>NW_020185328.1:7971705-8067669 GCF_003031525.2 Neophocaena asiaeorientalis asiaeorientalis
TCTCCTTCTGACTTACTTCACTCTGTATGACAGACTCTAGGTCTATCCACCTCATTACAAATAGCTCAATTTCGTTTCTTTTAATGGCTGAGTAATACTCCATTGTATATATGTGCCACAGCTTCATATGCAAATATCTTCTCCCATTCTGAGGGTTGCCTTTTCATTTAGTTTATGGTTTCCTTTGCTGTCCAAAAGTTTTAAGTTTCATTAGGTCCCATTTGTTTATTTTTGCTTTCATTTCCATTTCTCTAGGAGGTGGGTCAAAAAGGATCTTGCTGTGATTTATGTCATAGAGCATTCTGACTATATTTTCCTCTGAGAGTTTGATAGTGTCTGGCCTTACATTTAGGTCTTTAATCCATTTTGAGTTTATTTTTGTGTATGGTGTTAGGGAGTGTTCTAATTTCATTCTTTTACATGTAGCTGTCCAGTTTTCCCAGCACCACTTATTGAAGAGGCTGTCTTTTCTCCAAGGATCTTGCTGTGATTTATGTCATAGAGTGTTCTGCCTATGTTTTCCTCTAAGAGTTTGATAGTTTCTGGCCTTACATTTAGGTCTTTAATCCATTTTGAGTTTATTTTTGTGTATGGTGTTAGGGAGTGTTCTAATTTCATTCTTTTACATGTTGCTGTCCAGTTTTCCCAGCACCACTTACTGGAGAGGCTGTCCTTCCTCCACTGTATATTCCTGCCTCCTTTATCAAAGATAAGGTGACCATATGTGCCTGGGTTTATCTCTGGGCTTTCTATCCTGTTCCATTGATTTACCTTTCTGTTTTTTTTGCCAGTATCATACTGTCTTGATTACTATAGCTTTGTAGTATAGTCTGAAGTCAGGGAGCCTACTTGCTCCAGCTCCGTTTTTCATTCTCAAGATTGCTTTGGCTATTCGGGGTCTTTTGTGTTTCCATACAAATTGTGAAATTTTTTGTTCTAGTTCTGTGAAAAATGCCAGTGGTAGTTTGATAGGGATTGCATTGAATCTGTAGATTGCTTTGGGTTGTAGAGTCATTTTCACAATGTTGATTCTTCCAATCTAAGAACATGGTATATCTCTCCATCTATTTGTATTATCTTTAATTTCTTTCATCAGTGTCTTACAATTTTCTGCATACAGGTCTTTTGTCTCCTTAGGTAGGTTTATTCCTAGATATTTTATTCTTTTTGTTGAAATGGTAAATGGGAGTGTTTTCTTTATTTTACTTTCAGATTTTTCATCATTAGTGTATAGGAATGCCAGAGATTTCTGTGCATTAATTTTGTATCCTGCTACTATACCTAATTCATTGATTAGCTCTAGTAGTTTTCTGGTAGCATCTTTAGGATTCTCTATGTAGAGTATCATGTCATTTGCAAACAGTCACAGCTTTACTTCTTCTTTTCAGATTTGGATTCCTTTTATTTCCTTTTCTTCTCTGATTGCTGTGGCTAAAACTTCCAAAACTATGTTCAATAATAGTGGTGAGACTGGGCAACCTTGTCTTGTTCCTGATCTTAGCGTAATTCATTTAATCAATCTCCTATTGATAGACACTTAGGCTGTTTCCATTTTATTATTACTATTTCATAGTACCTATAAGATTAGGAATGTTTATGCAAATTTCCATCAGATATGTTCTAGGAGAAAAACTGCTGAATCAAAAAGAACATACAAATTTCATAAATACTTGATAAAATATGATAAATATTATCATATTTCACTACCACCAGTAGAAAATAAGATGTCTTTTTTTCCTCTCATTCTGGTCAATCCTGGAAATTTTAATCTTTTTAATTTATTTGACAACTTAATAAGCTAAAGTAATATCTCTATTAATTTGCATTTCTTTTTTAACTGTGGTTGATCAGCACTTTCTGTTATTATTGGCCATTATATCATGTTATTTCCTGTTTATCACTTTTGCCAACTTCTACACTGAATGATCATCTTTTTCTTTTTTGATTTTATAAAAGTAGTTCATATAATAAAGCTACTGACCCACTGTCAGGTATACATGTTGAAAAACTTTCTTTTTCCTGAATTTCCACTTATCTTTTAACTTTGTATACCACTTTGTGGGTTAAAGTGGGATTACTCTGTGTCATACTTTAAAATTTCTGTTACATTTTCTGGCTTTGGGGTCATGTTTAGAAAAAACTTCTTTACCCCATTATTCTATTAACATGCCCCTGCATTTTCTTCTGTTACTTCTTGGTTGTATATTTTATATACAATATTTCCATGTTTCAGTATTCATTTTGGTATAATGTATGAGATAAACATCCAATTTTATTTTATATTCATGAATGTCATTTCAGTTAACTCAATACCACTTATTTAATAATATACTCTTTGGCTACTGACTTGGAATCCCATCTTTATCACATTCAAAATTGATATTTGTAATTGTATTTATTTCTTTCTGCTAGTTCTATGATAATTTGACACTGTTTTAAGGGTTGAAATCTGATATTTTCATAAATATTTTCACTTACTACTAAAAACTGTCAGAATCATTTAAAGTAACTTATCTTTTCAAATTAATACACATTTATATAAGAATTAAAACAATTGAGAGGCTTAAAATATATATATTTTGGAATACAATAGGTGGTTTGTAAACAAGTATATAAATTTACCAAATGATAATTGTGGTATCAGAAATCAGAGAGGAAAAAGAGCATATTTTTCAACAAACTATTCTGAGATCAACTGGTGCTGCAATTGGAAAAAAAGAAAGTTTGATTCTTACTTCATTCCATACACAAAAATAAATCCCAAGTGCATTAGAAATTTATAACTTCTAATAAACCATAGACATACTAGAGAAATATAGCTAAATGTTATTTTCAGGAGAAGGAAGGCAATTATAATCATGACACAAAATCCAAAAACTATAAAGAAAATTAACATAATCAATTCTTAAAAATATAAACATACATTTTTAATGGCTCCCTTATATTTTATTAAATACATGGGCCATAATTTACTACCATCCACATATTGTTAGATATCTGTATAGTTTCCAGTATACTGTTATTGTAAATAATACTTTAAAGAACATATCTGTTACACTAGGATTGTCTTTGAATGATCTTTATGTACTGAAATTGTGGTATCCCATTTTTGTTGGAAATAAGTGGGTCATTGGCTTAGGTCTGGGAAACGTTTCCCTTTTAAAAATAGCCTGTTTTAAAGAACTAGAGATTTGTGTGATCTTTTTACCACCTGGTGCTTTCTTTGTCCTTCATAGTGTGAAGGTTTTGTTGGCAATGTCTAGGAGCTTTAGAGTTACTGAGGTTAAGATAAGAATTACCATCCTAGATCAGAATTTAGTCTAGTTGTCTCTAATAGGCAATGAGGACCTTTTGTAGATGTCAGCTTACCCGCCATAAACTCAACCTGACATGATTAAGGATTTACCCCCCAACCTCACCAAAATTTCTGGTTTCTCTTGATTGTCCATAATAATTCTACTCCGTGTGTGTTGTTAACCCTTTCCTAAACCTATTTTTAAAATCTGTTTATCTCTTGGAATAATAAGCTCCAAGTTATGGGTGGGCAACATGGGGACACAATAGAAATATTCTGAGACTCCTATTTGCTGTTTTTGGTGGTAGAGAGCGCTGCTGATGCCTTGGTTTCTTACCCTTTCAATACTAACTTTTATAGAAACTGAATTGGTTATGAAGAACCAGGGTATTGAGTAAAAACTTGGGTATTACCAGAAAAAAAATGGACCAGTGAGAAAGGAGAAAAAAATTTCTAAAAATATGAAATCTATGTTTCTGTTTTGTTTTCTCTTTATGATGAAGAAAGAAAACTTGCTTTCATAAATGAAAACTTCTGTTATAATTAACATTAGAAAGGAATTTAATGGAACATTCCCCCTTGTTTGTTTCAGCTACTTAGGGTCATTGTCGGCAGCAGGCTAGTTGTCTTGAAAAGCTGGCCTGCCACTCATTGAAGACTTTCTAGGTGTGCCCCTCACTTTGAAAGGTGGAGTGATTTATCAGTAGACACTGTGGTAAAAACAATTCTAACAACTGCACTGTCTAGCTTTTTAGCAGCTCCTCAGAACTCAGTCTTCCAATAGCCCATTTCATAAGGCATTTTAAAATATGGTTTCTGATAAAATCACTGGTCCAATTCACCCAGTACAATTATATTTTTACTAAGCAGAGTCTTCATGTGTTCTAATAAAATGCTGCAGAACAATGACATCTTGTCTTAAGTCATATAGTATGAAACATCCCACCTGCTTATAAACTGCCTCTGGGGAAAAGGGGAGGGAAGTCCTTTATTATGAACTTCAATCCTCTTATGAGTAGGACGTGAAAGTGATTTCTAGGTTCCAGCTTAGACAGTAAAATCAGACAAAGCAAAGTGGCCATACTCACTCATTGGGGGTGCCCTTTTGGCCACAAAAGTGGCCTTGGCTGTCTGTAGGATAGGCCACTCTTCTGGGGTCACCATTGACCCAGGCTGCAGGAACAAGAAAAGACAAAAAAAATCAGCAACAGCTGGCTGAAGGCAGTCTGATTTGAGAAATTAGAATGCACCATTGCAACACACTAACCTCTCCCCTCAATCACAAAAGATTATTGATTTTCTTAAAAGAGTAATTTCTTAATGAAAAGTAAAATAAAATATGGCTGAATCAGTCAGAAAGCATATTTCTTATTCTCTCAGGATTCATCTGGGTTGTAGCCAAAACATGAGGTAATGCACTTAGAAAATGACATTTATTAAAATGTGAACTAGAGGGCACACTACAAATGCTTGGGTGGCAAGAAGTCACTTTTGCTAGGGCTCAAAACTAAATGACTTCATAGCAGAGCTAATAAATTTGCAGTACCCATTATGATGTAATTCTTTTGGGTTATACATAAGTGAAGACCATTACAAAAAATTCAAAGGAGTGAAACTATAATACCCAATTCAAATTGGCTAGTTCTTTATGATTCCTTATGACACTGTAAAGGCGAACAGTAGCAACTTCAGAAGTAACACATAATAAAAATTCACTGTACACTTTGTCTGATAATCTCAAAGCTGCCTATAAATATCAAGTGTTTTCAAACTTTATGAAATTAAAGATTTCGCTCTATTTTCTCTGAAGATGCTGGGTGGGCTCTACCTCATACAAACTCATAGCCCTTATATACTTATCAGCTAGACTAGAGCAACGTACATTAGCTAAATTGGGCAATACTCCCTAATTCTAACTAAATGTTTCTAATTTCTCTAATTTGATTAATACGTTTCCTAAAAATCTGGGAAATTTATTGGTCACCTAATGCTTGCCTTTGTATATGAAAAACATATCTCTTTGTCCTTTGCTTCTTTTAACATTTCCAGCTATCTCCTTACCCACATGTAATGGATTTGACAGTTCATGTTACAATCCAATCACTCTTATGTACATAGCCTGTGTGACTTGGGAAGATAAAAATAAATCAATTCTGAATGAGAATTTTAATATGGAAAAGACACTTTTCTCAATAATTTTTCTCATCCATCCAAGCCTTTCCTTTTAGTATCTGAGTACCCAGAAAAGTCTCCTTTGTCTAATTCTTTCTTCAATGTCATAGAGGCATTGACAGTTTCATCTTCTAATACCTTCTTACAAAATCTGACTCATTCGGACAGTTCTCTGCTGCCATATGCTCCCATCTTTATTTCCCAGGATAAAGAAAGTGGACTATAAATAAGGCATTTAAATGACATCTAAGTGTTCAATGTATAATGTCTCCAGGCACTATTTTATTAAATTCTTCTTTTATATCTTAGTTTGTCAGATACCTAAGAGTTCTAATTTTACCTGACTCTATACTCTGTAATATGTTTCTTTTAACTTTATCCCTAAATGGTATATTCCTTTTCTATACAATTATTAATTCAAAATGGGCACCTGAAGAAACATTTGGATTGCTAGGTTTGCTACTTAATATTTTTATGACCCTGAACAAGTCACTTAAATACTTTAGTCTTCGCTTTCCAATTTGTTACTAAAAAAATGGGTATAATAATACCCAGCCCCAAAGAATGTTGAGAATATGAAAGAAGATAAAGAAAGTGGAATGCCTAACGTGGTGCTTGGCGTGCAATATGGACTCAGTAATGATAGGTCCTGTCTTATTTGGGTTTCACAGAAACCAAACACTGAGACAAGAACTTTGATACACGTAGTTAATTTGGGAAGTGATTAAGTGGGGGCGAAGAGAGTGAGACAGGGAAGGGAGCAAAGCCAATAAAGTGCATGTTAACGAGTGGGATACTGTTATGGGTGAGGTGACTCCACGCTGCTGGGGACCTTCTGAGGAACCATGGAGAACATCTGCCCATGTTGCCATGTCAGTGGGCATGATAAAACTATCTGCCATAGCTGCAAGCAAACTTGGAAGGACTGAGGGGATATGGGGTGGGGCATCAGCAACACCTGCTGTAGTTTTTTTTCTTTTTTCATCATCAGCCACTCAGCTAAATATCTTACTAAATGACAGCTCTGTGTCCTGTACTAGAAGTCAATACCAGTATAGTTTATGTCAGAGTTCTCAACAAACACATGAAAAGGAGAGAATAAAGTTTGTAGAAGGCTTGGAGAAGAGGTGGGACCTGGAAAAGACTAGAAAATGACTAAGATTTGAGAAGGAATCTGGGAGGTGACAAGGAGTAGGGAAAGAATTATAGATTGAGGAAACAGTATAATAATAAGAGCTTCAATTTACTAATTGCTTACATGTATCAAGTACTATGCTAAATATATTATATCCATTTCTCATTTGAGTCTCACAATAACCCTATGAAGTAGATATGTTCACCTCTGATATTATTTGCAGCTCAGAGTTTTATTTACTTCTCAAGATCACCCAGGTTTTAAGTGGCATAAACAGGGTTTGAACTTAGGAGTGTTGCTCTCTAGGGCTCATGCTTTAAACATTAGACTATAGTCACTATACTGCTGCCTACTAAAGGATAGATTAGGAATGAGCTTGTTAACACTGGAAACAACAAGGATATCAGCTAAATGAGGATGAGCAGTATGTTAGACACATATGGTAGGAAAGGAGATAACACAGGTAATTTTGGAGCCTCTGCCACCTGTAAAGAAGAGCTTTGTACTTGGCAGGAGAAGGAGAGAGTCTGGTTGACAGGGATCTGATGCCCAAGACAAAGGAAAGGAAGATGAACATCTTCCTTTGTCAAGGGAAGAGTTCTCCTTCCTGATTTTGTAGTTTTGAATTATGGCAGGTGGCTGTTTACTAAGCTGCTGCTACACCTCTCCATGTATCCTCTGACACAGAAGTTTTGCTGCATATGCTCTGTGTTTGAGCTGGAACATCAAGTCTGAGCTGAAAGCTTCAAGGGCCAGTTCAACCAAGTCACCTCAGTCAAGGGTATCTAGTTTGCTTTATCTTCTCCATTAAGTCCACATCTCTCCACACCTCCAGTGGAGGAATATGGCAGGGAAAAAAGGAGGAGGAAAAGGAAATATGCAGTAGCAGTCATTCTGTCCATTAGTAAAGTAAGGGGCTTCTCACATTTTACTCCCTTTCTTGGAATTTCCCTATTCATGGAACTTCTAGAACTCTGCTGTCCAATATGGTAGCCACTAACCACATACGTCTACTGTGCACTTAAATGTGGCTTATCTGAAGTGAGACATAATGTAACTGCAAAATACACATCAGGTTTTAAAGAGAGTATGAACAACAACAAAAAAAGAATGTAAATATCTCATTAATACCTTTTAATTTTAAAGAGAGTATGAACAACAACAAAAAAAGAATGTAAATATCTCATTAATACTGTTCATATTGAGTATATTTGAAATGATAATATTTGGTTACAGTTAATTTCATCTTTTTATTTTAACTCCCTTAAATGTAGCTACTAGGAAATTTAACATTACACATTTGACTCACTTATGTTTCTTCTGGCTCGATCTGTTCTAGAATATTTCCCCACAAATGTCAGGACTTCTCATATAAGGTGATTAATTGTGCTGTAGCATCATGGGTTTGTATGTCAGTCCTCCTCAACTCCGTCATACCCAACACATCCTTTTTATAACGAATATTTGACAATGCTGCTTTTATGTAAATCTTGAAGTACTATTTATACATAACTCATCTACCCCCACACACAATTTCTTTTAAAAAAAAAAACAATAGCTGTGATGTAAATGAGAACTAAGAAAATAAGTTCTAATTAAACAGTATGCATATCAATATTGTAAATGCTCGCATGTGACCAAGTTAGAAGACAGAGTAAAATAGGTACTTGCAGCTATAGATAGAATCACTGAATGTAACAGTTATAATTGCAGGAGGATTCAGGTGTACTGTGTAGGAGACTCAAATACTGTAAGTGGTGTTGTCAATGATACAATTTTCGTAAATGAAAAAATTTTAGTAAATTCCAACCAAAAAAGTACAATCTTTCCTCAAGTTCTCTTGGTAGTTATTAAAACCATGCAAAAATAAAAATTTGTAATTTTAAAACAGAAGTTCTAGATTCAAATATTTAAAAGCAAATTGTCACCTACATGAGTGGTACATGGGAAAGTTAGGCAAGAAGCGGGGCAATTCTCGGTTTTGCAGAACTGTCCCAGATATTGCCAGGCATCTATCTTCCCTGGCTTCCACCTACCCACTAAAAAACAGTAGTACCTCCAAAACATGTGACAATCAAAAAGTCAACTCAAAATTTCCAGAAGACCCCCCCCATGCAGTGGTACTGCTCCAGTTGAGAGCCACTGATGTAGATGTTTATTCACAGTCTTAAAAATTTCCAAAATATATAGATTTCACGTGCTCTTTTCCTCCCTGATTTTTTGGGGGATATGCTATCATGGAGCTCTTTCTTATAATTTAATCCCATATACTTTTTATATTCACTAGTTTTATTTTTTGGATTCTACAGATAAGTGATATCATACAGTATTTATCTTTCTCTGTCTGAGTTATTTCACTGAGCTTATTGCCTTCCAAGTACAGCCATGCTGTTGCAAATGGCAAAATTTCATTCTTTTTTATGGCTGAGTAGTATTCCATTGTATGTATATACGCATCTTCTTTATCCATTCATCTGTTGATGGACATTTGTTTCCATATCTTGGCAATTGTAAATAATGCTGCTATGAACACTGCAGTGTATGTATCTTTTTGAATTAGTGTTTTTGTTTCTTTTGGCTATATACCCCAGAGTGGAAATGCTGAGTCATATGGTAGTTCTATTTTTTTTTTTTTTTGCGGTTCGTGGGCCTCTCACTGTTGTGGCCTCTCCCATTGCGGAGCACAGGCTCTGGACGCGCAGGCTCAGTGGCCATGGCGCATGGGCCCAGCTGCTCCGCGGCATGCGGGATCTTCCCAGACCGGGGCACAAACCCGCGTCCCCTGCATCAGCAGGCAGACTCTCAACCACTGTGCCACCAGGGAAGCCCTCTATTTTTTTTTTTAGTACTGCATTTTCTTTTTAATATTAATTTATTTATTTAGGTTGCACCAGGTCTTAGTTGTGGCAGGCAGGCTCCTTAGTTGAGGCTCCAGGGATCCTTAGTTGTGGCTCACCAGCTCCTTAGTTGCATCAATGGACTCCTTAGTTGTGGCCTGTGGGCTCCTTAGTTGTGGCACACAAACTCTTAGTTGTGGCATGCATGTGGGATCTAGTTTCCTGACCAGAGATCAAACCCGGGACCCCTGCATTGGGAGCACAAAGTCTTATCCACTGCGTCACGCTTTTTTTTTTTGTTTGTTTGTTTGAGAAACCTCCATACTGTATTCCACAGTGGTTACACCAATTTACATTCCTACCAACAGTGTACAAGGGTTCCCTTTGCTCCACATCTTTGCCAACATTTGTGATTTGTGTTATTTTTGATGACAGTTATTCTTACAGGTATGAGGTGATATCTAGTTATGGTTTTAATTTGCATTTCTCTGATGATTAGCAACATTGAGCATCTTTTCACGTGCCTGTTGGTCATTTGTATTCTTTGGAAAAATGTCTATGTTAAAATTTGTATGGAAACACAAAATACCCTAAATAGCCAAAACAATCTTGAGAAAGAATCACACTCCCTGACTTCAGACTATACTACAAAGCTATAGTAACAATAGGGTATCAGCACAAAAACAGACTTATAGATCAGTGGAACAGAACAGAGACCCCAGAAATAAGCCCATGAACTTATGGTCAACTTACAACAAAGGAGGCAAGAACATACAATGGAGAAAAGACAGTCTCTTTTTTTTTTTTTTGCTGTACGCAGGCCTCTCACTGTCGTGGCCTCTCCTGTTGCAGAGCACAGGCTCCGGATGCGCAGGCTCAGTGGCCATGGCTCACGGGCCCAGCTGCTCCATGGCATGTGGGATCTTCTCGGACCGGGGCACGAACCCATGTCCCCTGCATCAGCAGGTGGACTCTCAACCACTGCGCCACCAGGGAAGCCCCAAGACAGTCTCTTTAATAAGTGGTGTTGGGAATGCTGGACAGCTACATGTAAAAGAATGAAATTCGAACATTTTCTAATACCATATACAAAAATAAAATCAAAATGAATTAAAGACCTGAATGTATTGGGTTGGCCAAAAGGTTTGTTTACTTTTTCCGTAAGATGGCTCCAGTAGCACTTAGTTGTCTTTCATTGGAAACCATTTTGTTAGATTGCATGTGACAGCTGTCATATCAGCATGCACTTAAAAAAAAGACTTATCAAAATTGGTGAATTTTTGTGTAGCCATTTTAATATTGAAGATAGAAGAAAAAAGCAACATTTTCGGCATATTATGCTTCATTATTTCAAGAAAGGTAGAAACACAACCGAAATGCAAAAAAAAAAGATTTGTGCTGTGTATGGAGAAGGTGCTGTGACTGATGGAACATGTCGAAAGTGGTTTGCAAAGTTTCACGCTGGAGATTTCTCGCTGGACGATGCTCCGTGGTCGGGTAGAGCAGTTGAAGTTGATAGCGATTAAATCGAGACATTAACTGAGAACAATCAACGTTGTACGTGAGATAGCCGACATACTCAAAACATCCAAATCAAGCGTTGAAAATCATTTGCACCAGCTTGGTTATGTTCATTGCTTTGATGTTTGGGTTCCACATAAGTTAAGTGAAAAAAATCTTCTTGACCGTATTTCCGCATGAGATTCTCTATTGAAACATAATGAAATCATTCTGTTTTTAAAACAACTTGTGATGGGCAATGAAGAGTGGATACTGTATAACAATGTGGAATGGAAGAGATCATGGGGCAAGCAAAATAAACCACCAACCACACCAAAGGCCGGTCTTCATCCAAAGAAGGTGAACTTGTGTATATGGTAGGATTGGAAAGGAGTCCTCTATGATGAGCTCCTTCTGGAAAACCAAACGATTAATTCCAACAAGTACTGCTCCCAATTAGACCAACTGAAAGTGGCACTCGATGAAAAGCATCTGGAATTAGTCAACAGAAAATGCATAATCTTCCATCAGGATAAGGCAAGACTGCATGTTTCTTTGATGACCAGGCAAAAACTGGTACAGCTTGGCTGGGAAGTTCTGATTCATCTGCCGTATTCATCAGACATTGCACCTTCGGATTTCCATTTATTTTGGTCTTTACAAAATTCTCTTAATTGGCAAAACTTCATTTCCCTGGAAGACTGTAAAAGGCACCTGGAACAGTTCTTTGCTCAAAAAGATAAAATATTTTGGAAGATGGAATTATGAAGGTGCCTGAAAAATGGCAGAAGGTAGTGAAACAAAAGGGCGAACATGTTGTTCGATAAAGTTCTTGGTGAAAATGAAAAATGTGCCTTTTATTTTTACTTAAAAACTGAAGGCACCTTTTGGCCAACCCAATAAGACTGGGAATCATAAAACTCCTAGAAGAAAACATAGGTTGAACAGCCTTTGACATAAATTGTAGTAATATTTTTTTAGATCCATCTCCTAAGGCAAAAGAAAATAAAAGCAAAAATAAACAAATGGGACCTAATCAGCTTAAAAACTTTTGCACAGCAAAGGTAACCATCAACAAAACGGAAAGACAACCAACTAAATGGGAGAAAATATTTGCAAATGATATGACCAATAAGGGGTTAATAACCAGAATACATAAACAGCTCATACAGCTCAACCTCGAAAAACCAAACGACCTGATTAAAAAATGGACAAAAGACCTGAATAATGCCATTTACTTTTATTCAGCTGATCAGCATGTTTGGCAGCTTTCAAATATGTCCATAAATTATTTGACAATTTTCCTTCAAATAGTGGTGCTTAATTCCCTATCCTTTGAGTGTGGACTAGACTTAGTGACTTGCTTCTAATGAATAGAATGTGACAGAATAATATTTGGTGACTTCCAAGAATAGGTCATAAAAGGCAGTGCAGCTTCCTCTTTGCTCTCTCTCTCTCTATTTTAGATCAGTAGCTCTAGGGGAAGCCATCTGACATGTCATGAGGACGCTCAGACAGTCCTATAGAAAAAGCCCACGATTGTCAGCAGTCAGCAAGAACTGAAGCCTCGTGGTGACATCTGTGCTAGGGAGCCATCTAGAAGGCTGATACCTCACCATAGTCAAGCCTTCAGCGGAGTGTGGCCTTGGCTTACATCTTGACTGCTACTTCATAAAGAACTCAGAGCCAGAGCCACAACCAAGCTATTCCCAATTCTGGACCACAGAAACTGTGAGATAAGAAATGTTTGCTTACTTTATATTGCCAAGTTTGAGAGTAATTTGTTATGCAGCAATAGATAACTAACTACTATCTAGCTTTTAAAAATCTTTTGTATACTTGAAGCAGTTAAATCATCTTTCTCTCCTTCAACCTAAATATTCACAATACTTAAATTTTATTTTCTATTTGATTTCTATTTCTATTTTTATTTTCTCTTGTCATGTTTTGAACTCACAGCTACAATTCCTAGGATTTAAGTATTTTTTGTTGCTTCGCTATATGATTTAATACATGGAGCCTGCAACTTGATTTAAAATATGACTTAGGGCCTACCTAACCAATTACACGTTATCTGATACCAATTTACCTTACTTCTTTAAAAAACAGTTAATATGAAAACTTTATCTTAAAGGGTGGGTCTAGAATATAGTCAAACTCCCATTTAATCATTCATACTGAATTGTCAGTCATCATATTCTTATTAAGTTAAATCATTCATTCATTCATTGGGCCTTACTATTGGCCAGTGCAGAGGGAAGATGGTTTCTGAAGAATGATAATGGATTCGCTTAAGCTTAACCAAGTCATGGCCTTAATTTTAGCTGCTGTTCAAGTTGTAGTCTCTCTGCTGGAACAAATCAAAGCAGCCTCTGCCAGCTTGCATGCAGCAATTGATCTAACGAAAGCTTTCTCCTTTCCCAGTAAGTATAAAACACCAGGAGCATTTGCTTTCACCTGGCAGGGATAGTGCTGCATCCTCACCATCTCCCCTTGAAGTTACTTGACCTCCTAGCTCTTTGTCACAATTTAGTCTGCAAGATTTTTTTTTTTTTTTTTTTTTTTTTTTTGGATCATGGGCCCAGCCGCTCCACAGCATGTGGAATCCTCCCGGACCGGGGCACGAACCCATGCCCCCTGCATCGGCAGGCGGACTCTCAACCACTGCGCCACCAGGGAAGCCCTAGTCTGCAAGATTTTAATATAATATCTTACCTCACAGGATACAACACAGATTCCTTACACTGATGGCATCATGCTGATAAGATCTGGAGAATATTGGATAGCATGTAACCTGGATGTCTTACAAAGACATACGTGTGCTAATGGATAGGAGATAAACCTCATGAAAATACAGAAGTCTTCCAGTAAGATCTGAGGGCCTGGTAGTGATATCTCCTCCAAAGTAAAATATAAGTTGCCGTACCTTGCATTTTCTGTTATTAAAAAAGAGGCACAGCATTTAATGGCTGCCCCAAGAAATAAAGTGCTTTTCAGATAATCCAGGTTACTGTACTAGCAGGTCTGCCACTAGGTCTATATGGCAAATGCCTATTGGAGGTTCTTATGGCTTTGGAGAAAATCCATATCCTTTCAGCAAATAAATGTTCTTCTTTTGAGAAGTACCTCCTGAACGTTGAACGATCACCTAATGACATGAGAAGTCCATCAGTGAACTGAATGTTATCTGATCCATCAAGCCTAAAGCTGGCTGTGCCCAATAGCACTCCCTTATTGAGTAGAAGTGGTGTATTCATACAACGCTTGAGGAGGTCATGAAGGCACAAGAAAGTTTCATAAGAAGATTGCTCACAATAATAGGGTGTTGACTCCTGAGGCGCGGCTTTAACACATACCTATGGCTCATGGAAATGTCCCTGTGATTATTTGACTAGGAAGCAAAAAAATCAAATCAGATTTACAGGTGGAGCATCTGTTGGCACAGATCAGGAGGCATTCTTCTGGTTATCTACTTTGACTGAAAGAAGAGATGAACTGAATCTGAAACGTGTATCTATTCATAGACAGAGGCCAATGATTTGGCCACGTTATCACAAGCTGGAAAAGAAAAAATATTAGACAACCAATGGCAAGGCAGTTTAAGAAATATTAGAAGTACTGACTTCCAAATGGACCCAGAATATGAAAATATTTATGTCTCATGTGGCTGCTTAGTAAAGACCCCTCTGTAGAGACAGCTTTCAATAACCAGATGGAAAAGTAATTGTTCAATGATTTTTGTGAAAAAGTAATCATGACAATAGGGATGAAAATTATGCATGGGTTTTGGATAACATGGACTTTTATTCACAAAGGCTGACCAGGATCCCAACAATGCTTATGTGACAAATCTGTCAGCAGTGGATAACCAACACTGAGCTCAATCACCCAGAATAGCCATCCTTATGGAACAAAACACCCTATGCAAGATCCAGTTAAAGCACCACCTAGGAAGCAAGCCTTTCAGGTTGGGTTGCTGTTTTCTAGAATACAGCAAGATCCTAGCAGGAAATAGATGTTATAGTCACACAAGATAATTGCAGAGAGTTTAATAAAGAAATATTTACAAAGGTATGGGCAGAGTTAAGGAGAAGAATAGTTGGTTCAGAACCCAGAGGCTAGCTACAACAGGGAGTCATTTTTACCTCTAGGCCTGAAGGGGCAAAGGAGGAAGGAGTTCCCTAAATCCAGAGAGAGAAGCCAAATGGAAAGAGCTGACTGACTGGACTTGGGGCCTTAGGTAGAGAGGTGCAGTTAACCTGCAGTGACCTACCAGCAAGAGAATCAGAGGAATAAACTCCATAAAACCATTCTCTTACACTCCAATCTACTGTTGATACCTCCCACAGACCAAACTGGAAGCCAGGGGACAAGAGAGCCTGTGGATGTCATCATAAAAGCCAACTTCTCTAGGGACAGAGCAGGGTGAAGAGTGGGGTAAAGAAGAGATCCAAGGGGTTAAATGAATAGTACCCAGCTCAGGGACTTCCCTGGTGGTCCGGTGGTTCAGACTTCGCCTTGCAATGCAGAGGGTGTGGGTTCGATCCCTGGTCAGGGAGCTAAGATCCCACATGCCTCATGGCCAAAAAAACCCAAAACATAAAGCAGAAGCAATATGGTAACAAATTCAATAAAGATTTTTAAAAAATGGTCCACGTCAAAAAAATCTTTAAAAAAAAAAGAAAGAAAAATACCCAGCCCATGTTCTGAACAAGTGACCAGCCTACTCACGGGGGAAACTTTAGATATATTCAGCAAGACATTCAGGAATTCATTAAAGACAAACAAAAAACTACCAGAGGTACAATGTTTTCAGACTCTTTTGTCAGAATTTACTGCCACATAGGACAGCAAAAGAAAAGAGCAAAATGACACACATTCTAAATTTCAGAGTCTGTAAAATGCAAGGGGTGAGAATAGGAAGTAAAAGATGGGACAAAGAGTATGTTTAAAGCATATTTGTAAATAATACATAGAATTGAAAGAAAATGGAAAAACTACCCAATAACTAAGAAATCAAATTAGGCTTTCCACAACACCTTTGTTTTTTTCTGTATTAGCAGGTCTGACTTTATGCTTGCTACATTAATATGCTTCTTTTTCTAGTTAATCTAAATAGATGTTAGTCTACTACTATTTACAATCTGTTCAAGGTTTTGATTCACATTGAAGTGGCTGGAAATAATGAAGACAAAAATTTATTTATCCTTTCCTTCATTCACTCTCCAGATGTTTTTTGAGTGCCTGCTCTGTGTCAGCACCATGCTAAACTCTGGGTATATAAAGGTCCCTGTTCTCCTAGAGCCTACAGTCTACTGGGGGAAGTAGATCTTAATGAATTAACTGCACAGACGTGAAATTTCAATTCTGACAAGCACTACAAAGAAGCAATATGTAGTACAGAGAGAGGGATTCATAGAGGCAGATGATCAAATGAGGAAAGCCAGGTATGATGTCCCTGAGAGGTATGCGGGAGCTGAGATCTGAAAAATGAAGAGAGGCACAAAGACGCTTCTAGCCGACGGACACCTGGACAAGGCCCCGTGAGGGGGAGGGGCACGATGGGTACTGGGATGAAAAGGAGGTCAGTGGGTGCACACGTGGGCTGGAGCATGGTCCCAGATCTGGATGGAGAAGCAGTATCTTAGGTTATTTTATACAATGAACTACAGGGAGATTGTTTCAGCGTAACAAGATTGTCAGTGCCGGTTGTGCAATCCATAGCAGAGGCTCTGTTCAAGTGGGTCCTTCTCTTCCTATCAAATTTTCCTTGAAAAACTCAAGGTCACCACACATTCAGTATCATTCATCTTGGTGTTTACTTGCTTAATGTGGTTCTATAATTGGCAACCATTGCTTTATGTCAAGGAAGAGCTTTCATTGTTCCTAAAACCTGATGCAATTTATTATATCTGAAAATGCTACATGTAATCTTCATTATTAACATCTACTACTAAATACACTTTTTAGAAAGATCTATGAAATCCTTTGAGGTCTTCCTGGCCAAAAAAGCCCAAAGAATGAGATACTGTCTGACATAATTTTATTTACTCTATAGCACAAGCATTAACTGAAAGAAAAAACCAAATCTACTAATAGGTGTGGATTATCATAAAGAATATGGTCCTCTCTTTAGTGTGTACATAATAGAGGCTAATTTTGCAAACGGTTACTGAATGTAAACAATGACGCTGCAGCAAAGTGAACATGTACTCAGTCTCACAGAGCAAGACTGCAGCTACCAAATTATTCATGATTTTTGCTTGCAAAACAATACGTGCTTTTCACTCACGCCTCTGGTGCCGTTCTCTCTGTTTTAAGTCCAACTCTATGTGGAATTAGACGATGGAGGGAAAGGAGGGAGAGAAAGCATGAGGAGAGAGTATCATGGGGTTCTGATCTGCCCCCTCTCTCAGTATCCTTCATTACTTAAAGACTCCTCATTCGTCTTCTTTATTAAATAAAAGGCAGTATAGCATGGTGATTAAGAGCAGAGGCTCTAGAATAAAACTGCCTGGATTATACTGGTGAATAAAACCAAATGACAAAGTTACACAGTAATCAATACAAATCAGGATCAATCATCTTTTTCCCTTAATTTTCTTGCTATTTTAGAAATAACTATAAAAGACTAAGTGTAGCTGATGCGTGTGTGTGTGTGTGTGTGTGTGTGTGTGTGTGAGAGAGAGAGAGAGAGAGAGAGAGAGAGAGAGACAGAGACAGAGACAGAGACAGAGAGACAGAGAGAGGGACAGGGAGAAGAGAAAGATAAGAAGAGAAATTAATTGTGAAACACTCCTATTTGGGTAATTCATAGCAGATTAGCAAAGACTGATAAGCGATGGGTGAAAACTTTATTCAGGCAAATCTTCTTTTCACTCACATCAAGGAACTCATATCCTGTTACTGAAATAGCAGGAGCAAGTATTATTACCTAGTATTGTCTCTTATTTCCAAACATTTGCAAAGTATGTTCCTGTTGTGCTCTAGGGTTGAGTCAGAAGTTGCAGCCATTACAAAGCCCTCTGTCAAGGAGAAAATGTGATTAGACCAACTGCTTGCACTGACACTTAAAAATTAACTGCAAATCTGTTTGGGGCAGCTAAGGCATTCCCTAAACACTTGCTGGTTAGGAATGTCGGCTTTCAAATCGTTATTTTGTATCCCTTAAAGATACATTTTAACTGTTTTAATATGTGAGGAACAGGCCTGCCAAATTGTGCTTATGGCTTTTTAACACAAGCAATTTACAAATGCAATGAAGCAGATAATAGGACACATGATACAGAATTTGAAAATCTGTGTTGATGACACTGCTGCTGTAGAAACATTTTTGGAGCAGCCCTGTGTCCGGTTGCCTGGATAAGAAAAACGTTGTTTCTTATTTCACAGGGGGCCTCTTCCACCCAATGGTGAGTTTAGGGTCGTGTCCTTGAGCACAAATCAATCTCTCTCATGCTAACAATATTCTACTTGAAATCCTCTAGAATTCGTGCATTCAGCAAAATACAACAAACAGTAAAAATCTCACTCAGCATTAAAAAAAATCTGTTCCAGTAACAGTCAAAACTAAGAGTTTTCCTTTTAAAATGAAGGCTTCCATAGTAACGTATAAGTATGTAGTTTTATTTGTAAACATTTATATATTCGTCAAGAATACAAAAGGACATTTAATACTGGTTCTGGTTATTTATAAATACAATAAATTTTTCATTAAGAAAAGTTTACGAGAAAAATTTTTAAAATAATGGAACTGGAGTTGTTTAAATTTCTTACCTTTTTATTGAAAAAAATTTTTTTTTGCTAAAACAATGTCTCCAAGCTGTGGCCAGATAGGCTCATTTTAGTTCTGACGTAGACTAAAGGCACAGTGTGACTTCCTGTCACATTCACTCTCCATCACCAGTGTCCACTTACAATGAATAGTAGGATCATACCTTTAAGCTCAATACCAAGGGATGCCTGGTGAGGCATAACAATTTTAAAAACTATATTTGTTTATTAGTAAGAGAGACTGTCCACTGCTTCTCTGTACAGACAGTATCAAAAAGTCATCTTGGAATTATCTTTGTTCTTCAAAAAGTCACTTGAGGGACCTCTCAGTTATGAAAATATGGTTCTCTCCCTTTCTAATATCCCTTGGGATGGGAAGACTAATTAGCTTTAAGAGAAGGAAGGGACGAGAACTAAATGTTTCTCCTTGAGATTTTAATTTAGGACAGAACAGACTGACCCTGAACTAGGTCTATAGGCCAAAAGGAATACAAATACCTTGAAGGCAGAGACTGGACTGTTGTCCTAGGCTTAAAAGAAGGGTCTAAGAGTAGGGGCTGCATTCTGATACTAGCCATTCTTTGAGGAGAAATGGCTGAGCATGGTATAAAGGCTTAAAAAGCTATAGTCTTGGATCCCAGTGTAGGAAACCACTACAAGGGTGGAAGGATCCAGACAAGCAAGTCACTAAGAAATGATACCAAATGGCACCAACCAAAACATCAGAGCTCCAGTAGACTACAAGGTCTTGCTCTCCAATGAGAAACTGGAAATAAGACTGCCCCCTCCCTTGACATTTCAGGGCAGTCCAGGTCAGGGTAAAGAATGATATGCTAGATGAGTATCATTCTTGCTATGAACACAATGAATGGAAAAGTAGATGTGTGACTGTATTGCTACCCCCAGACAATGAACATGTACTTTAATACCAGAAATGATGTGGTCAAGCTGGACTACATCTGATTATTAATTCAGCTATTTTGTTTATTCTCCACCTCACTCCATGAAGGATTTAAGACTGAATTATGTAAACCTCCTCCTTTCTGTACTTGGTACTTTCAGTTCCGCTGTTTCCAGTCGACCCATGATGGCCCTCCTTTAATCCTTTGCACTGATCTATAAATTACTTGCACATCAAGGCCCTTTACTGATATGTTTTGCCTTGGTTCATTCTCTATTAGAGAAGCAATCCCTAACCTCACTAAATTCTAGAAACAGGGATGCAGACCCCACCTCTTGATGAAAGGAATGGCAAAGAGTTTGCAGCCATGTGTTAAAACTACTATAGTTCAGCCTGTGGCTGCAAACTTTTTACATTCCCTCCACAATCAAATATGCTTTTACTCTCCCAGGATCCCCAGAAGCCTCATCCAATTAAGGCATCAGGCTCAAGCTAAAGGTTTGAATCTCATCACCTAAGTCAGGTCCAGGGGTTGATGAAGCTCTTCAGGGCTGGTTCCTCTTGTAAGGATGGTGTCTTTAGCTAGATCATTGAATTCATTAGGTATATTTCCTAATTACCATTGGCAACAGTGTTGCCAAACCTTCACCACCGCATAACAAAATGTCCTTCCCTCCTGCTTCCAATTACATTTCCTCCCTTTCCTTCAAACTCTGGCCAACAACCCCTTCAAAATCCACCTGGCTTCTGAACACCACCTGGTCTCCAAAACCAATGCCCATATTTTAGGTTTTGTTAAGCTAGCATCCCACTTCCGGATATCAAGTTTTGTCCTGCTTATCTATTATTGCACCCCCAAACCCACTGGCTTAATACAACCATTTTATTTTGCTCATGACTTTGGGTGTTAGGAATTTGGGGAAGGCTTAACTGAGCCCCTTGGGGCTCTCTCAAGCAGCCAGATGTTGAATGGGGCTTCAATCATCTGAAAACCCTCAGGGCTGACAGTAAACACTATCTATCCCTAGGAGCTCAGCCCAGCCTATTGACTAGGACCCCTATACGGGGCTTCTCCATGTTGCTTGGGTTTCTCACAGGATAGTGACAGAGTTCTAGGCTTGTTTGCATAAATTTACTTTCTTGTTAACTTCCTATCTTCTCAATTAACAGGAATAATTAGGAGGAAGATTAATAAACAAAACCAAAAACAAACTTCAGACCCTAACTGTAAGTGCTTCCTGTGTAAATACAACAATGAAATAACTAACTCTCTCAATTGGAAATCCATTTGAAAAAAAAAAGAAAGAAAAAATTATTGAATGTTAAAATTGCGCTATTGTATACATAATGTTAGCACAAGGACAGCAAGAACAATTTGCATAATAAATATTCCTATTCTTTTTTTCTAGTTAGCACAATTGAATAGCACCCATCAGTGAAGTAGCACAAAAGAGGGCTATTACCATAAATGTTTGACCTTTCAAGGAGATTTGATACCGTCAACCCAGACTCCACTTCACCCACTTGAACGGAGGTTCTGCCTTTCATCAGTTGAATGTCAAGTGCCTTTGTTGCATCCAAGTGTTACCCTAGCTGGCCATATTCTACATAAAGGGCAAAGAACAGTTTTTTTCTTGGAAGAATTTGTAAGAAACATGGCTCTTTCATGGGAGCACTTCTTATGAAAAGAACATGGATGAAAGTAACCCTAAGAAGGTCCTGATCTAACAAAATGGCAAAAGATGCAAAACTACTTACAACACATCAGTAAAACTGACTTAGCTTCATCTTTCCTCAGGTGAAGGTACACATTCTTTCATTTAAAAAAATTCTTAACACTCCTACTAACCTCTGCCAAGCGTTTTCCTTCATTCTTCTTTTAGTCCAGCATTGTAAGAGTTAAGTTTATCTTAGAAACAGGCAAGTATGGCTATTTGTAGTTCAGGGATGAGAAATATACATATATTAAATTTTGTGAGTCGCTCATTTTAATCAGTGGCATAAGGATTAATTTAGAGGAAACACTAAATTAATCCAATATTACACACAGTTTTTCATTGAGGAATCTTTATCTTCCAATTTCCTTATGTGAATTAAGGCATTTACAAACTGAATCTGGAGATCGTGAACAAAAAGGGAAATTTCTCATCTTGCTCCAGAGGGAATGACAGTACACACTCCCATTCCTTCTACCGTGCTGACAAGGGAGAGAGTTGTAGTGGCTTTCCCAGCTCTAGATAAGGACAGAAGGCATTTCTCTATGGATTACAAGAGACTGGCTCTGAGATACAGAGGAGAGACTTACTCAATTATGCCATAACGCCTCCTAAGGGAAAGATTTTGGTCACAATAAGAGATCCTTATGAAGTCCCTCTGTGCATTCAAACTTTAATAACCAAAATTATGGGTTGCTATAGGAACAAAATAGTAAATTACATTTAAAAGCAATTTATTAAAATTCAGAACAGCTAGATTATACAATGGTAGCAAATGAAGTACTGCCTCTTACTCTTATGTAGCATTATTGGCGCAGTTGGATATTATTTCATTTACTCCTCATAACAGCCCTGCAAAGTAGGTAGTGTTTCCATATTTTTACAGGTGAGAAAACTACTGAGATTTAGAAAGTAGCTCAAGTCCACCAAGTAATATGGGGAAACCCTAGATCTGCTTGACTCCAAATCTTTTTTTCTCTCATGCAACATATTTCCACTCGATGACAAAAAGTAAAAACAAAACAATTACAGAGACAGACGTGTGTCCCAAAGTTGGAGAAGCTAAAATTCTATTCGTTGTATAAGAAAATTCACTGTATTGTAATATTCAATTTATATATTTATGTATTGTGCTACTAATGCATTAATGTTTAGAAGTTCAAATACACTGAAGAAATAAAAAAGGAATCTTCTGAAGACCTAAGAGCACATTATTTGGTTTTGTGGTTTATACTCCTTTATTCTTCTCTCCTTCCCTATCTTCCTGCCTTACTTTTTTGAATTCCCCATTTATGTGTAGTTTTCACCTGGTATTACTCAGATGATATTTTGGAAATTACTTTCAATTGCTGTTCTCAAAGTATTTCTCTTTACTGGAAGATAAAACCGAAGACCAGAGAAAAGTATTTTCCATTGTTCTCTAGGTAGGCACTGCCTTCTTTCTGCTGATACAATCTATCCACATTAACTCTAGGCATTAATTATTGTTACTAGAAGCTATTATCTGACTTTTACACTCCCTCCCACCAATAATAATAAAGTTTCCTAAGTCAGCGTCTAAGGGATAGGACTTAAGTCTCTGGGGATAATGTAATACATTCATATGCAATGGTGAAATCTTTCTACAGAAAATATTCACACCAGTTCCTTTGGTAGTTTTTTCTTAAATTGAAGTAGAGCTGATTTACAAATCTCTATTTTATTTATTTCCTCTCTGTTCTTTAATATTTCCTTCCTTCTGCTGACTTTGGGTTTTGTTTGTTCTTCTTTTTCTAATTCCTTTAGGTGGCAGTTTAGGCTGTTTATTTGAGATTTTTCTTATTTCTTAAGGAACACCTGTAACTGTTTATTATAGCTATAGTTGCTTTAGAATTTTCTGTCTTTTAGTCTTTAAGTGGTTGATCATCAGCCCTTATTATATATTTGCATTTCCTAGTGAGATTTTCCCTTTTAGATTCTTACTTCTTTTCCACTTAGATAAGACCCTTTAACATTTCCTCTATTCAAAATGATAATCTTGCTGGGTAGGGTATTGTAGGTTGCAGGGTTTTCCCTTCAGCACTTTGAATATATCATGCCACTCTCTTCTGGCCTGAAAACTTTCTGCAGAGAAATCAGCTGATAGCCTTACAGGGATTCCCTTGTATATGACTCCTTGTTTTCTCTTGCTGCCTTTAGAATTCTCTTTAGCTTTGACTTTTGCCATTTTAATTATGTATGTCTTGCTGTGGGTATTTTTTGGGTTCATCATGTTTGGGACTGTCTGTGCTTCCTGTACCTGGATGTCTATTTCCTTCTTCAGGTTTGGGAAGTTTTCAACCATAATTTCATCAAATACATTTTCAATCCCCTTCTCTCTTCTTCTGGGACTCCTATAATGTGAAGGTTCATATGCTTAATGCTATCTCAGAGATCTCTTAAACTGTTTCAAGTTTTTATTTATTTATTTATTTTGCTGTTCTGATTCAGTGATTCCCGTTATTCTATCTTTCACATCACATATACATTCTTCTGGATCACTCAGTCTGCTCTTCATTCCTTCTAGTGTGTTTATTTCAGCTATTGAATTCTTCATTTCTGATTGGGTCTTTTTTGTATTTTATAGTTCCTTGTTAAAATTTTTACTGTATACATCTACTTTTTTTCCTAATTCAGTAAACATTTTAATTACTAATGCTTTGAATTCTTTATCTGGTAAATTGTTTATTTCTATTTCATTATTTTTTCAGAGTATTTCTTTTGCTCTTTTAATTGACAGTAGTTCCTCTGCTTTTTCATTTTGCTTAACTTTCTCTGCCTCTATGAATTTAGGTGAAACAGTTACCTATTGTTGCTTGAAGGGTTGTTCTTACGCGGGGCCATTCCTGTACAGGTGCGGTGTGTCCACTGCCTTTGGTGGGAGAACTGGATTTGATATAGATCCAAGTCACATCTTTCCTCAGGGTTTGCTGGCAGCTATCACCTTGGTAGGGGGTGGGGCTAGAGATGGAGAGGCTAGAGCTGGAGCCCAGTGTGAGGCAGGGATTCCTTTCTGCTCAGTGGCTGTCACTGCCCTATCAGGGGTAGGGTCTGAGCCCAAGTTGCTGGAGCAGAAGCCCTGAGGGTCGGGCTCAAGCTGGCTCTGTTCCCCTTAAGTGTGTGTTTTCCCCTTTCTCTGAACTGGCACTTTTGCCCCAGAGTGGGGGACTGCTGAAGCAAGTGGGGCATGTGAGGGCTCTCTGCTCCTGTTGTCTGCAGACAGAGGTCCAAGCTGTCTCTAATGCACTGCCTGTGCAGGCACGCACAACCGTGCACAACTGTTTTCCTTGTTCCGCTCAGACGCAGACTCAGGTGCAAGTCCCCTTTGCTCCTCACAGCAGGTCACTGTCCTCAGCCTCCACCACCCCCGCCCTGTTGTTGAGCCATATCACTGGGCAGGTGAGGCCTATGTGGATACTTGGCCTGTGATCAGGGGGTAAGCTGTGGTGGAGCAGCTGCTGTCAGAGGTCGGAGCTACTTCAGATGCACTGCTTGAGTAAGCTCAACAGTGGCTGCCACCATCCCACCCAGGCCATGCCCAGGGACTAGCTCATCTCTGCATCCCACGGTCGAGTCTTCTCCCCAGTCATGGCTGCCCCAGATCCAGTGCTGCTCTGTGACATGGAATGAGCAGAATCAGAGCCTTTGCTTGGCTTGGGTGTGTGCCAAGGCAGTTATGGGAAACTCAGCAGCCACTAGAGCAGACCACTCACCATCCTGCCTCAGGGCAAGACAGCACATGAGTGTTCCTCACAACTGGAGTCCACGCTTCCCACAGCCCCCTGTTAGACCCAGCAGTCCTCCAACCAGCTAAGAGGGCTCATCTCCTCTGTATAGGACCCCAGGACTGGGGCACCCAATCTGTGGCTCTCACTGCTTACTCCCCAGGGTGAGTGTCCAACTGTGTGATCTTTCTTGCCCTCTGAAGTCCCCTCCCAGGAGCACAGGTCCTGATCTGATTGCTTTTTTTTTTTCCCCTTCCTACCCAATTATGTGTGTATCATTCTTACAGCCTTGGAGTCTTTCTGCCAGTTTCCAGTTAGTTTTCAGTGAGAGTTGTTCCACATGTAGATGTATGTTTGATGTGTTTGTGGAGGGAGGTGAGCTCCATGTCCTCTTACTCTGCCATCTTGGTTGATCCCCTTTGGTAGTTTTTAAAACAACCCAAATAAAGACCATCTATATTTGCCCTCTTTATTTTCACTTCCATAGAAAAATCTTTAATCTAACAATGAACAACAGGATATCTCTTTCTGGTAGGCAAAGACAATAGGATTTCCTATATGTCAATGAACTATTTGGTGAAATTCTTACTTCTTCTTAATTTACTCATAAAAAGAAAAGGTTATGTATTACTTAAACTTATCTAGGCCCTAGTTCTTATTAGTAAATAGCAACATGAACTTTATTAGCTGCTTAATAAAATTTCAAAAGTAAAAATGATTAAAAAGCAACCATAAGGTTTTTTTGTTCTTCTGTATAATTGTATTTACCTAAGTAATTTAGGCTTGCCTTTGGATAAACTGCTTTGTGTTTATTTTTCATTGCATCTGCTACCCAGTGGGTCCTGGTGAGGTACATTCCCTCCAGAAAATATAATAATCGATAATAAGAAGGATCTTGGAAGAAAATGATTAATGTTAAAAATGTGACATTGACTTAGTTATTTAATTAGCAAATGTTAAATATCTTCTATACCTGTATTTACTCACCCACAAGTCCTAAAAGAATGTAGGCAATAATGAACAGTATGAAGATCATGCAGCACAGCACATCTGTACAACTCCTAAAAACAAAAAGGAACAAAGAATTAAAAGCGTCCTGAGAAGATTCACATAGCATCCGTTTTCCTCTCTCTTATGGACTTAATGTGTCTCCCCCCATTCCCTATGTTGAAATCTAACCCCCAAGGTGATGGTATTAGAAGGTGTGTGTCGGGGGAGAATTAAAAGGGGTACAAAATAACTTATTGTTCACTGCAAAAAAATATAAGAAGGGAGAAAAAGACAATAACAACAGTGATATGCCATTTTATACCTAATAATTCTGAAAGGTAAATCGGATGCATTTCTGCAATCTAAGACTTTAGCAGCAGGGAGTGGTTATAGTTCCATGATTAAAGAAGTTTCCCCAGAGCTGTTAATATTTATTTTCTTGATTCTTTATTTGTAAAATGTTTTCAGAGGTTAGAGTACACCAACATCAAGAAACTTTTTTATTTGAAATTGTAATTTAAGCGATTTGATTTTCTTCATGCTTCCCAATACATGGTATAATAAAACAAATTAGCCATTTCCATTCCTCTCTCTCTCCATTATCGTTCTACATGCACAATTAAAGGGTACTATTATTAAATAAAGGATTGACTGCATAAGCTTTCTATGAGGAATGGAGTTGCAATTATTTGAACAACAATGTCTATAATGCATTAAAAAATGAAATGCGTCTAAATGGTAATTTTCCAGCTATTCTGAAAGCTGGATATCGTGAAATGAGGTTTAGAGAAAATTTAGCTCATAGAGACTTGGTTATTTTCTAAGGGATCACAAGTCAAACCAGTATCCAGTAGGATACTCAGGCTTTCAACTAAAGTATTTCCTATTTCTAATATTAAATTTTGTTCAGCTCCTAAGTGGTCTAGAAGGTCAAAACTATATCTTGAAAGTATGAAACAATACAATCATTCTTTCTTGAAACTTAATGAAGAATCTATTAGTAAAGAAAAAGATGGACCTATTTGACAGGATTAAAAGATGTGCATGAGAATTTTCATAGCAAAAACTTCTTGTTCTAGAGGGCATATGGATATGTTCCAGTCTTTTACCACAAGCAGGCAGAAGTTACATTCTATTTTTAGTGGTGGTAGTAATAATAATAACGAATGATAATTGTACAGTAACAGACACAGTAATACCTTACACATTGACAAATCCCTGTTTTACCTTTACTGCTCTCACATACATAACTTTGGTTTTTAGGGGTAATGAGGTAAGCTGACTTATGTAAGGTCCATGAGAGAGAGGTAGTTACAGAGGCAGACAAATATCTACGTCTCTGCTGCCTAACCTTTTTCATTTAGTGGTTATTCTAATAAGATTACAACTTTCTAGAAAGACTCTAAGTAGCCGTATCTAAAACTCTACACACATCCTTATTACTCTACCTCACAATAGGAAATGGATCCACCATAAGGAAAGCTAATCACAGTCAATTCAGAAACAAACTATCACTTGTTTAAGTCTAATTTCAACCCAGGAATTTCAAATTTCATTGGGACTGAAGAATTACGAGAATAATAAAAAGAGAAGAAAACAGGCACTCTAGTTTTCTTTGGTTAACAACCACTGAAGGGCTTCCCTGGTGGTGCAGTGGTTGAGAGTCCACCTGCTGATGCAGGGGACGTGGGTTCGTGCCCCGGTCCGGGAAGATCCCACGTGCCATGGAGCGGGTGGGCCCGTGAGCCATGGCCGCTGAGCCTGCGCATCCGGAGCCTGCGCTCCACAATGGGAGAGAGGCCACAACAGTGATAGGCCCGCGTACCGCAAAAAACAAAAAACAAAAAACAACCATTGAAGGCAAAACCTGGTGGGGGTGAGGAGAGGATCTGGCTCGTGTGCATTCTGACACATCCTACTCAAGATCAGGTTCTCATCCTGTCAGGGCAGTTGCTGAATAGCCTGATACCTAATAACAAATGCCTGCAGGTGAGGAACTAAAGGAGAGAAAACTAGAACAGTGGTATGTTTTTACTAGAAATCTTGAAGCTGTCAAAGCCCTGTGGGTAATGGTAACTACCAAGGAGACAGGGATGTAACCAGAAGCCCCAGCCAGGCTGGCCAGCATCCTGTAATATTATATCTATAATATGTTTATATCTACATAGTTACATTGTATATAATACATACTATAATGCATGTTTATAATGACAATATCATATAGTATTATAATGTTTTCTCTTCATATTATGTAGTAAGCACAGAGAGAAGTAAACATACTAGAAAGATGAATAAAAGAAACTTAAAAACAGAGCACAAGGAAAGAAGCAGAAACCCCCCCCCCCCCCAAAATTTCTAAAAAGTAAAACCCACACTCCTCGGCTACTGGCCCTAATGAATGGCGTCAGTCAGGGTTTGGTTCCATGTGGGGTTTTACATTATGATTTCTCTTTCTTTTTGGTGCCAAGGACACACTACAGCCCCAAGGGCTACTGTGTACCCACACAACCTCTCTCTACCCCTTCCCCCAACAGTCTCTCACCACAGTGGGACAGCATTTCTCAGTAATTCACACCTTGACATGTTTGGGGATTCTATTCTGGGACTAGGAAGGATAACGAATTCAAGTCCGCTTTGCTTTTCTGGAACTCTGCTTTAGAGAAATAGAAGCCGATACCCATGGCCAGACTGGTTAATTTCATTTTATTTAAGCATGGAAAAATGTTGAACAAAGTGAAAATTATGGAAAATTCAAGAGTTTCAAAACATAGGAAAGCTTTTCTAGATGAAACATTCTTATTTCTGAAATTTTTCCTATAGTGATTTGATTCCCTTTGCTGTTTAAAATTTTTCTTTTAAAAATAGGTGTGTGTGTGTGTGTGTGTGTGTGTGTGTGTGTGTGTGTGTGCTTTCAGATAATTACAGTTATCTGTCATTTTTTTCCCCAGTAACTCATCTATTTCTGTCCATTTCCTCAGATACATTCCCTACTGGAAAAAAATCACTGCTTAGAAAGTTATTGGGAAATTGAATATGAAGAAAATATAAAATATAGCTTGGCCACCATTTTGGGAGTCAGGAACACAGCAGAAGCTTAATTCAAATTTTAGAAGTTATAGCACATCATCATTGTTTCTTTCTTTGATTTCAAGGTATCTTTACAATCCCAAGTATTCTGTAGAAAATGAGCTATTTTTTAAAAACCAAGTACTTAATTTGGATAATTTTGAATACTCTTAAGATAGCTATTGAGGTAACTGGGTGATACAAGCTCATGGTTTAAAATCATTCTTAATCATGTTCTAGCTAGCGGCCTGTCATAGCTGTACATTTTCCTCAGTTGGGTTCATTTTCACTTTTATAGTAAGAACCACTATAAGAACCACTGTACTAACCTAAAAATGGGTTGCATGCCACTGAGTTCTAGAAAGAAGATTAAATATACCTGAACCCTCTCCCCTACCCTCCCTCCAAATCAAAGTCCAATTTTTTCAAAACAAGCTGCTTACACCCAGGTTATAAGAAAGTTATTCAAATTTTTATTCAGATTAAGCTGTCCTGGCATAAAAGTATTTTCAAAAGTTAAACCAGAAGTACCATTGCTATCTTATATCTATTTTTCCAAATTGCAATAAGAATAGGATCCCAATTATATAATCATTTGCAGATTTCCCTTTCCTTCCTATCTCTAACCCACAAGTACAGAATGCCTACAGTCACCTCAACTTGAAGCCTTGGGAGTTTCCTTTGACTTTCCCTTTTTCGTTGCTTATCTTTCATATTCAGTTGATAAGTTCTCTTGATTCCTTCTCTCTGATGTGTCTTTCATCCACCCCTTCCTTTCTATTCCTGCTGCCTGGACTTGGTCCACATTCTCTTAACCACTCTTCAAACTATTACTGTGGTCCCTTAATTGGGCTCCTGCATGTAGTCCCTGCCTGATCAAAATCATTCTGCACATCACTGATATCACTGATAAGGGACAATGTCACTTTATTATTTAAAAATTGCAGTGCTTCTCCACCACCTGTTCAATAATTTCCAAATGCCTTAGCTTTATGTTTAAGAACCTACAGATTTAATCCTAGTTCAAGCCCCAGACTACCTTTCTAGCTTTTCTGCCTCTATTCATCTCAATGTGCTTCAACCAACTTGGACTTTTTCACTTATTGAATACACCATGAAATCTCCCTTGACCACACTCAGAGCTCTCTGCTCATGGTCCTTTTAGACTCATCCTCCTGGGACATCATATGTCCCAATTTGTATGAAACAGCCAGGGTTTACACCTATTATCCTGGAGTAACAATTAGCAATATTCCCTATTACTATGAAAAGTGCCCCAGTGTGGATCTCAATCCCATCTACTAAAATCCCATTCTTCATATGGTCGGATTCCCTTCCTCTTCTAGGGCTGAATAACATTCCATTGTATGTATATGCCATATTTTTTAACCCATTCATTTGTCAATAAACATTTAGGCTGTTTCCACATCTTAGCTATTGAGAATAGTGCTGCAGTGAACATGGGAGTGCAGATATGTCTTTGAGATCCTGATTTCAATTCTTCTGGACAATGTGGATAAACCTAGAGGAACTTATGCTAAGTGAAATAAGCCAATCACAGAAAGACAAATAACTGCAGTATTCTACTAATTTGAGATATCTAAAATAGTCAAACTCATAGAAAGTAGAATGGTGGTTGCCAGGGGCAGGAGAGAGAGGCAAATGGGGAGTTACTTATTCAATGGCAATAAGTTCCAAGTATGCAAGATGAATAAGTTCCAGAGAACTCTGGTACAGCATTGTGCCTATATGTTTAACACTACTGTATTGGGCACTGAAAAATTTGTTAAGAGGGGAGATCTCACATTAAGTGTTCTTACCACAATTAAAAAAAAAACACATAGCATGGAAGACATGATAACCATGGCAAGGCTGCAATATATAGGAATATATTTGAGCGAGTTCATAAGTTATTTGCATTTAAAATTTTGCTATGAGTACGCATAATACAGGTATAAAATATGTGATTGCAAATGTAAAACTTTTTTAACTCAAAAAAATTAAAGGGGGGACCTGCAAGATGGCAGAGGAGTAAGACGTGGAGATCGTCTTCCTCCCCACAAACATATCAAAAATAAATCTACATGTGGAACAACACCTGCTAAACACTGGCAAAAGACCTCAGACTTCCCAAAAGGAAAGAAACTCCCCACATACGTGGCTGTGTGGCTGACAGGATCTTGGTTCTCTGGCTGGGTGTCAGGCCTGAGCCTCTGAGGTGGGAGAGCCAACTTCAGGACACTGGACCACAAGACCTCCTGGTCCCACATAATATCAATCAGTGTGAGCTCTCCCAGAGATCTCTGTCTCAATGCTAAGACCCAGCTCCACTGAACGACCAGCAAGCTCCAGTGCTGGACACCCCATGACAAACAACTAGCAAGACAGGAACACAATCCCACTCGTTAGTAGAGAGCTTGCCTAAAATCATACTAAGTTCACAGACACTCAAAAACACACCACCGGATGCAGTCCTGCCTACAAGAAAGACAAGATCCAGGCTCATCCACCAGAACACAGGCACCAGTACCCTCCACCAGGAAGCCTACATAACCCACTGAACCAACCTTACCTACTGGGGACAGACACCAAAAACAACAGGAACTATGAACTTGCAGCCTGCGAAAAGGAAACCCCAAACACAGTAAGTTAAGCAAAATGAGAAGACAAAGAAATATGCAGCAGATGAAGGAGCAAAGTAAAAACCCACCAGACCAAACAAATGAAGAGGAAATAGGCAGTCTACATGAAAAAGAATTCAGAATAATGATAGTAAAGATGATGCAAAATCTTGGAAATAGAATAGAGAAAATACAAGAAAGTTTTAACAAGAACCTAGAAGAACTAAAGAGCAAACCAACAGTAATGAACAACATAATAAATGAAATTAAAAGTTCTCTAGAAGGAATCAATAGCAGAATAACTGAGGCAGAAGAACGGATAAGTGACTGGAAGATAAAATAGTGGAAATAACTACAGCAGACCAGAATAAAGAAAAAAGAATGAAAAGAATTGAGGACAGTCTCAGAGACATCTGGGACAACATTAAAGGCACCAACATTCGAATTATAGGGGTCCCAGAAGAAGAAGATTAAAAAAAAGGGACTGAGAAAATATTAGAAGAGATTATAGTTGAAAACTTCCCTAAAACGGGAAAGGAAATAGTCAGTCAAGTACAGGAAGTGCAGAAAGTCCCATAGAGGATAAATCCAAGGAGAAACACGCTGAGACACATAGTAATCAAAGTGACAAAAATTAAATACAAAGAAAAAAATATTAAAAGAAACAAGGGAAAAGGAACAAATAACATACAAGGGCATCGTCAGAAGGTTAACAGCTGATCTTTCAGCAGAAACTCTGCAGGCCAGAAGGGAATGGCAGGACATATTTAAAGTAATGAAAGGGAAAAACCTACAACCAAGATTACTTTACCCAAAAAAGATCTCATTCAGATTTGAGGGAGAAATTAAAACCTTTACAGACAAGCAAAAGCTAAGAGGATTCAGCACCACCAAACCAGCTTTACAACAAATGCTAAAGGAACTTCTCTAGGCAGGAAACACAAGAGAAGGAAAAGACCTACAATAACAAACCCAAAACAATTAAGAAAATGGTAACAGGAACATACATATCAATAACTACCTTAAATGTAAATGGATTAATGCTCCAATCAAAAGACATAGACTGGATGAATGGATACAAAAACAAGACCCACACATATGCCTCCTACAAGAGACCCACTTCAGACCGAGGGACACATACAGACTGAAAGTGAGGGGATGGAAAAAGATATTCCATGGAAATGGAAGTCAAAAGAAAGCTGGCATAGCAATTCTCATATCAGACAAAACAGACTTTAAAATAAAGACTATTAGAAGAGACAAAGAAGGACACTACATAATGATCAAGGGATCAATCCAAGAAGAAGAAATAACAATTGTAAATATTTATGGAACCAAAATAGGAGCACCTCAGTACATAAGGCAAATACTAACAGCCATAAAAGGGGAAATCAACAGTAACACAATCATAGTAGGGGACTTAACACCCCACTTTCACCAATGGACAGATCATCCAAAATGAAAATAAATAAGGAAACACAAGCTTTAAATGATACATTAAACAAAATGGACTTAATTGATATTTATAGGACACTCCATCCAAAAACAACAGAATACATTTTCTTCTCAACTGCTCATGGAACATTCTCCAGGACAGATCATATCTTGGGTCACAAATCAAGCCTTGGTAAATTTAAGAAAATTGAAATCGTATCAAGTATCCTTTCCGACCACAACGCTATGAGACTAGATATCAATTACAGGAAAAAAATCTGTAAAAACTACAAACACATGGAGGCTCAACAATACACTACTAAATAACCAAGAGATCACTGAAGAAATCAAAGAGGAAATCAAAAAATACCTAGAAACAAATGACAATGAAAACACGATGACCTTATGGGATGCAGCAAAAGCAGTTCTAAGAGGGAAGTTTATAGCAATACAATCCTACCTCAAGAAACAAGAAACATCTCAAATAAACAATCTAAACTTACACCTAAAGCAATTACAGAAAGAAGAACCAAAAAACCCCAAAGTTAGCAGAAGGAAAGAAATCATAAAGATCCCATCAGAAATGAAAAACAAATGAAGGAGACGATAGCAAAGATCAATAAAACTAAAAGTTGTTTCTTTGAGAAGATAAACAAACTTGATAGACCCTTAGCCAGACTCATCAAGAAAAAAAGGGAGAAGACTCAAATCAACAGAATTAGAAATGAAAAAGGAAAAGTAACAACTGACACTACAGAAATACAAAGGATCATGAGAGATTACTGCAAGCAATTATATGCCAATAAAATGGACAACCTGGAAGAAATGGACAATTCTGAGAAATACACAAACTTCTGTTCCTGAACCAGAAAGAAATAGAAAATATGAAAAGACCAATCATGAGCACTGAAATTGAAACTGTGATTAAAAATCTTCCCACAAGCAAAAGGCCAGGACCAGATGGCTTCACAGGCTAATTCTATCAAACATTTAACGAAGATCTAACACCTATCCTTCTCAAACTATTCCAAATTATAGCAGAGGGAGCAACACTCCCAAACTCATTCTACAAGGCCACCATTACCCTGATACCAAAATGAGACAAAGAAGTCACGAAAAAAAATAACTACAGGCCAACATCACTGATGAACATACACGAAAAAATCCTCAACAAAATACTAGCAAAAAGAATCCAACAGCACGTGAAAGGGATCATACACCATGATCAAGTGGGGTTTATCTCAGGAATACAAGGATTCTTCAGTATACACAAATCAATCAATGTGATACGCCATATTAACAAATTGAAGAATAAAAACCATATGATCATCTCAATAGATGCAGGACATGCTCTTGACAAAATTCCACACCCACTTTTGATAAAAAATACCTTTCAGAAAGTAGGCATAGAGGGAACTTACCTCAACATAACAAACCCACAGCAAACATCGTTCTCACTGGTGAAAAACTGAAACGATTTCCATTAATATCAGGAACAAGAAAAGGTTGCCCACTCTCACCACTATTATTCCACATAGTTTTGGAAGCTTTACCCAAAGCAATAAGAGAAGAAAAAGAAAAAACAGGAATACAAATTGGAAAAGAAGAAGTAAAACTGTCACTGTTTGCAGATGACATGATACTATACATAGAGAATCCTAAAGATGCTACCAGAAAACTACTAGAGCTAATCAATGAATTTGGTAAAGTAGCAGGATACAAAATTAATGCACAGAAATCTCCGGCATTCCTATACACTACTGATGAGAAACCTGAAAGAGAAATTAAGGGAACACTCTCATTTACCACTGAAACAAAAAGAATAAAATACCTACGAATAAACCTACCTAAGGAGACAAAAGACCTGTATGCAGAAAATTATAAGACACTGATGAAAGAAATTAAAGATGATACAAACACATGGAGAGATATACCATGTCCTTGGTTTGGAAGAATCAACATTGTGAAAATTACTATACTACACAAAGCAATCTACAGGTTCAATGCAATCACTATCAAACAACCAATGGGGGCTTCCCTGGTGGCGCAGTGGTTGAGAGTCTGCCTGCCAATGCAGGGCACACAGGTTCGTGCAACGGTCCGGGAAGATCCCACATGCCACGGAGCGGCTGGGCACGTGAGCTATGGCCGCTGGGCCTGTACGTCCGGAGCTTGTGCTCCGCGACGGGAGAGGCCACAACAGTGAGAGACCCACGTACCACAAAAAACAAACAAACAAACCAAAAAAACAACCAACGGCATTTTTCACAGAACTAGAAGAAAAAATTTCACAATATGTATGGAAACACAAAAGACCCCGAAGAGCCAAAGCAATCTTGAGAAAGAATAATGGAGTTGGAGGAATCAGGCTCCTGGACTTCAGACTATATTACAAAGGTTCAGTAATCAAGACAGTATGGTACTGGCACAAAAACAGAAATACAGATCAATGAAAGAGGATAGAAAGCCCAGAGATAAACCCACGCACATATGGTCACCTTATCTTTAATAAAGGAGGCAAGAATATACAATGGAGAAAAGATAGCCTCTTCAATAAGTGGTGCTGGGAAAACTGGACAGCTACATGGAAAAGAATGAAATTAGAACACTCCCTAACACCATACACAAAAATAAACTCAAAATGGATTAAAGACCTAAATGTAAGGCCAGACATTATAAAACACTAAGAGGAAAACATAGGCAGAACACTCTATGACATAAATCACAGCAAGATTCTTTTTGACCCACCTCCTAGAGAAAGGGAAATAAAAACAAAAATAAACAAATGGGACCTAATGAAACTTAAAAGCTTTTGCACAGCAAAGGAAACCATAAACAAGATGAAAAGACAACCCTCAGAATGGGAGAAAATATTTGCCAATGAAACAACTGACAAAGGATTAATCTCCAAAATATACAAGAAGCTCATACAAGCTCAATATCAAAAAAGCAAACAACCCAATCCAAAAATGGGCAGAATACCTAAACAGACATTTCTCTAAAGAAGGTATACAGATGGCCAACAAACACATGAAACATCACTAACCATTGGAGAAATGCAAATCAAAACTACAGTGAGGTATATCACCTCACACCAGTCAGAATGGCCATCATCAAAAAATCTACAAACAATAAATGCTGGAAAGGGTGTGAAGAAAAGGGAACCCTCCAGCACTGTTGGTGGGAATGTAAACCAATACAGCCATGATGGAGAACATTATGGAGGTTCCTTAAAAAACTAAAAATAGAACTGCCATATGACCCAGCAATCCCACTACTGGGCATATACCCTGAGAAAACCATAATTCAAAAAGAGTCATGCACCACAGTGTTCACTGCAGCACAATTTACAATAGTCAGGACATGGAAGCAATCTAAGTGTCCATTGACAGATGAATGGATAAAGAAGATGTGGCACATATATACAATGGAATATTACACAGCCATAAAAAAGAAAGAAAACTGAATTATTTGTAGTGAGGTGGATGGACCTAGAGACTGTTATACAGAGTGAACTAAGTCAGAAATAGAAAAACAAATACCTTTCGCTAACACATATATATGAAATCTAAAAAAAAAAAATTGGTTCTGACGAACTAGATGCAGGAAAAGAATAAAGATTCAGATGTAGAGAATAGACTTGAGGACACAGGGAGGGGGAAGGGTAAGCTGGGATGAAGTGAGAGTGTGGCATGGACATATATACACTACCAAATGTAAAATAGATAGCTAGTGCGAAGCAGCTGCATGGCACAGGGAGGTCAGCTTGGTGCTTTGTGACCACCTACAGGGGTGGGATAGGGAGGTTGGGAGGGAGATGCAAGAGGGAGGAGAAATGGGAATATATGTATATGTATAACTGATTCACTTTGTTATAAAGCAGAAACTAACAGACCGCTGTAAAGCAATTAAACTCCAATAAAGATGTTAAAAATAAATAAATAAAGTAAGCAAATCCCCCATAAAAAAATTAAAAAATAAAAATAAATGCCCCTAAATTGCAAAAAAAAAAAAAAAATTATAATCCCAACTTTCAAATAAGGTCAAATGTCACCTCCTTCATGCAGTTTTCAACTAAAAGAGATCCCTCACATCTCTGCAGACTTACAGAAACTGTGTTTGTACATCTTTAAGGCAATTATCTTCCACCTATTATAATCTAGATGGGGGGTGGCAAACTGCAGGCCAAGGGCCAAATCTGGCTTGCTGCCTACTTTTCTATAGCTTTTTGTGAACTAAGAATAGTTTTAACGTTTTAAAAATAGCTTTAGAAATCAAAAGAGTAATATTTTGTTATATAAGAATTACACAAGGGCTTCCCTGGTGGCGCAGCGGTTGGGAGTCTGCCTGCCGATACAGGGAACATGGGTTCGTGCCCCGGTCTGGGAGGATCCCACATGCCGCGGAGCGGCTGGGCCCGTGAGCCATGGCCGCTGGGCCTGCACGTCCGGAGCCTGTGCTCCGCAATGGGAGAGGCCACAGCAGTGCGAGGCCCGCGTACCGAAAAAAAAAAAAATTACACAAAATTCAAATCTCACTGTCCATAAATACAGACTTTTGGAAAATAGCTACACTGATTTACGCATGTATTGTCTATGGCTACTTTTGTGCCTCAATGGCTGAGTTGAGTAGTCACAATAGAAACCATCTGGCGTGCACAGCCTAAAATTAACTACCTGGACTTTTTTAGAAAACGTTTGCTGACCTCTGATCTAGGCCGTGATGCCCTCTGTGGCAGCATTTAGCATAGAGTGTTGCATGCTGCAGACATATGGCAATCTATGTCCCATGAATGATCAGTAAGACATCTCTGACAGACTAATACATCATAAGCAGGCTCTGGTGAAAATCAGAGCGCTATATTTCAAATTTCAGATCTCTTTTTTTGGTTGGCGTGGTGTGGGGTGAGGACTATTTGGTGAATGTGTTGTCTAAGAATTTAATTTTTTGGTTAAGCTTAAGCCTGCCCCCTAGATATTGCTGTCTCCAGTAAAATAAATCATAGAAGAAAACCCATTAGATTCAGAGGTAATAAGAGAGTTTTATTTCTTAAGTTCATATTTCAGTTCTACACTAGTTCTTCTTTTCCTACAACTGTCATTCTGACTCCTTTTCAGGGACAGCTTTCTATCTTCATTCAGAAACTGATTCATTTACTAGTTTTCTTTCTTTGTGGCAGCTGAAATTCCAATGATATCAACCATTCTGAAAGGTCATTAATATCAAGCATTAGAGCAAGAATGGAAGTCTTATACATCATTATTCTCTGACAGATCATCCATTTGTGCCTAATGAGTCAGTTTAGGGACTGTCCACTGCCATGATTCCAGTCTGATGATCACCTCTCATTTGAAAGTTCTTGGTGTCACCTGGGTACATCTGTTCCCTACATAGCTGCATTTATAACCCACAGTCTAGAAGCATTGCTCCTCTGTGGTTCTGCTGGCACCTTGCGTAATGCCATTAAGTCATCTGTTACCTCTTAGTTTCTTACTGCAGAAGTCTGTTCCAGAAAATAGAATGGCTGCTTCACTTCCCAGAGGCTTTATTAAAGGACAGTACATTCTGGGGCTCTCCTCCAAGCTTCACCGAGATGCACTTGGCAAACTGCAGAATGTGGCTTGGAATTAGATCATCTGCGTGGATGCTTAGTCAGCAGACTCAAAACATTTGGGGCTATTTGAGGGTAGGAATCTGTGTAAGTTAAAAAATACCTCTATTCCTCCGTTCTTCACTATTAATGGAGAATCTGGTGATTTGTGAGAGGAGCATTCTCTAAGAGTTGTGTTTGAAGGAGTAAATTGTAACTTTTCCCCTTGCTTCCAGCTTCTCTTTTTCCTGGACACATTGTCTAAAAGTTCTCTACTGTTCTGTTCCCACAGCTTTAGATTATACCATGTACCATTGTGTGTGTGTGTGTGTGTGTGTGTGTGTGTGTGTGTGTGTGTGTGTATGTCTGTGTGTGTGAGAGAGAAAGCTGAGGTTTCTACAAGCATAATAAAAAGTTAAAGATTATCTTGAAGAATTATATTGTTACGGAATCAAAAACGTAATAGGAAGGCACAATGAGCTTTTAATCACATGAACTAGTATTTTCAGGTGTTCAATCTAAATACAAGTGTTTTAAGTCTCTTAAAAAATAAATTAAGGGGCTGCCCTGGTGGCGCAGTGGTTGAGAGTCCGCCTGCCGATGCAGGGGACACGGGTTCGTGTCCCGGTCTGGGAAGATCCCACATGCCGTGGAGTGGCTGGGCCCGTGAGCCATGGCCGCTGGGCCTGCACGTCTGGAGCCTGTGCTCCGCAACGGGAGAGGCCACAACAGTGGGAGGCCCACATACCGCAAAAAAAAAAAAAAATATTAAGGATGACTTCAAGGTTACGTTTACCTTAAAAGATAATTTTGACACCCAATCATTGAGAAAAGAGTGTGAGCTTTATGGGATTATTCTTTTTTAGCACATTTTAAACTGTTGCTGAAAATGAAACATACCAAATAACATAATACCCTAAGAAATTATAGAATGATATTGATAATGTCTTTCGAATTGATTAGAACATTTAAGATGCTATTTCAGTGTTGTACCTGCTTTACTTAGTTCTTTTGGATAACTAGACCTTAAAAGCTTCCCTATTCTCTATGGTTAATCTTTTCTTCTATACTGTTTGTACTTGGGTTTCCATTGTCTTGAGAGAGTAGCTTTAACTGGTTGTAATTTATATTTTCTATTTGTAAACTGGAAAAAAACCCTCATTTTTATATAGAGAAGTTTAAGTGATGTCTATATAAATGTCTCTTTTGTTTAAAATGAAACAAGGTCAGACAAAAATTGATCTTACTATGTTATTCATCATCTTTGTAAAACTTGCATAGTATCCAAGAATCTGTCAGTGGGAGGAAACCACTCAGAAAATTGCTAGTAAAATCAGAACTGAATCATAGTTATTGCCCATATTACAGCTGGCATTGTGGACCAAAGGTACCATCAGAGAGGTGCTAGGAGAACCAGCTGAGAACAGCCTTGGGAATTAGTCCATAAATTTACAGGGAATCCCTATCAGTTCAAAAGGCTCATTAATCTTCTTGGAAGAGGTTAGCATCCTTCTACATAGAAACACATAGTAGTAAGCGCTCAAAAATATTTGTTTAAACAATGAACTTCTGAAAATTCTCATGACTTGTATAGCGACAAAAATTCTGCTGTTAAAATTTTTTAAAAAGTATGCTTCTTAAAATCATATGATAAATATCAATAGTGAATATTTTTAGTAATCAAAGGCCTGCACATGAAAATGAAAAGATTACTATTTGTCACCCAAAATTTTAATAATAAAAAAATTACCTACAGACGATGGGCACTTTAGAAAATTACACGCCCTTTGATCTAATAATTCCTTTTCTAGTAATTTATAGCATGGAAATATGTATAGAAGAAGCAATAATTTATTTATAAGGATTTAAAACACTGATTTTGGGCTTCCCTGGTGGTGCAGTGGTTGAGAGTCCGCCTGCCGATGCAGAGGATACGGGTTCGTGCCCCGGTCCGGGAAGATCCCACGTGCCGCGGAGCGGCTGGGCCCGTGAGCTATGGCCGCTGAGCCTGTGCGTCCGGAGCCTGTGTTCCGCAACGGGAGAGGCCACAACAGTGAGAGGCCCACGTAACGCAAAAAAAAACAAAAAACAAAAAAACCCACTGATTTAAATCATACATGTAGAAAACAGTGTTTCTCCATCATAACTTTTTTTTACTTAGAATTTGTTTTGGCAATAATTTCAGTTTTTAGAGGAAAACAACAAATGCAACATGACATATTGGGCTTAAGTGATATCTAGCATTACAGCACTAGTATGTTGTTGGTAAATCTTTACTGTGAAATGAGAGGTCTTTGCTGATTTTAGGAAAAAAATTAACAATTTGTGAGATGGTATAATAAGGGATGGTATGTTTTCATTTGTTCAAAGCAAAGAAGCATAGGCATTCAACACATGCCTACTGAATAAATGAGTGAAAGTTACTTGAACATTAGACATTAAAATACTATAGACATTTAACAAATGTATAAAAATGCTGTGTCGCTCTGCTTTGAAATTATTCAGCAAAATGGGAAATTCCAACCATTTGTCTAGAGCCTGAAGTAGTATATGAATTGCTCATTCTTTTCTGTAAATATTTGCTAATACAGTTTATTCTACAAGCTGTTTGTTCTACAATAAAGCATTACTAGTAAGAATAGGGTCATTGTTGTTAACTTTAAAGGGGACTTAATTAAACTTTTTAGGGTTTTTAAGGTAAAACTAAATGTTTATTGATTTATACTTACTAAATACAGTCTCTGTGTAATCCAGTTTAAATCTGAACCTAACTGTATCAGTTAAAAATGTGTTCAGTTGCAAATACCAGAAAATTTATGTTAGAAACAGTGGCTTAAATTCCAAAGAACTTGTTTCATACAAGAAGTTCTGCGGTTGGCAGTCCTGGGCTAGCACGGCATGTCATTCAGTGATGCCATTAGGGACCTAACTCATTTCCTCTTTCTGCCCCTTCATCCTTAGCTTGTAGACATTTATTTTCATGCTTGTACCTCATATCACAAGTTGACTGCCGCACTCAGGACACCTGAATCACTTCAATAAAGCTTTGTCTTTTTATTCACAAAAGAAGGTCCCTTCTAGAAGACTTGCCCTTGAGCTCATTGGCTTGAACTGTGTCTCATGGCCAACCCTGCCTGGAAGGTGGTTAGCATAATTGAATGCTTGATTTTTCAGCTTCTATAGTAGAAGAGGCAAGGGAGAAGATGGTTTGGAATGCATATTCAGGAAGACAAATTACAGAATATACCACAGCTACTAGTGAGATTTAAACAATCATAAAAAGTAATATTATTTGTTCTAATAATTTTTAGTCAACCCAAATGGGTTATACCAAAGAATGTTTGTTTTTCTCTGAGACTACTTTTTTTTCCCTGAAGGATATATACATATTTTTTAACATCTTTATTAGTGTATAATTGCTTTAAAATGGTATGTTAGTTTCTGCTTTATAACAAAGGGAATCAGCTATACATATACATATATCCCCATATCTCCTCCCTCTTCCATCTCCCTCCCACCCTCCCTATCTCACCCCTCTAGGTGGTCACAAAGCACCGAGCTGATCTCCCTGTGCTACGTGACTGCTTCCAACTAGCTCTCTAATTTACATTTGGTAGTATATATATGTCCATGCCACTCTCTCACTTCGTCCCAGCTTACCCTTCCCCCTCCCTGTGTCCTCAAGTCCATTCTCTAGTAGGTCTGCGTCTTTATTCCTATCCTGCCCCTAGGTTCTTCATAACCACTTTTTTTTTAGATTCCATATATATGTGTTAGCATACGGTACTTGATTTTCTCTTTCTGCCTTACTTCACTCTGTATGACACACTCCACTACAAATAACTCAATTTTGCTTCTTTTATGGCTGAGTAATATTCCATCGTATATATGTGCCACATCTTCTTTATCCATTCGTCTGTTGATGGACACTTATTAAATATTAAACATATTTTGTAAGTTTAACATAGGAAAACTGAATATTGTATATTCTCACAGAATTCAAGAAGTGAAACTGAGATTCATTTCCCAGCAAAGCATATTCTAGACCTGATATCAGTAACAGCAAAACAGGAAGTTATAACACCTTATCTGTGGCTAATTTTACATTTCATATTCAATCAATTAATTCTTGACATCCATGTTCAATGGAAGGGAGTTTGAAATTTAAATCCAGCCATAGTAAACATATGCAACTACAGTTTTCCTAAGCTGAATATTGAAATACAAATTTCCCCTAATTCATGTGTATATATATTTTTTTATATTGCCTATACTATATAATTCCATAGACTATCTTGAAATTATTATTTTAGTTTGGGATCCAGTATTGGTTTGGGAGCTAATATTTATTCCGTTTTCTTTACATACACATTTTATATGGGCTAAAATATTAATTAATTAATTAATTTTTAAACATCTTTATTATAGTATAATTGCTTTACAATGGTATGACCATTTTCCCTCTCTCTTTTTTCTTTTTTTTTTTTTCAGATTCCATATATATGTGTTAACATACGGCATTTGAAAAACGGAGCTGGAAGAATCAGGGCCCCAGACTTCAGACTATACTACAAAGCTACAGTAGTCAAGACAGTATGGAACTGGCACAAAACCAGAAATACAGATCAATGGAAAAGGATAGAAAGCCCAGAGATAAACCCATGCACATATGGTCACCTTATCTTTGATAAAGGAGGCAGGAATATACAGTGGAGAAAAGACAGCCTCTTCAATAAGTGGTGCTGGGAAAACTGGACAGCTACATGGAAAAGAATGAAATTAGAACACTTCCTAACACCATACACAAAAACTCAAAATGGATTAAAGACCTAAATGTAAGGCCAGACACCATCAAACTCTTAGAGGAAAACATAGGCAGAACACTCTATGACATAAATCACAGCAAGATCCTTTTTGACCCACCTCCTAGATTAATGGAAATAAAAACAAAAATAAACAAATGGGACCTAATGAAACTTTAAAGCTTTTGCACAGCAAAGGAAACCATTAACAAAATGAAAAGACAACCCTCAAAATGGAAGAAAATATTTGCAAATGAAGCAACTGACAAAGGATTAATCTCTAAAACATACAAGCAACTCTTGTAGCTCAATATCAAAAAAACAAACAACCAATCCAAAAATGGGCAGAAGACCTAAATAGACATTTCTCCAAAGAAGATATACAGATTGTTAACAAACACATGAAGGAATGCTCAACCTCATTAATCGTTAGAGAAATGCAAATCAAAACTACAATGAGATATCATCTCACACCGGTCAGAATGGCCATCATCAAAAAATCTACAAACAATAAATGCTGGAGAGGGTGTGGAGAAAAGGGAACCCTCCAGCACTGTTGGTGGGAATGTAAATCGATACAGCCACGATGGAGAACAGTATGGAGGTTCCTTATAAAACTACAAATAGAACTACCATATGACCCAGCAATCCCACTACTGGGCATATACCCTGAGAAAACCATAATTCAAAAAGAGTCATGCACCACAATGTTCACTGCAGCACAATTTACAATAGCCAGGACATGGAAGCAACCTAAGTGTCCATTAGCAGATGAATGGATAAAGAAGGTGTGACACATGTATACAATGGAATATTACTCAGCCATAAAAAGGAATGAAACTGAGTTATTTGTAGTGAGGTGGACGGACCTAGAGACTGTCATACAGAGTGAAGTAAGTCAGAAAGAAAAAAACAAATAATGTATATATTTTAAAAATCATTAGACATGTAATGTATCACAAACTATACCAGTAAGTCTCTTTCATTTCAATATGAGATACTCAGAACAGCATCTTAATAGTAACTCTGGGAGATATTAGGCAATTCTGTCCAGGAAATGTCCCTGTTTTTTTTTTTATAACAAAGCATTACAATGCAGCATACATAATGGCTGTCAGTTCCTACTACTGTCCTCTTTCCTTCCATTCTGAGATAAAAGTTCATGGAAGACCCATATTTCCCCCCAGATGTAAGTCCTTCCTCCTCAGGATTTCACAAAACCTCCCCAGAAATTTTTTCAGTGACTATTTGTTAAGTTTCTACTATTTGCTACTATGGTGAGATATGTGTATGGGGGGGTGGGGGGCAGGATGGAGGGGTGGTAAACCAAGACTGTTAGGGGGAGGAAGGCGATATTAAAAAAAAAAAAAAGAATATGATCCTAGCCCTCAAATACTCATTTCATGATTTAAGAAAAAAAGATAAACACATCTAAAAGATTAATGTTAAAAAATACAGTTTAAAATGTAGAGGTAAAAATAAGTACTACAAGTAGGAAGGATCTAGATGGTTAGAGTAGAAAAAGCTCAGTGTGAGCTAGAGTATGGGAGCACTTTAATTACAAGGGATGGGTTGAACTTTTGAATTATGGAGAAGATTATGACTGGCTGGGGAGAGAGGTCTATTCTAGGCAAAAATAAGTATAAGAACAAAGGTGCAAAACTAAGTATGGCTGATGGGGATGAGAAAGAGACCAGGCTAACTAGAATTCTTATTCAGTACAAATTATAAAACAGACCAGATTAGTATTACAGAGCCAAAAAAATTAACCCATTCTTTTATTTTCATAATATTTATTTGGTACCTATTCTGTACCAGGTACTGTAGTACATACTATAAATACAGTAGTGAGGCAGACAGATAAGGTGCCTTCTCTCATGAAGCTCACTATTTAGTGTGGGAAGCTAGCAATTAATAAGTAAAGGTCAACACATAAAATAATGACAGATTGTGTGGTAGTGACAGAAGTGCTAGGAAGGAAACAAACATGATACTATGAAAGAGTATAATAAGGACACGATGAAAGAGTAGGGAAGGACTCTCTAAAAAGGTGGTGGGTACCATACTTTTTTGATTAAAATTCACGTGGAACCACAAAAGACCTTGAATGGTCAAAGCAATCTTGAGAAAGAACAAAGCTGGAGGAATTATACTTCCTGATTTCAAACTATACCATTACCAAGCTATAGTAATCAAAAGAGTATGGTATTGGCATAAAAACAGACATATACATAAATGGAGCAGAACTGAGAGCCCAGAAATAACCCTCCAAATCGATGGTCAACAAATATTTGACAAGGGAGCCAATACTACTCAGTGAGGAAAGGAGAGCCTCTTCAATGAATGGTGTTGGGAAAATGAAATAACCACATACAAAAAAGTGAAATTCGATCCCTATCTTACACCACTCACAAAACTTAACTCAAAGTGGATTAAAAACTTAAATGTAGGACCTGAAACTGTAGAACTCCTAAAAGAAAACATAAGGAAAATAGCTCCTTGACACTGGTCTTAGCAACAATTTTTTAGATATAACATCAAAAGCACAAGCAACAAAGGCAAAAATAAGTGGGACTACATCGTACTGAAAACCTTCCCCACAGCAAATGAAACCATCATGAGATGAAAAGGAAACCTACAGAATATGAGAAAATATTTGAAAATCATATATTTGATAAGGGATTAACATCCAAAAAATATAAAGAACTCATACAGTTCAAAAGCAAATCCAAACAATCCAATTAAAAATGAGCAGAGGATCTAAGTAGACATTTTTCCAAAGAAGACATACAGGTGGCCAACACATATGTGAAAAGGTGTTCAACATCACTAATCATCAAGGAAATGCAAACCAAAATCACAATGAATTATCACTTCATACCTATTAGAATGGCTACCATCAAAAAGGCAAGAGAAAAGTGTTTTCAAGGATTTGAAGAAAAGGGACCCCTTGTGCATTGTTGGTGGGGATGTAAATTGTGCAGCCACTATGGAAAACAGTATGGAGGTTCTTCAAAATATTAAAAAAAGAACTATCATATGATTCAGCAATCTCACTTCTGGGTATGTATCCAAAGGAAATGAGACAGACAGGATCTTAAAGAGATATCTGCACCCTCATGTTCACTGTAGTATCATTCATACTAGCCAAGACATGGAAACAACCTGTCAGTTGAATTAATGGATAAAGATATGATATAATTCGATACAATAGAATATTATTCAGCCATCAGAAAGAAGGAAAACCTGCCATTTCTTTCAACATGGATGGAGCTTGAGGGCATGATGCTAAGTGAGATTAAGTCAGATAGAGTAAGACAAATACTGTGTGATATCACTTGCATATGTAATTTAAAGAAGCTGAACTCTTGGAAACCAAGTAGAATGGAGGTTACTGAGGGCTGTGGGTGTGGGGAATGGGGAGATGATGGCCAAAAAGTACAACTTGCAGTTAGAAAATGAAAAAGTTCTGGAGATCAATGTATAGCATAGTGATTATAGTCAACAATACTGCATTATATACTTCAAAGTTCCTAAGAGACTAGCCTTAAATGTTCTTATCACAAGAAAGAAACAGTAATTGTGTGATAGGATGGAGGTATTAGCTAACACTTCAGTGGTAATCATTTTACAACATTTAAGTGTATCAAATCAACATATTAGACTTATACAATGTCATATATAAATTATCTCTCTCTTTTTTCTTTAATAAATTTATTTGCTTGTTTTTTATTTTTGGCTGTGTTGGGTCCTCCTTGCTGTGCATGAGCCTTCTCCAGCTGCAGCGAGTGGGGGCCACTCTTCACTGTGGCGCATGGGCCTCCCATCGCCGTGGCCTCCCCTGTTGCAAAGCACGGGGGTCCAGGAGTGCGGGCTTCAGTAGCTGCAGCATGCAGGCTCAGTAGTTGTGGCTCACGGGCTTAGCTGCTCGGCGGCATGTGGGATCTTCCTGGACCAGGGCTCGAACCCATGTCCCCTGAATTGGCGGGCAGATTCCTAACCACTGCACCACCAGGGAAGGCCCCAGTTATATCTCAATAAAGCTGGATTGAAAAAATAAAGAGGTGGTGGGCGTTGTGTTTTAGGCAGAAGAAACAACAAATGCAAAGGCCCCGAGGGCAGGTGAGACCAGGATTGCCCTGGGAACTGACAGATGGTCAATGTGAACAAAACACAGAGGAGATTGTGTCCACCTAGAAGGGTGGGATAGGGAGGGTGGGAGGGAGACGCAAGAGGGAGGGGATATGGGGATATATGTATACGTATAGCTGATTTACTTTGTTATACAGCAGAAACTAACACACCATTGTATAGCAATTATACTCCAATAAAGATGTTGAAATAAAAAAAAAAACACAGAGGAGAAAGGGAGATAGCAGTACAAGAGGAGGGTGGTACAGCAGAATGACTGACTAGTCCTCAGTTTGAACTTGTTCATCAAGGGAATCCACAGTTACAGTATTTTATATGTTTGAGGACTTGACAGTTCATGACTCATTTTGACGTATATTATCTCATTTGGATTGTTACAACTCTGTAAAGTTGACACAGAGCTGTTACTGACACATCATTTTACAAATTAGGTAACTACTGACTAGAATTTCAGTTTATTTTCAACTGAAAGTTCTTGAACAGAGTAGTAATATACCAAAAGCAGTACCTTAGCTAGATATATTTGGCACCAGAATGGAGAACAAATTGGAATGAAGTATGTGGTAAGTGCAGAAGGATGAGTGAGGGAAATGAGGGCTGAAATAGGATGGTGGCAAGACAGAAGAGAATGAAATAGGGCCAGTTCTGCTTCATCAGCATCACTGGTCTCCCACGATCATCTGTTTTCCTGGGTCGCCAGGATACTGTGAAGATAAATGCCACAGCATGGAGAGAGTTTAGGACTCCACGAAGACTCTTCATAGACTGGAATTAGATGTGAATGAATTTCTCCCTAATGGTTTCTAACACAGAAGGAGAAAGGGACGCTCACAAATCTTTGAGCAACAAATTTTATATTTATCTCTCCTATGGTCTTCAAAGCACTCTGTTCCACTTTTCTATTATATCAACTTGATAAAAGTATATTTTCTCTGAGCTTTGGGAGATCAAAGATCTTATTTTTCAGTTTTCTACTGTGAATGTGGTTAGGTAACATCTGTCTTTTCTGTAACAGACATAAAGGGTTGCTCTATTGTTGGTTTTAATCCCCAAGGGCCACATCAAAAGAGAGCTGGCCTTGAACGCTCCTAGGTGTGGATGTCCATTATTAACAACCTATGTGACAAGTTATTGAACTGTGTTGTCTCTAGCTTTTGTCAATTGCATGTAAGCGGGCAAAGACAGGGTAAAGGACAAGGATGCAAAGAGAAAAGTGACAACTGAAGGCAAGAAAAAAACAAGAGAAAAATAAGCTGGAAAGGGATTTAAGGAAGAAAAAAATGAGAGGAAGGAGTAGGCTCCTGATTAAAATCAGAAGAATCAAGGTAAAGTTTGAAAAGGAAAAAGGCAAAAGAGAAAAAAAAACAGAGAAACAGGATCAAGAAAAATGTAGAGAAAGAACCGTTATGGTATAAGAAAAGGAAAACAAAGTATACAAAGGTCATACATGAGAAAGTTTACTGAAATCTGTTTGAGTTTGAAGAAAATCTAAAAGCAGATACACACATCCAATTATAAAATTAGTATTTCATATTCTGTGAAAGGAGGTAATGAGGTGGGTGATGGTTATTAAATAACCTGAAATTTAATTTCCCTACTTTTACTTTTTAGTTTAAGTAATTCTAACAGTCAAATAATAAAGGTTGTACACCAGAGAAAAGTTTAAGGACATTTGTTCTTTGTATCTATTGTTCCCCTCGTTTTAAAACACTTATAGATAATTCCTTTCTAATACAACTATTATCTGTCAGTTACCTACAAGCCACTCAACAAACCTAATATGTCTCTTTCTGCCTCTCGTATTAATACACTTGGCAAGCCTACCAAAACTTCATGTCTGTGCAGGCTAGTCCCAGAAGAGTCACAGTTAGGACAACCTCCAATCTAATGCTAATTAACGCTGGATAACAGGAAACATGCCAGCATTATCGTTCATACTTCTCTGGGAAAGCTGTGTGTGTTCAGTAGCTCTTTGTTTCAAAGGCTGGAAGATTTTCAGACTTTCACCCTTACTTTATCTTTTAGTTCCTGGATAAATGTGCCAGAGTGTGTGGAGAAGCAGCCTGTCTTTAGATTTCAATCAACTCTAGGGTTGCAGTAGCAGCAATAACAGCACCTGAGATACTCCCTAAAGACTTACGAAGGCCAAAATGAAATATGCTGGGCACAAAAAAGGCTTGAGTTTACCTAAACTAATGCAAATATTTGAGACGATAACTGGGAATCCTAAGACTGTCTTAGCAATCATCAAATAACTCTGAACCATCCCAGATTCTTGATCATCACTTCTGTTGAGCTCAATGGTAGCTTTTCTGAATTTTGATCCATCAAATTGATCTTAAATTTAGACAGCAAATTACTAGTATTGCTTCATCTTAGTTTGTGTTCACTAAGAGCTTTTCTAGAAGAATAAAGTAGCTGAACTGCAGCTTTTAGTCATTCTTCCCTGCTTCATCATGCTGCAAACAGAATCACAGTCTGGGAATTTGGGTGCTATCTAAAGTTGCCTATCTGGCAAGTCTCTTAACAACCCCTTTAACTTAGTTTCCAGCACAAAGTTATTATTTCTATCCACAACACAGTGCTGAGTGTAGAAGATGAATTATGCAACATTTGTTAGAGGATTTGTGGGGTTTCTTGGCCACACCATGCAGCATATGGGCTCTTAGTTCCCTGACCAGGGATGGAACCTGTGCCCCTTGCAATGGAAGCACAGAGTCTTAACCACTGGACCACCAGCGAGGTCTCTATGCAACATTTGTAAAGCATGTAGAACTCCCCATAGAAAAGGGTGAGTTTGGAGTGTGTTCTGTGAATGTATGTTTAGAAAGGCACAAGGAGAAGCAGAAAACTGGAACTTTGACATAAATGAACTATAAATTATTACCACCATTATATATAAATCCATATGCAAAACTTAAATTCAAAAAAAAAAAAAAAAAGGCTTGGGACTGGAAAGAGTTTATACCAGTCTAAAATATCTTCGTTTTCCTAGTATCTAGAGTCTGAACTCTCCCAATAATATTTAATATTAGTTCTCATTTTACTAAGCAGAACACTATAATACATGATATACTTTCAGTGCACCCCCAAACATGAATTTCCCAGGAAAACATAATTATTAATGGCTCCATCCTTAAAATCCTCTCTCACTTGGTCTTCCAGAAAAACTCTTTCGCATGCATACCTCTTTCAACTCTCTGCTCCTTCTCAGTCTTTCTTCATGGACTCTTCTTTGTCTGCCTTCATCTTAGTGTTGCCATAATCTCAGTGTTCTCTTGTGATCCAGCTCATCTTTCAATTCTATGTGCTTATCTAAGGGGGTCTCATCTGTATCATCATTTCCAAGTCTTCAGCCATGAAGAGCCTTCACCTTTCTCCTGAGTGCTAGCCCCTTATTTTTAAATTCAAATGTCCAAAATTGAATTTACTATCTATTGCTCCCAGAGGTCTAAAAATTTGCTCTTTTCCTTATCTGTTTCTATCTACCACCCACTCTTTCACTCAAACTACAAATCCTGCCATTCTCGACTCCTCTCTCATCCTCCACATCTGCTTGATTGACAAGTCCTAAAATTCTCCATCCTACAATATTCTGTGTCTTTCTCTCCAATCTCACTGCCACTGTTTAAGTGGAAGCCTCATTATCTCTTATCTGGACTGATACCACAGTCTCCAAACAGCATCCTGCTCTCGCTGACCCATCAACCACACTTTATAAAATAAGAACTTGACATATAAGTCCATCGGCAAAACTTTTTAAGATTCTCAATTGCTTACAAAATAAAATCTAGACTCCTTAATCTGGCCCCTACTAAGCTGCTCAACATTACTTTCCATCCTCTATCCACTCTCACAAATAACCCCCGCTCTCTCAAATCTTAGTGGCTTCATATTTGGCTGAACCATATGAAATTGCTGATATTTAAATGATTTTGACATAAAAATGGCAGTTTCATATGGCTCAACTAATAATGTCTTTTGTCTCTGGCTTGAATGCTCTTTCACTCTTACTACCTGTCAAAACATCAAGACTCATCTTAACTGTTGCCTCCTTTGGGAAGTAATCACTGGCCACACTAGGCTAAAGAACTGGTCCCTCCTCTGTGCTCCCTAACCACTTTGTCATATCTCTGTCACAGCACTGTGTTTTCATTATTTGTACATACTTGTCTCTGCCACTGGAATATGGGAAACTTGAGGGTAAGTAGAACCAAGGACATAATTATCTCTGTATCTTTACTTCTAGTACAATGTCTAACTAGGAGTTAATAAATATTTGTTGAATGAAAGATTAAATTTCCTTCTGAAGTTGCCATACAAAGAAGCTGATATACTTTTTGGCTAAAAATGAGAGGTGGGTTAGTATTATGCTTTAATACATTGTATCACTAGAATATCTCTTTTGTCTTTTTATATCACCTTCCCCCTTTTGCTTCTTACTAGCTATGTATTTGTTTTGGGTTTTTTTTTAACATCTTTATTGAGGTATAATTGCTTTACATTGTTGTGTTAGGTGCTGCTGTATAACAAAGTGAATCAGCTATATATATACATATATTTTCACATCCCCTCCCTCTCGTGTCTCCCTCCCCCACCCCATCCCACCCTTCTAGGTGGTCACAAAGCACCGAGCTGATCTCCCTGTGTTATACAGCTGCTTCCCACTAGCTATCTATTTTACATTTGGTAGTATATATATGTCCATGCCACTCTCTCACTTCGTCCCAGCCTCCCCGTCCCCCCCATGTCCTCAAATCCATTCTCTACGCCTGCATCTTTATTCCTGTCCTGGCCCTAGGTTCATCAAAACCATTTTTTTTTTAGATTCCATATATAAGTGCTAGCATATGGTATTTGTTTTTCTCTTTCTGACTTACTTCACTCTGTATGACAGACTCTAGGTCCATCCACCTCACTACAAATAACTCAATTTTGTTCCTTTTTATGGCTGAGTAATATTCCATTGTATATATGTGCCACGTCTTCTTTATCCATTCATCTGTTCGTAGACACATAGGTTGCTTCCATGTCCTGGCTATTGTAAATAGAGCTGCAATGAACATTGTGGTGCATGACTCTTTTTGAATTATGGTTTTCTCAGGGTATATGCCCAGTAGTGGGATTGCTGGGTTGTATGGTACTTCTCTTTGTAGCTTTTTAAGGAACCTCCATACTGTTCTCCATAGTGGCTGTATCAATTTACATTCCCACCAGCAGTGCAGGAGGGTTCCCTTTTCTCCACACCAGATGGATTTAATACAGCTACAAAAGATATGATTCTATGCTACCGGAGCATATGGTCACCATGAGCTCTGCTATGCACATGTAACCCACATGTAACGTCCAATCAGCAAAGCTCCAGGAGGCAGCAAGCAGACAGGTATCAGCCACAAGGTAAAGATTTCCTAAGCAAATCCTAAGATGGTTTCTGGTAACATTAAAACCAAAATTGTTTTCTACCCACCGAAAAACATGGCGATCAACGAAACCCCTCCCTGAAAATGCATGGAGGACATTCATAGAAACTGCAAAATGTACAGGAGGCATTTTATAGCAGATATTTTTGCAGAGCTTATTCATGTTGAAAGGAGCTGCAGTTCCAGAATTTTATAAATTTGCAGAGTTAGTGATTAAGAAAATCCCAAGAGCAATAGAAATAGAAGAGATGAAGCCTGTTATTTTAAAGACTGATTTTATATATGACTAGAATATTAGATATTCAAAAAGTATGATTTTCGACTGAGAGACTGTGAATGCTCCAATTTTTCAATCATCTCTGATAACAGGAAGATGTCTACTTAGCTTGGATTAATCTAGGTACAGACAGGATATGCATATCACAAGCAGATCACTGAGAGACCCGGGAAGGACCAGGACCACAGCAGGGCTTAGACATTGGAAGGACTCAAACCAGAACTAGGACAGACTCTTCACCAAACCATTTCCCCCACCTATTAGCAAAACCAACTGGGAATTAATACCAGAATCATAGTGTTTGATGCCTACATATTACTGGTTGCTGAAACTGATCAAAAGTAGTTGGAAAATTATACACGAAGTAACACACATAGTTGTGTTCCATCACTTATTCTCAATATTTCTGTAGTTGTCATAAAATGCCTTTCACACACGATTAAGAATAGAGTCTTAAACAAGGGAGATGCATCCATCATTTAAAAATGCTATCCTGGTAGACAAAGTGAGCATCCCAGGTGTCTTAGTCAGCTTGGGATGCTGTAATAAAATAACACAGACAAGGTGACTTAAGCAACAGGCATTTGTTTCTCATTCTGGAGGTTGGAAAACCTGAGATCATAGTTCCAGCATGGTCAGGTTCTAGTGAGTACTCTCTTCCTAACTTGCAGATAGCTGCCTTCTTGCTGTATCCTCACATGGCAGAGAGAGAGAGGTCTGTTCTCTTCTTATATGGGCACTAATTACATTATGAGGAATCTACCCTAATAACCTCCTCTGAACTTGATTACCTCCAAAGGCCCCACATCTCCAAATATCACTGTGGAGGTTGTGCTCATCATATGCATTTCGGGGGAACACAAACGTTCAGTCCATAATATCAGGTAAGTGGCATTTCTCATAGTGCAGTGCCAGGATAGAACCTATTCCAGTTTGGGTGCGGTATCCCTTTTTATACATAAACCTCTTTCTAAAAACATAGCTGACGGAAGTGATTTAAATCTGCCACATAGAGTAAAAGTAAAACATATGCTTAAACATTTGACTTTTGTTAGTATATATTTAATGTGAAGCCAGATGGTCTGGTTTGTTTTATCCAAAAGCACAGATAAACAAGTCATACCAAAATGGGGGTCTATGACAGGCATATATGGGTTTCATATAGTGACCTTAGGCTCCATGTCCTTGAATCTCAAGATAAATAAAAAACCCTGGAAGAGACAAAAGAATGCCAGACACAAATGCCAAGTTAACTACACTGTCCTCTGGATTTCGATGCAGAAGCATCACCCTTGGCTACCTCTTGAATATTCTACTCTAAGCTTCATTTTTGGTCCAGAGGGGTTTTTTTTTGGCCAGCATCAGTCTTTGTGGCTCCCCTGTTGCACTGTCTCCTTGGTATTCTTGGCAGCTGTCTTAGATGGAGAGGTGAACACCAGAATAAAGTGAAGGACAAAAGCCTGCTTCTTATTCTCCAGCTCCAGTACCCAAAGTTGGTTTAACATTATTCATTCCAAATATCCAGTCCAAATCTCAACCCCCAACACACATCTCTCCGTCCCATATTTTCAAGGCCTTTCTGGATCTGAAAATCTTCAGAGATGTGTGCTTAGTTGACAAAAGCACATCAAGACTATCAAATAAGAAGGGCCCCATAAAAATCTAGCCAAGCTGACATTTAGATATTAGGTTGGTAAACAGTGCATTATGTTGATTTTTATTTAGCTCCACATGATTCCATAGAGACTTCTATGTGCTTTGGGATGCATTAATATTTGTACGAAACAGAATGTAATATTTCCTTCCCCTCTCTACCCCCAATCCTTAGGCAAACACATCCTCTCTGAATATATAAGCAGCAGACAGGAAATAGCATTTGTCCTAGATGCCATATCAACTCAAATGAGAAAAATTTATAAACATCATCCCAGACTCATTGGGTTCTTAAAATTTGTTATTAAACTTTTTTAGCTTGATTTTATTTGCAGCATGGACCTCAATAATACCTATCTACTTTCTCAGACGTGATACTAAGAGGTAAAGAAAATTCTTAACTTTATTAAAATATTTTTATTATTGATTTATTTAAATCGTTACCAATTCTTCTAAAAGCAATGAAAGAAAAGGATCTTAGGCTCAAGGCCTAAAATCGACCCTTTTTTCTTCTATATTGATTCTATAGACCCCAATAGAAGTAAGCCACAAGTGCCTGCCTCCCTGCTCTCATCCTTCTGGCAAAGAGAGACAAAGCTGTGTGTATTTAATAATGGGTTCAGTCTGGAATTGTCATGGATCATGCATGTCCTAACTTTCTTACATTAGAATGGGTCACAGGGAACAGAAGGTATAATGATTACAAATCATGAGAAGCTCAGAGGAAGGCTTCAAAATATAACAGGCAAAATAATAATGTATCCTAGAAAAAGAAAGAATATGGTCTTTAAATAAAGGAAGCAGAAGATAAAATAAATTACTTAAAGAAAAAACTTTGAAGTTTTCTCATTTCATCTTCCTAGTAACTGTGTTAAATACTTACTTGGCTTTTGCACCTGAGTTGCAAAATCTATTCTCCTCCACTTCCCAAATCCCCTCCCCTCTACCATTTTTTACTCTGATCTTTTTCAAAAGTTTTAGACCCTTCTAGACTAAGGAAGAGATCATTACTTAAAACAGAAAACAAAAATTTATTATTTGGAATTCAAATATGCTGGAAAGTCAAGAATGTATGGCATCTAAATCTCAAGTGTAATAGGGTTTATATAGAAGCTTACATTTAAATTTAGTAAAAGCTATCCACTAGCAGCCTCAAAAAGAATTGATTCTTGAAAAAAATAATAAGAGGATGCTATCAAGCTGTATCTGACTAGCAAAATAAAATCCATAAGAGCAATCAAAGAAATTCATAGAAAGAAAAATGAATGACAGGGAATTCTTCACGCAAAACCTAGAAATGAAAGGTATTTTAAAAACATGATTTTATAATTCATTTGCCCTGTAGCAAATATCAAAATTCTGTGATAAGTCTTTAGAGACTGAATACAATGACATTAATTTGTATGGAAAGAAATAACCACATTTTGTGCTCCGAAAGACAACATAACCAAAGAAAAAGCCAAAGATATGTACGTATTTTTTCTTGTAAGTTGAGGGAGGTCAAAACCATTCCATGTGTCTAAGAATTAAAAGTTCACCTTTAAGTTATAGCCCAAAGGGCTGTTTACTAATAGTTGTCACCTTTCCCTGATGCGAACAATATTTTGAATGACAAATAGATATTCATTAGATACTACGGATCATTTAATTATATGTGTGTCTTCCTAACTGCTTAATATTAGAGAGGTATGTGACCTAAATAATGGTTTTGGTTAGGTGACCTTGTACTTAAGGGTCTCTTTCTGTCCAATTACCAGGCAAGCTTTTCAAATGCACTCAAAGATTTAATTCACAAACCCCATAAGATCCTTCTAGTAAAAGGTTGGGGCAGCACAAATAAGCTAGTGATACATGACCTTGTTTCAGAAAATCAGGCTGGAATTCTAAGCAAGTATGCTTATTTATCATTGTTGGATTGCTACAGTAAGGCAAAAGACAAAGAAATATGAATATATTTATCATAAATATAGGAGAGTATTTATAAATAAATATAAATATATTTATATAAATTTTTATACATTTATAAATATTTATCATAAAATAGGAGAAAATGAACATTAGAACTCAGTATCATAAAAAGATGCTTATGTATACCTTTATGATATTAAAGAAAGCATTTATTTCTCAAAAATTTTTATCTATAAATAATTACAGATACTCAGTTTTAACAGAGAAAGTTCACTTGCCTTTATTTATTGGCATTTACTTTCTAGTGAATACATACTCCATTCTAAACGTTTACCCTTTTCCATTTCATCATCTTGAGAACTAATAAGTCTTATTTTTCTACACATACTAATTTGATAATTGGATTATTTAAAGGGAAAAAGCCAGAAACAATGTTATACACCTAGCATTACAGCCCCAGATGTATGACAAGTTCTTATCTCCCCAGTGAGAAGATTAAAAAAGGGGGCGGGGTGGAGCAGGGTTCAAGCAAGATATATTTAACTGGATTAAATAATCAAAGATCTACTTATATATTTGACTTATACATTATTTACACATGCATTTGTAAAATCATGTTATATAAATATAAATGATATATTTATTTGGAATTAGTTTTTTTCTTTTAAATTTCATGACAAAATTATTTTTTATTGAAGTATAATTGACTTACAATTGATATTAGTTCCAGATGTACAACATAGTGATTAGATATTTTTATACTTTACAAAATGATCATCACTATAAGTCTAGTTACCATGCGTCACCAAACAAAGTTGTTACAATATTACTGACTATATTCTCTATACTGTGTATTACCTCCCCATGACTTACTTATTTTATAACAGGAAGTTTGTAGCTTTTAATCCCCTTCACCTATTTCACCCATTCCCCCACCCTTCTCACCTCTGGCAACCATCAGTTTGTTCTCTATATCTATGACTCTGTTTCTGTTTTGTTACATTTGCTCATTTGTTTTATTTTTTAGATTCCACATATAAATGAAATCATACAGTATTTATCTTTGTCTGTATGACTTATTCATTTAGCATAACACCCTCTAGGTCCATACATGTTATCGCAAATTGCAAGGTTTCATTCTTTTTATGGCTAATATCCATTATATACATATATAAAAATGTATATACACACCCCTCATCTTCTTTATCATCTATTAGTGGGCATTCAGGTTGCTTTCATACCTTGTCTATTGTAAATAATACTGCAGTGAGTATTGAGGTGTATATATCTTTTTGAATTAGTGTTTTTGTTTTCTTTGGATAAATACCCAGCAGTGGAATTGCTAGATTGCATGGTAGTTCTAATTTAATTTTTTTAGGAACCTTCACACTGCTTTCCATAGTGGCTGCACCAATTTATAGTCCCACCAACAGAGCATGAGGGTTCCCTTTTGTCCAAAACTTTGTTAACTTATTTATTGTCTTTTTGACAATAGCCATTCTGGCAGATATGAGATGATATCTTGTCATTTTGATTTGCATTACCCTGATGATTAGCCATGTTGAGCACCTTTTCAGGTACATTTTGGTCATCTGTTTGTCTCCTTTGCAGAAATGTCTGTTCAGGTCCTACCCATTTTTTCACTGAGAGAGCTCCAAAAAATATTGCTAAGATTACTGTTTTCCCTATGTTTTCTTCTAAGAGTTTTATGGTTTCAGGCCTTATATTTAAGTATTTACTCAGTTTTGAGTTTGCTTTTGTATATGGTGTGATAAAGTTGTCTAGTTTTATTCTTTTGCATGTAGCTGTACAGTTTTCCCAGCACCATTTATTGAAGAGATGTCTTTCTCCATTGTATATTCTGGCAGTCTTTGTCATAGATTGATTGACCATATAAAGTTGAGTTCATTTCTGGGATTTCTATCCTGTTCCACCAAACTATGTGTCTGTTTTTGTGCCAGTACCATACTGTTTGATTACTCTAATTTTGTAGTATAGTTTGAAATCAGGGAGCATGATCCTCCGGGTTGGTTCTTCTTTCTCAAGATTGCTTTGGCTATTTGAGGTTTTTTGTAGTTCCATACAAATTTTATAATTATTTGTTCTAGTTCTGTGGAACTGGCTTGGGTATACTGAAAGGCATTGCACTGAATCTGAGGATTGCTTTGGGTGATATGGATATTTTAACAATCTTAATTCTTACAATCTATGAGCAGAGTATCTTTCCACTTATCTGTGTCATCTCCAATTTCTTTTTTCAACGTCTTACAGTTTTCAGAGTACAGGTCTTTTACCACTTTTGTTAAACTTGTTCCTAGGTATTTTATTTGTTGATACAATAGTAAATGGCATTGTTTTTTTCATTTCTAATAGTTCATTATTACTGTGTAGAAATGCAAGGGATTTCTGTACATTAATTTTATATCCTGCAACTTTACTGAACTCTTTTATTAGTGTTGATAGTCTTTTGGTGGAGTCTTTAGGGCATTCTGTATATAGTCATGTTTCTTGCAAATAGTAAGAGTCTTACTTCTTCCCTTCCAATCTGAATGCCTTTTATTCCTTTTTCTAGTCTGGTTACCATGGCTAGAACTTTCAATAACATGTTGATAAAAGTGGTGAGAGTAGGCGTCCTTGTCTTGTTCTTGATCTTAGAGGAAAATTTCATTTTTTCACTATTGAGTATAATGTTGGATGTGGATTTGTCATATATGGCCTTTATTGTGTTGAGGTATGTTCCCTCGGCACTCACTTTGTTGAGAGTGTTTATCATAAATGGATGTTGAATTTTGTCAAATGCTTTTTTTCTGCATCTATTGAGATGATCATATGATTTTTATCATTTGTTTTGTTAATGTGGTTTATCATATTGATTGATCTGTGGCTATTGAACCATCCTTGAATCTCTGTAATAAATTCCACTTCATAATGTATGATCTTTTAATGTACTGTTGTATTCACTTTGCTAATATTTTTTGAGGATTTTTGCATCTGTGTTCATGAGGGATATTGGCCTGTAATTTTCTTTGTGTGTGTGTGTGTGTGTGTGTGTGTGTGTGTGTGTGTGTGTGTGTGTCTTTGCCTGGTTCTGGTATCGAGGTAATGCTGGCCATGTAGAATAAGTTTAGAATTGTTCCCTCCTCTTCAATATTCTGGAATAGTTTGAGAAGAATAGATATTAACTTTTCTTCAAGTGTTTCATAGAATTTCCCTGTGACGCCATCTGGTCCTGGGACTTTTGTTTGTTGGGAGTTTTGTTGTTGTTGTGTTTATTACTGATTCAATATTATTACTAGTGATTGGTCTGTTCAGATTTTCTATTTCTTCCTGGACATAGAGTTTCAGAAGTCTTGGAAGACTGTATGTTTCTAGGAATATACCCATTTCTTCTAGGTTGTCCAATTTGATGACATATAAATGTTCATAGTATTTCCCTATTGATTTTCTATCTGGATGATTTATCCATTGATGTAAGTAGGGTATTTAATTCCCCTACTCTCATTGTATTGCTGCCTATTTTTTTCTTTGTCTGTTTTTATTTTGCTTTACATATTCACGTGCTCCTTTGTTGGGTGTATAAATGCCATTAAATGTTATATTCTCTTGTTGTACTGACCCCTTTATCATTATGTAATGCCCTTCTTTGTCTTTAGTTACAGTCTTTTTTAAAAATCTATTTTGTCTAATATGAGTATTGCTACCCCAGCTTTCTTTTTGTTTCCATTTGCATAGAGTATCTTTTTCCATCCCTTCACTTTCACTCTATTTGTACCTTTAGAACTGAGGTGAGTCCATTGTAGGCAGCATAGGGGCGGGTCTTGTTTTTTATCCATTCAGCCACCCTATGTCTTTTGATTGGAGAATTTAATCCATTTACATTTAAAGTGATTATTGATAGGTATGTATATATTTTCATTTTGTGCATTGTTTTCTGGATTTTTTTTTGATAGTTCTCTATTACTTTCTTCTTCTCTTCATCTCTTTCCCTGTAGTTTGATTATTTTCCTTAAGGTTATGTTTGGGTTTCTTTCTCTTTATTTTTCTGTGTATCTATTGTATGTTTTTGGTTTGTAGTTACCTATAAATTAGGCAAAACAGGAACCTCTCCTGGTTTTAATGGTGTGGTCTTGTGTAAGGGCATCTGCTGTGTAGACTGGATGTGCCAGGCAGCTTTGGCAGGCTGGCTGGAGCTAGAGTAGGTACAGGCTGGGGCTGTTTCAGGGTGCTCTGCACCAGGGCTGCTCTAGCAGGAAGGTTAGAGCTGGGGCAAGAACAAGCATGGGGCAGGGGACATCTGGCAGGGGGGTGCTGGAGCTGATGTGTGCTAAGGGCCCAAGGCATGCTAGGGCAGTTTTAGGCAGGTAGCCAGAGCGCCTAGACCATGTTCTGGTCCCATCATCAAGGTGGAGGAAGAACACAAAAAAGTGCCACTTTCCAGGACTTCCAGCCCTGGAGTGAGTTCATGCAGTTCCCTGCCCATTTGGCAGACACTCTAGATTTAGTAAATGGGTTTCCTTCATGTATGGTCTAGGTGCCCTTTAAATCATTGTTTTTTCACTGTGTCCCCGAGTGTGTAAGTATGAACATGAGCCCTTCGGTGCTACCCCTCTTTACTGCAGATCACTGCATCAGGGGTGGGGTTCCTGTCAATACCACATCTCTGTCTTTCCTATCCATCTCTATGTGGTCCCTCTATTGTTGTACAGAAGCTGTTCAATCAGCCCTCAGTTCTTCTTCAGGAGGAATTGCTCTATATGTAGGTGTAGATTCAGTGTTTCTATGGGAGGGGTGACTTCAGGGTCTTCCTATGCTGTCATCGTGAACTGTTCCCCAGCTATGATATTTGAAGTCACATAGCCCTAGCATTCTTTCCGTATACCAGCTTTGCCACCAATGAGGTGTGTGCCCTTGTATAGTGACTTGCTATCCCCAAGTTTCAGCTCCCTAATCTATATTGGCAGTTAGAAATAAACACCTTGTAGAGTTGTCCTGAGATTAAACCACCCTGAAGATCAAGTGCATGGTACATATCCTTTGCAAAGAAGTAGTCATCTTATATTTGTGTCCTAACAGATTTCAAATAATGTATTATGCATGTATTACATGCCAGGCCATATACACGGTATTAAAGATACAATGGTGAACATGAGACCCATGGCTTATTCTTGTAGAGCTCATAGTTTAGAGAAGAGACTTATTCAAATAATCCCACAAATAAATACATGTGACAGTCTATCACATGACAGTCTGGGCTCTTGACCCCATCCACTCAGAGGTTATCCTCAGCATTTTAGTCATGTCCATCAAAAGTGATCCAACTCTACAATGGAGTTGAGGAACAAATGTTTGCTGAAGTGTTCATGGGGGAGGCAGAGAAGAGGACACACACTGTACACCATATGCCAGAAGCACGAGTATATTCTCTAATGGATGTTTTTGTGCTCCCAAAGTTCCTCCCATCTTCTAACCAGTCTCACCTTTTTTCTTCTTCCTCCGTCCATTGCATAAATATGGTTTTCCTCTCACTCTCAGCTTGCTTCCCCACCCGCCAAAAAGAAAAACAAAATACTGCCAAGAAATTAAAAGTGGCATATTTCCTGTATGTTGAAGAAATATAGGAGAACTCTAGACTCATAACCTGGAGACCCAGATTCAAACCCCAGCTTTGTCACCGAGCCGTCAGGTAATCTTGGTTAAGCCTTTCCACCTATCCAGGCCTGCAATCCCAAAACAGAATGCTGAGCCAAACAAACTCTACAGTTCTTTTAAAGATAAATGGGAAATTATTATGATTGTTTCAACGAAAGTATTAAATTATACTAAACCTTTTAAATTCTGTAGTTGAATTCAATGCGTAATTATAATACATGTTCGAACAATTCTTCTTACTTCTACTTCCTTAGATTTGGCTTCATTAGCTCAGTTGCTTAACTGTTAACATCTACATTTATCTGTAAGGTTTAGTTTTCTATAAAATCAGCTAAGCTTATTTTGGGTTTTAAAAAAAAAGCTATTGAACTCATTCAGTATGCTAATATTTCATAGCAACGAGCCAACAACTGCTATTTCCATTGTTTATTTTTCATGTTAGGCTGAGAAGAGTGAAATTTACTGATGTTTTCCCAGCCCAAGCTTTCCTACTGTGCAAAATGAAAAGCTAAGCAGAACATTAGCAGAACAGTTTCATTTCTAACTCTAGCAGTGAAGACTTCCCACCACTGTGACACAGAAGGGTGCACACTTAAAGACAATACATTTATTTAGTGGATATGAACATCTTTTGACTAGAAAAAGAAATAATCATCTGCAGTACTTTAAATAGCAAACATCTGTTTTTCCTAACATATTTCAAAAACTTTGAATTTCCTGATTAGTTGTTATACGAGAACTGTATTTCTGAGAGACATAATGAGGCAGTTTAAAGATGTCTTAAATGATCTTCAAAGCAAAATGAAGAAAAATGCTCACGCTTTGGGTAAGGATGTTAAAAACAGAACCACAAGCTCTGTAATATGAACAAATAAAAAATAATTCTTTCAACTATTTGCATTTACACCAAAAGGTCTATTAAATATTGCAAGCAAGGGAAGATGATATAAATGAACAGAGCATAGATAGATGAAAATAGAGCACTGTTGTCTTATAGCATGGCAACAAAATCCATGATGCTATCAAAGAAGTCTGCTTCACTAAGCCAAACGTGAAGATTTTAGAAGTAATGACATGAAGCATTTTTGTGAACATTACACAAATGCGTGCATACATCATGCAGTAGGTTCAAGAAGTGTATATGCAAACATCTACAGGCAATTGCTCAAGGCTGAAGGTTGCAGATTTATTTTGGCCATTATCAGCCTTTCTTCAGGAATTCTTAACACAAATGGAGAGGAGCATTTATTTTGCCCATATAAGTTCATAAAAGGTGCATTGTATAAATATTTCCAGGTGACATATTTGTTTTATTTTTCACCTTAATTCTTTTCCTGCTCCATGGTTTAAAAAAGTTATCATTGGGGAGATAAGTATTCAAGTCAAATACCAAAGAATAACAACAACGAGGAAAAAATATGGATTCTATGAGCAGTGAAAGGTAAGCGTCTCACACTTTTTTTTAAATCAGGCAAATATTTATTGAGTACCTATTATATACCAGACTCTGTACTAGGGAATGAGGATTCAGAGAAAGAAAAGTTTAAGGAAACTCACAATCTATTCATGTTTTTACAGATTCACAATCTGTAAAAACAGATAAACAAGAAAACAAAAAAATCTTCAGTATGATCAGGGTCACAAACAGAGTATGTATCATATATAAATTATTTAGAGAACATAGACAAGAGAGCAATGAATTCTGCCAGAGAACAACTAGGGCTAAGAGTTAGAAAGGGAACATGTGGACTTGACCTTTATATGTGAGTAGAGGACAGAGACGGGTAATGAAGACATATTTCTTTGAATTGTATGAATAATAATAATAAAATTTTAAGAGTCAAATATTTTCTTCAAGACCTCTCCAAATTTCTACGACTGCTCTGTATATACTGATGAATTGATTTCCCAAATATATTGTGTGCATAGAATGCTATTATAGCATGCTTTTATTTATATAAAGAAAGGGATATACAGATACATATATATATATGTATATAGACACAAATATATACTTTTAAATGCATACATTTATTTGAAAGGATATACAAGGCATTGATAATACTTGCCATCTCTGGGGCAGGATTCTGAGGTACTAGGGACTCTATGCCTTTTCTGGGCTGTTTGAATCATTTACCCACGCCCCATGTATTACTAATTAAGTAAATAAATAAATTTGTTAAAACAAAACACTTTCTATGGCTATTCTAAGTAGTAAATAACATATTTTTATTTTACTCTGAACATTCCCAGGGATGGAAAAACCATTCAGCATATGTCATACCAGCTTCTGATTTTTAAGGGAATTAAAAAGTAAGTCTCAGACCAAGGATTGTGGCCAAAGGACTTCTCTCATTTTGGCACACGTGGGCAACAAAAGTTAATCAGGAATAGTGAGAGAAAATTACTGTGCTCCTCATTAAGGATGCTGAGACTATATCTACTTAATATCAAGACAATTATTCAATATGCTCAATCCAATGAAAGAACTGGACCAGTTCAAAGGGGGTACAACTCAGTCAGACAAGTTGTTTCATCAATACCTGGGCCAGCTTCTAATGCAAATTGAACTCAAATATGCATATATATTCATATATTATATATATATATATTCAGATAGATAGACATATATTCATTCAGGAAACTTAGATGAGCTGAAGCCCTATGCTTAGGACAGTATTCCACATGCTGAATGAAGACTCCTTGCCTTTATTCTGGATATTTCTTAACTTGGAATACTTTGTCCTTTTCTTTAAAAATTCTCATCTTACCCATCTTTCCAGGCTCAATTCAAAAGCTCTCTCCTACATTAAATCTGATTTTTAGCACTTGACTGAGCTTTCTCTTCTATAACTGGAAATCCCATTGGTCTTACAATCACCATCATGGTTAAGCACTAAACAACTCTCTAAAGTTTATTTGTGTTAGTATTAACTCCCCAACTGAATAGCAAATGATACAGATGGCACAGAAGTTTAAACACAGTTTACTAATCCAAAATAGATCATAGAATCAATAAACAGTACATCAACACTCTCATAGCTAGTTTCGGGAAACCAAGAGCATTGAATAAATTCATAAACTCAGTACAAATATTATATACAAACATCAAAATGAGGGTTTTAGGGAGGAATGGATGGCAGTGGGATAGGGAATCAAACCTTTTGCAGGAAGGGGGAGATGGAGTTTCATTCCCTCTTTTATTGAACAGGACAAAATTAAATTATGGATAATGCATATGGAGATGGCTTATGTGGTTGTAACTGTGAAACCTGAAATTTGAAAAAACAAATTGTGGTAACAAATGCACAACTGTAAAATAACAGTACCTTCGCCACGTATTGCAGGCGGCAAACTTTCCCTTCTATGTAAGAGGGACCTATAAAATGTTAATGCACATTACAATAGAGTGTTTTCAGGAAGGAAACATTAAGAAATATAACACATGGAGACCATCAACTCTGATGTAGATTGTTTTAACTTAAATTTTTAGCAACTATTACTTATTTTCTTTTAATTTTTAGCATTGATTTTCAGCTTTATTTTTTTTTACTATGTCTGACAGAAAGCATCCTGTGAAGAATAGACAACAAATTACCAAAAACATAAGATAAATTATAATTTGCAGGGCCACAACTTTGCCAACATGAAGAAATTGGTTCTTAAAGACATTCACCAAATAAATTGACTTCTAGTTTGAAATAAACTCATAATGATCCAAATTCAAAAGTCCAAAGCATGAAAAGTGATGTTTATGATCAAAAGCCATGAAACACAATGACATCTTGGATAAATTTTTAACAAATAAATGAAATCTAAATGACAGTATGATATGTGTTAGGAAGTTTTATCATGCCCATACTTTAAATATGTACAGCTGTGAGGTTTGTTGTCACTTTATTCATTTGGGTTTATAAGGCTAGTAATAAAAAGTTATTCCTAAAAAAAACAGTTGTTCCTTTTCTGTCAGACACTATATGTGGAATTTTCGCAAGCTCATATTGAGTGAAGGATCGTGCCTGAGTGACGGCTTCATGACCAAACTAGGAAAGCATCTCAAGCAACATTTAACTGATAGTTGCATACACTATTTATATAACTCCTTATTTAACTAACCAAGCAAAATAATCATTTGAAAACTGATACACAATTTGGAAAAGATTTAAATTAAATACCAATACCCAGATAAAATTTGATATTATTTCTTCAGTAATTTTTCCTCACAGGTCTAACTAGAAAATAACCTTGGCAGCAAAGCCCTGCACGGTCATTACATTAAGATGCAATTAAAGTGGCATGCTAGTGAATGAAGGGAATTCTTGCAGGCCTGGCCTTTCTGCTTCCTGACATTATCCTTATACTCTCGAGTCCTCTGTGCTTCTATTTTGACTTGGTAACCTTGTTCCACACTGCTGGTTTCTGAATGACTTAGAAATTCAATAATGGGATGCTGCTACTAGCATTGCCTCAAGGGCCCTCATTTCACATTCTACAGCCCAGTCACAAGTGGGCGCCACACCCCAGGGCCCAAGCCCTTGCAAGCTGCCTGCTGCTTCCCACCCCTGCTGGCTTCCCGACTGTGCCCATTCACTGGTTTCCTGCTCTGGCCGGACACAAACTACCTCTAATTTTTAAATAGAAAAATGGTCTCTCTCCCCATTCCCCCTGCCAAAAGAATTCACATTTAAAATATATATAATGATGCATTGAGAGCAAATGGAAAACAAATCCATTCAATGGCAAAACAGCCTAGGCGCAACGATATTCGAAGAATATATGCTAATATATGCTTCTGACACAGGTATGTTTTTCTGATACAAGTATTATATATGGTAATAAATTAGCTTCTCCAAAAAGAGGGGATACGGGTCCCCTAGAAACATTTTAGCTGTGATCAGAGTAAAGGTGAAGGGTTAGATGTCTGTTCTGAATGAACCATCAAGGACACTGTTATCCAAGAACAAGGGATCCAAATGACAGTGGACACAGTGTGTGGTCTTCCCTACCCTTTGCCCCCACTACCAAATTCATTAGGCAGCTGTGTTCTATGACAACTATTATTTCTAAGAGGTTCTGCTGCCCTAGGTTCATTACCTGGGGTTCTTTCCTGAAAGCAGAGCACTCGATCATTATATAGCCCTACTTAATTCCCTTAAGACCCCCATAGGGAAAAAAAAAGTCCCAATCCTCATATATGCCTTTCAAACCATAATCCCAAACGATCTGTCCAGTTTTATCCCCCAAGTGTCTTTTGCCCTAGTCTCTGTTTCAATTCTTCTGGAGCATGATGGGACATGCCATGCACTCACACTCTACAGTCCACACCAAGATGTGTGCCACCCAGGCTCCCCTTCAAGGAAGAACTTGCTGCCTGGCTATGGTGAGTGTGGCTGCAGACAGCTTCTAGCTTCCAGCACCTTCAGGGTCCACTTCCACCACTTCACCCCTCCAGGGAAGCTGATAAATCAGGGACTGAGTCAGGTGGGCTCATAAATATGCAGCCATTTCAAAGTTACTCCAGCTCCCTGGGCAGGGCAGTATTCCAGAGCTCCCTGAAATGTGGGCTGAGGTTTTGTGGGATCTGGTAACAGGCTGATATCACCCTCTGTGTAATCCCACTTCCTTCCCCTTCTTTTCACAGGTGTTGATCCTTATCAGAGAGCTTGCACCCCAAACTCCATCTCAGCATCTGCTTGTGGAGAACCCAATCTGCAACACATGCCTCCATGAGTCTGATTCTCCTTCATTCTCTATCTGATTCTCTTCCTGCAAGGTCCAGCTTAAATAATACCCTCAAGAAAAATTTCTTGATCCTTCCAATCAGGAATAATTATTCATTTTACTCATTTTACTTTGTCCCCCTGAATTGTGCTTATACCTCTATTGAGCAGGTCATTAATTTTTTATATTAAAGCTAGGAGTTTAAATTTCAAGTTTACTGAGAGCATAGTCTGTGTCGTTCATTTCTGTATGCCCCACAGTGCATAACAGATAAGAGTTATGAATGAAGGAATAAATTAATGTATGATCTGGAATCTGCCTAAACCTCTTCTAGTTTCCCTTCTCTATTATAACTGAAATGAAATCCTAACAATATTTCATACATAGGCCCGGCCCCCTCTATTTTTCAGCTATATGTCATATTAGCTTCTGCTTTCCAATCTAGCTAAGCAAATCTGCTTTGCATGGTACATGCTTTTCCAGTCTCCTCTGATAGCATGTTCCTTCAAAATATTCTCCCAGACCCTCCTTTGTGAAGCACCCCAGGGTACTGTCTCTCAAGTCCAGCTACCTCAGGATCTTCTGGTGTCTAATATGTGTCTAAAACTTTTTATGCTCCATCAGAACAGTGGCCAGCTTTTATGTTCTCTTAAGTCTAAGACTAGAATAATATTTTCTGTATGGGAAATGCAGTATATATGTATATACTCTGCATTAATCATATATGTATGTTTATTGCCTCACTCTCCAAAATGATTGCTCATCCTTTCTCCTCTCAGTCCTCATACACCTGGGCCTGCTGCTGCCACCACCACCAGCCCATCCCTGCCTGATAACCTTACCCCATAGTTCATTGAGAATTCAAAAGCAAGCAGTAAGAATCTCTCTTCTTTTCATCACCAAAACTATCGACACTCGATATCTCTCTCGTCTATTCCCTGCTTACCATCTTACACTACGGACTAGGAATCCCTGTTCCTACCAACGGCCAGACTCTCCAATTGTGTTCTGGAGTCTATCTTCAGTGCTTCATGTCCATAGTTCCCCTTTCCCTTGCATCATCAGTGTCCTGGATCATCTCCAGCACCACACACTATCATGTTCTAGTGTCTTCCATCTTCCATAAAACTCTACTTTGATCCCAGATTCCCCTCATCCCCCAATAAAACTTATTGAAGGAGTTGTCTCTAGTAGCCCTATTTGTGATGAGGTCACTGACGACTTTCATGGTGCCAAATCCAGTGGTCACTTCTCAGTCTTCACCTTGCTTGACTTCTCAAAGCTGTCAACACAGTTGGCAACTTTACAAATAAACAAATAAAAACCAAACTCTTCTTATGACACTTCTCTTAGTTTCTACAACATTGAATTCTTTTGGCTTTTCCTAACTCACTGAGGGCTCCTTTGCTGGCTCCTCCACCTCTGCTCGACCTCCAAATGTTGTCAAATCTGGAGTTTTGTCCTTGGGCTTCTTCTCTACCCTCCTAAGTGATCTCACCCAGACACTTTGCTCTAAATATTATCTAAATGTCAGTGACCCCCAACTCTCAATCTCCCTCCCTCGCTTTATTCTCCACTGACCTCCAGGCTCACATAGAGCATCATCACATGGATATCTACTCTGCCTCTCAAACTTAACACAGCCAAACAGAGGTCTTGATTTCTGAATCAGCACACCTGCACCTCCCCTAATCTTTCCATTCTTAGGATAGGGGATCGTCATACACCTAATTGTTCATGTCACAAATCTAGCAGTTATCCTTGACTTCTTTCTTTCCCTCACCTTTCATATCAATAAGCATTGACACCGGAACATATCTTGAATCTATTCACGTCTCTCCATCTTCACTACTGCCACCCTATGCCAAGTCACTGACTCCTTCACTTAGGTGACTGCAAAAGCTTCCTATTGATCTCCCTGCTCCTGCATTTGGACTCTTAAAATCCATCCTCCACACAGCAGTCAGAATAAGTTTTTAAAATATATTAGATTAACTTACTCTCCTACTAAAACCTTCTCCAATGGCTTTTCCATTGCACTTACTAGAATGTGCTTGCAGGGATCTCCTACCAACCCATTCCCCACTCCCCTGCCCCCATCCACCATGCTGCCCTTACACTGGCCTTCTTTTGGCTCCTTGAGCACAGGAAGCTTAAAATCCCTACCTAAGGGAATTTACATTTTGTTTTTCCTCTATCTGAAATGCACTGTTCTTAATCTTTGCATGGCTGGCTGCTCCTTAGCATTCAAGTCTCATTTCAGTTGTCACCTCCATAGAGAGGTCTTCCCTGATCACCAAATCTAAATTAGTGCTCCCACACACACCCCAGCTAGGTACTATCACATCACCCTGTTTTATTTTCTTCTTCATATTTATCATCTTATGAAACTGTCATGTTCATTTCTCAGATGTTACCTGCCCCGTCTCTTCCCCCTTCCAGGAGAACAGGCGCTTTGCCTATCTTGCTCATCACTATCTCTAATGCCTAGAGGAGACAGGGCACATAATAGATGATCAGTAAATATCTGTTGATGAGAATAAATGAATATTAATCTTTGGAATTGCAGCCATATAAGGCATCCACCACCCAGAGCCAGGTCCTTTGTTCTCTCTTCCACAGCGGTACTTCCCACGTTGAACTGTAAAGTCTTTTCCATTGCCTATCTCTTCTACTATTTACTAATTCCTTGTGGACAAGGACATCCTATCTTTGTATTATTACCAACTAGCATAATTATTAGCATAGAGTAAGGTGTACTACAAATATTTGTTTAAGGAATGAAGGAAAACAAGGATAGGGAGGAAGCAGTGTGACATAGAACCTATGGATGAATACAAAGGCGACCCTCAAAAGAAGCTGGGTAATGACCACAGCACAGTCACATTAGAGGCAAAACAGTCATCACATATAAGTGAAGCTTCAGTTATAGATTTAAATTTCAAGACTTTAAAAACACTCTTGCCTATTAGAAGCTATCCAAATCCTACATAATTTTCAGATGACACTGGTATGATATAGGAGCTTGAATTCCTAAATGAGATGATCAGGTAATAGAAAAGTAGTGTCAGAATTCCCTGAGCTATTTGCATTACTAGAACTTATGAAATACACCTCAGACTATTTTTCAATTCAATTAGTTTTTATGAAGCATCCACAGAGGGCATGACATTGTACACAGTGTGGATTTAAATATGCTGTGTCAAAACAGGTCAAAGATTTACAGGTGCCAATGCAAAAAGTCAGCTTATTCTGTTTATCTCATTCTTTTTGTGTCAGAGAAAATTCATTAAAATGTTATGACCACTTGCTTGACCTGTGATCCGAGTCTGGAAAAGTAAAGTCCAAACTGCTACAACTGGCACCCGGTAATAAAGGTCATGCACTATCTTCTCAGGACATGGAGATCGGATTTATTTGTTTATTTTTTTAACAGAAAACTCATCTGAAAGAGGATGCAAATGAAAAGAACCTTGACATTTTTAAGCACAGCCATGGAAGAAATAACTCCGTTCCTTACAACAGAATGCCATCCAAAGAGTAGGTGCTCTAACTAATGCTACATTGAGAAGAGAAAAAGAAGACAGGCTCATCAATAATTACTTACACACACACTGCATGCTGACCTCTGTCCTCCAAGGGAATTACAAAGCAGATGACAAGACAATACATGAATACCAAAAGCTAAAGAGCAGTCACAAATATTATGTGCTATATATCATCTACAGCAAAAGCTGCAGGATTTCATTGGAGGGAAGGCACTCTGAAGCTGGGGGCGGAGGAGGTGGTTCCTGAGCAGGGCCATGGAGCAAGGAAGACTATCATTTGAGGTGACAATAAGATGCCTCCCCAAAATGTGAGAGTATAGAAAATAATGCTGCTTTTGAGAGTTAAACTATGACTCAACACATAATTAATGTACACAGTCACCTCAATGAGACTAAGCCTCCCAGTCCAGCAAGCCTTGATTTCAAACTTCTTGAATTTATTAACAAATCTAAAGAGAAGTGCAAATGATGATCAAACAGCTCTGCCCATCTGAGTAGCCTCCAGGTTATGAAGGATTGATATGAGGATCCAATGTGAGGATGATCCTGTTCTGCTGATAGCACAGGCTAGCAGAGCCTGATGCCATTAGCCATTCTACTCATGTAATTTCCGTGTTCTGACTATACATTCAGCCAGCAGCCTTTTGATAATTAGGTTTCTTGTATAGTTTGCCTAAAGGGAACAATGTGCTGGTCAGGCCAAAAGGAACATCAGGTCTTCTCAGCAATTAAATTTCTCAATGTAAATGATTGCATTAACATTCTGGCTTTATATATCAGTCTCTTGTGAGCTTTGTTAGTACCAGTCATCATACCTGAATTAGAGTAATTCTAGGACACGGACAAAATCAATTTTCAGACCTTGCAGAAATGAACACAACTGGTTTGGCTCAACAGAGAGTTCAAGGGTTTAGAAACCCCAGAGAGAGTGTAGTTTAGGCAGATACGTTAAGACAAATTTGTGTTGCGATTTTAATTATCATGTTAAAGCATTTGGAGTGAACTTTTAGGCAGGAGGAACTCATTGATGAAATTTGAATAGGGGGTATAACATGATCGAAACTGTTATTTACAAGTCTGTTATGTGCAGCTCTACTTGGGAGAACTCATGTTTTGTATTTTTTAATTGGGGGATAGCTGCTTTACAATGTTGCGTTAAGTTTCTGTTGTACAATGAAGTGAATCAGCTATATGTATTATATATATATATCCCTTCCCTCTTGGACATCCTTCCCACCACCCCCCATTCCATCCATCCAAGCAAACAACTAATTACAACACAGTATTCTAAGCACACAGAGTACTCTGAGAGCACCAGGGAAGGTACCGAAGTTCAGTCTAGGGATGATCAGGAAGCATTTCTCAGAAGAGAAAACTTACACATTTCTCTATTAGATTTTAACATTCTTTCAAATTTTCCCTTTTATTTAGATACTTATTTTAGTTAAAAGAACTATATCGATATTTCAAAGAGATTCAGAAGTATATTTCTGACTCTCTACTAAATATTCCACCCTGGATAGTGCATAGGCATTTCAAACTCAACATTTCAAAACCTACACTCATGATTTTCTCTGCCCTTCATAACCATTCCTGCCCCTCCTCATGTGTTCCCTACCTTGGTGAATGTAACTGCAATCCAGCTAGTTATTAGGCACAGTCATGCTAGATTCTCTCTTTTACCCCCAACATATTGAATACAATCCGTCCTAAAGCCTTGTAGATTTCTGCCTTCTTATTATGTCTTAGATTTCTTCTCTCTTAGAGCCACTGCCTTAGTCTAGGTTTTAATCACTTGTCAGCTAGATTACTGAAATAATCTTCTAAATGGTGTCCTGCCTTCATATCAACTAGTTTCTATACTCTCCAGGATATCCTTGGTTTTAAAGCTAGGATAATAGTTCATTTAGTCATTCAACAGGTATATATTATGTGTCAGGGGCTTTTCTAACCCCATGGGACACACTGATGAATGAAACAGCCAAGGCTCTTGCTTCTCACAGACCTGATATTTTAGACAGGATATTAATTGTGTAAGAAAAAAATGAATAAGGAAACTTTCAATAGTGATAAATACTATAAAGAAAATACAATTAAATGATGTGGTAGATAGTGATCAGAAGACTGGGGTTGTCAGGAAGAGCTCTCGGGCAATGGCAGCTAAGAGCTAGATGACAAGAGGGAGACAGTCATGCAAAGGTCTGGGGTCCAAGTATTTCAGGCAGAGGAATAACAAATACAAAGTCCCCAGGATGCATGCAAGTTTAAAATCTTCAAGAAATGAGAAGAAGGCAAGCATGGCTACAATAAGAGGATAAAAGAGAGAGAGAGAGTGAGAGTGGTAGGGAATGATGTGAGTCACACAGAGGGCACTCATGTAGGACACGAGTTTGAGTTTAATTTAAAGGGTATGGAAAGCTATTGAAAATGTATTAAGGAGAAGAGCTATGATTAGTTCATGATTTGAAAACTCAGAGTTTTGTATGTAGAATGGATTATAGAAAAACAAGGAGTGAAGGAAGACCATTCTATAGTCCAGTGCTAAGGTACTGACAGGATATACAGTGCCACGGATGAGGGTGAAAGTAGGAAAGATGGAGAAGTAGGTGGCTTGGGGGTATACAAATATTTTGGAGCTAAAGCCAATAAGACTTGTTGATGGATTGAATGTGAGAGATGAGGGGAGAAAAAGAGGAAGCCAAGGACCTATAATTTGAGTAAAACAGGGCGGGGATATTGGTATCATTTTCTGAAATGGAAAAGACTGGGGGAGGAGGTTTTAGAGCTTTAGAGTGGGAACAGGAAGCAAGAGTTCTGTTTGGTCAAATTAAGTGTGAATACTATGAATTCAAATAGAGGAGTCAAGAGGGCAGTTGAATAAAGAAATGTGGAGGTCAATGGAAGATTCATTGCTAGAGATATAAAGCTTGTGTGTCATTGACATATAGATAGTATTTAAAGTCATTGGCCTAGTCTAAAAGTAGACTAGAGAAAGAGAAGAGTGAAGGATGAGGACCAAGGCACTCCCACGTTTGGAGATCAAGCAGGGATTGAGGAGCCAGAGAAGAAGACTATAAAGGAGGTACCAATGAGGTGGAAGAAGCATCAGGTGAATATGATGTCACAGAAGCCAAGAGAAAAGTGTTTCAAAAAGGAGAGAGTGGTCACCTTTGTTAAACGCTGCTGTGAAGTTAAAATAAAAGACGTCGCCCCACTACACTTGGCAAGATGGAAGTCACTGGTGACATTTTCAAAATCAATTTGAGGAGAGTGGGGAATAAATCTCTACTGGAGAGAATGTGATGAAGGGGAGAAAGGAGAAATGGCAAGTAGAGACAACTAAAGCAAATTTAACCTTGCAACTCCACTGATTAAGAGCAATAAGAGGCTTGCCATTCACCTCATGCCCTTTAGAATAAAGTTCAAATTCCTTGCCTTAGGATATACAATGTCCTTTGCTATCTGGGCTCTTGCTACCTATGCAGCTTAATCTCCCAACCATACTCTCCCTCCTACTACTGTAAGTACTTACAACACTCTAACATGAATCATGCAAGGTCTCTTCCTTCACACATCTGGCTCTCTCTGAGTTACTCCTTGCTCTTCCCTACATGAAGCAAAACCTTTACAGGTCCTTCAATCCCCCTCAGGAATGACCACATCAGGCAAGCAGTGCCACTCCCACCACATGATTTACTCTCTCCCTAGGGCTTCTGTTGCAACCTGCACCTCTACGTAGTGTTTACCTCACTACATTGCAGTCTTCGATTTGACCACAGCACTCCTCTCCCCCACTTCTCTAACGCAAACACACACAACAGAACAAGGACAAATTGTGAAGCTTGGGATCATTTCTAGGAGGTTTGTGTCCCCAGTGCTCACCAGAGATCTTGTACAGAGTAGTGTTCTCAAGTCCTTGCTAAACAAAAGCTTCTACAGTGCAAATTGCATTCTGTCGATTTCTTACTTAAAATTCTTCAATGTCTCCTCTGAGTCTATAGAATAAAATGCCAAACACATTGGTATGTTGAATAAGTCCTTGGTGATTTTGCTCATTGTTACCTCTTCAGCATCCTTGCTCTCCACCACATCCTGACCTTCATGCCTCCACCACCCACACATGCACATGCTGGGCGTACACCAAACCATTTCTAGGACAATTTTTCTCAGGCTTCTGTACCTTGATGTGTGCTGCTGACTTTTCTTGGAATGTTTTCAAGAACCAGCTCAAGGGTCACCTCTACTCTGAGGTTTTTCTAGATTCCCCTTTCCCTTACTCCTAGTGCACACTCTTCTTTGCTTCCAGAGCCCATGTAAATAACTCTGTTTTTGTACATATCACATTAATCATTTTATCATCTGCTCTTCCTACTAGACTGCAAGCTCTGTTAAACAGGAACTTTGCTCAGTTCATCTTTGTATTTCTAGCACCTAGCACATTGCCGGACGCATAACAAGCACACGGTTAATGAATAGTTTTCTTTAAATCTTTTGATTTAAAGGTGCTTGCAACGTTTAATAGTATTTTTAGGTCGATTATTTTCATCATTAGGAATAATTTGTAGGTGGTGACTCTTTAAAGTGCAAAAACATAAAAAAAGAACAAGCTCACATACTGAGGAATACAAGGGATAGGCTATGAATTTTAAAGACATGTGTTAGTCCACATCCTCCTGTAGTAAAGAGTCACACTGATAAATAATTGATCACATTAGGCCATTTGCTCCATTCAGAATGAGGCAAATAAATGTCAGGTTTAGAGAACATCTTCAACTCACATTTGCATTGTCAAGAATTAGCCATTCAGGGAAATTATTTATTTTTATTTCCTTCCACATTTTGAGATTATTTAAAAGTTTTCGAAGGAGTGCTATGGATATAGGCCTTTTATTTCAAACTATTTTACAAGTCAAAATGATTTTTAACCTCTTCCAGACATTTTTACAACATGGGGTCTACATTTTTTATTAACCTCTGTGTACTTTTTTCAATAAACTTTTCCTCACATTTTTCCATGATGGACCCCACGTTTAGACATTCAAGTTCCATCTACAGTGACAAGAAGCATACCAATTATTTCAAAATGAACAAAAAGTTCATGAGAACTGCATAAATTTAGGAGACAGCATAATGTTGTCACAATAATTTGAGATGTCTACTTAATAATGGCACTTTAGAAATTACAAAAGTTTGTGGTGAGCATCAACATAGAGCTGTATGTGTGCATCACGTAGGCAGAAGCTGAACTCTTCCTTCTCTGCTTTGGCATTAAAAGTTGAATCACAGAGACAGAAAGAGATTCAAGATGGTGTGATAGAGAGATACTGAAATCACCTCCTCCCACAAACACACCGAATCTATACCTACCTAGAGAGCAATTCCTCGTGAGGGCTGATTGAACAGCTCTACAAATGGAAGGACCATGTAGAAATTTGTAGGAAAGACAGAGAAACAATATCCACAGAAACCTCACCCCTGACCCCACAACCTGCAACAGGGACAGATATTACTGAGGGACCTGAGCACAGACTCACCCATCCTGAGACACGGCAAAAAACAAAAACCAAACACACCAGTTTAAAGGGCACCTGGATTATGTGGAAAAGAAATCCATTTACTAACTTTACAGCCTCTGCCAAACTGGCAGAGAATTGCAGGAACTCTCTCTGATGTAAGGGGCACTGGCAAGTGCCATTGTTTGAATCACCCCCAGAACTCCCCCTGGTCCACACCCACCCCAGCTCCAGCCATCCCGCCAAGGTGGCCTCAACATGGCACACCCAGGGACTGCCCCCAGCCAGAGACTGCTCCTGTTCTAGTGGCCCCACCAAGGTGGCTTCAGGACTGTCCCCAACCCATGCCCACTCTAACTCCTGCCAACCTGCCAAGGCAGCCTTGGTACAATGCAACCTAAGACTTCACACAACTCAAACCTGCTCCAGCTCCAGTTAGCCTGTCAAAGCTACCAGGTACAAATAGTCTACAGAGTAGACAGTCCCACACAAGGCTACTCCTTCAGGACTAGGAGAGGTAGCTGTTCTGCCTGTTTCATAGAAACACACACCAAGAGTCAAACAAAATGAGGAGACAGAGGAATATGTTCCAAATGAAAGAACAAAATAAAACCCTAGGAAAAATCCTAATGAAACTGAGATAAGTAATTTACCTGATATAGAGTACACAGAGATGGTCAGAAGGATGCTCACTGTACTGAGGAGAAGAATGGAGAAATACAGTGAGACCTTCAACAAAGACTTAGAAAATATAAGACAGAACCAATCAGAGCTGAAGAATACAATAACTGAAAGAGGGAATCAGTAGCAGATTACATAATATAAAACAGTAGATCAGCTAACTGGAGAAAGAATAGTGGAAATCACCCAAACAGAACAGCAAAGAGAAGAAAGAATTTCTTTAAATGAAGAGAGTTTAAGGGACTTCTAGGAAGACATCAAGCATACTAACATTTGCATTATAGGGGTCCCAGAAAAAGAAGAGAGAGAGAAATGGACAGAAAACTTATTTGAAGACATAATGGGTGAAAACTTCCCTGTCCTGGGGAAGGAAAAAGACATCCAGGTACATGAAGCTTAGAAAGTCCCAAACAAGATGAACCCAAAGTAATAACCCAAGATATATTATAATTAAAGTGGCAACAGTTAAAGAGAGAATCTCAAAGGCAGCAAGAGAAAAACAACTAATCCCATAAAAGGAAAACCCCATAAGGCTATCAGCTGATTTTTCAGCAGAAACTTTACAAGGCCAGAAGAGAGTGGCAGGATATATTTAAAATGTTGAAAGAAAAAAAATTACAACCCAGAATAATCTATCTGGCAAGGTTATAGAATTCAGAATTAAAAGAGATAAAGAGTTTCCCAGACGAGCTAAAATAAAGGAGTTCATCACCACTAAACCCACCTTACAAGAAATCTTAAAGGATCTTCTTTAAGTGGAAAAGAATAGAACAGAATAGAAGATTTCTATTCTATTTCCGAATAGAAATTTTAAAATACATGAAAGAAAAAAACCTCACTGGTAAAGGAAAATATATAGTAAATGTGTTAGATCAGTTACTTAAAAAGCTAGCCTGAAAGTTAAAAGACAAGAGTAGTACGGTCAACTATAACCACAATGAGTAGTTAAAAGATACACAAAATAAAAAGATGTAAAATATGATCTCAAAAATATAAAATGTGAGGGGAGAGTTAAAATGCAGTGCTTTTAGATGCCTTCAAACTTAAGACTATCAGCTTAAAATACACGGCCATGTATACAGGTTGGTGTATATGAACCCCGTGATCAAACCAAAAACTTAAAATAGATACACAAAAAGTAAAGAGAAAGGAATCCAGACATAACACTAAAGGAATCCATCAAACCATAGAGAAGTAACCAAGAGAAGACAAGAACAGAGAAGAACTACAAAAACAACCAGAAAACAATTAATAAAATGGCAATAAGTACATACCTATCAATAATCACTTTAAATGCAAATGGATTAAATTCTTCAATCAAAAGACATAGGGTAGCTTAAAAAATGAAAAGACCCACCTAATATGTTGCTACAGGGGACTCACCTCAGCTCTAAAGACACATACAGAGTGAAAGTGAAGGGATAGAAAAAGATATTCCATGCAAATGGAAACAAAAAGAAAGCTGGGGTAGCCATACTCATATCAGACAAAACAGACTTTTAAAAAAGATTGTAACTAAAGGCAAAGAAGGGCATTACAGAATAATAAAGGGGTCAGTACAGCAAGAGAATATAACACTTCCCAACAAAGGAGCACCTGAATATGTAAAGCAAAATATAAACAGACATAAAGAAAGAAATAGTAATACAATAACAGTAGGGGAGCTATATACCCTATTTACATCAATAGATAAATCATCCAGATAGAAAATCAATAGGGAAACACTATGAACAGTTATATGCCATCAAATTGGACAACCTAGAAGAAATGGATACATTCCTAGAAACATACAATCTTACAAGACTTCCAAGACTCTATTTCCAGGAAGAAATAGAAAATCTGAACAGATCAATCACTAGTAATGATATTGAAACACTAATAAAAAAAAAAAAACTCCCAAACAAAATTCCAGGACCAGATAACTTCACAGGGGAATTCTATGAAACATTTGAAGAAGAGTTATCAATTCTTCTCAAGCTATCCCAGAAAATTTAAGAGGAGGTAGTACCTCTAAACTCATTCTATGAGGCCCACATTACCCTGATAGCAAAACCAGACAAAGACACACACACAGACACACACACACACACACACAGAGACACACAGAAAATTACAGGCCAATATCTCTGATGAACATAGATGCAAAAATCTTCAAAAAAAATATCAGCAAACTGAATACAACAATGCATTAAAATGATCATATACCATGATCAAGTGGGATTTATTTATTCCAGGGATTGAAGGATGGTTCAATAGCTGCAAATCAATCAATGTGACACATCACATTAATGAAACAAATGTAAGAAATCATATGATCATCTCAGTAGATGCAGAAAAAAAGCATTTGACAAAATTCAACATCCATTTATGATAAACACTCTCAACAGAGTGGGTATAGAGGGAACATACCTCAACATAATAGAGGCCATATATGACAAATCCACATCCAACGCTGTACTCAACAGTAAAAAGATGAAAGATTTTCCTCTAAGATTAAGAACAAGACAAGGATACCCATGCTTACCATTTTTAATCAGCATGGTATTGGAAGTCCTAGCCATGGTAACCAGACAGGAAAAAGGAATAAAAGGTGTTAAACTGTAAGGGAAGAAATAAAACTGTTACTATCTGCAGACAACATAATTACATATAGAACACCCTGAAGACTTCACTAAAACACTACTGAATCTAATAAAAGAGTTCAGTAAAGTTGCAGGATACAAATTTAATAAACAGAAATCTGTTTCTTTTCTATACACTAAAAATGAACCATTAGGAATGAAGAAAACAATCCCACTTACTGTTACTTCAACAAATAAAATATCTAGGAATAAATTTAACAAAGGAAGTAAAAGACCTTTATTCTGAAAACTATAAGACATTGATAAAAGAAATTGAAGATGACACAAATAAACATAAAGATACTCTGTGCTCATGGATTATAAGAATTAATATCGTTAAAATGTCCATATTACCTAAAGCAATCCACAGATTCAATACAACCCCTTTCAAATTACCTATGGTATTTTCCACAGAACTAGAACAAATAATTCTAAAATTTGTATGGAACCACAAAAGACTCCAAATAGCCAAAGCAATCTTGAGAAAGAAGAACCAAGATGGAAGTATCATGTTCCCTGATTTCAAACTATACTACAAAGATATAGTAATTAGAACAGCATGATACCAGCACAAAAGCAGACATATAGATGAATGGAACAGAATAGAGAGCTCAGAAGTAAACCCACTCTTATATGGTCAGTTAATCTACAATAAAGGATGCAAGAATGTACAATGGAGAGAAACAGTCTCTTCAATAAATGATGTTGGGAAAACTGGACAGCTAATTGTGAAAGAATCCAACTAGACAACTTTTTCATACCATATACAAAATAAAATCAAAATGGATTAAAAACTTAAATGAAAGATCTGAAACCATAAAACTCCTAGAAGAAAACATAAGCAGTAACCTCTCTGACATTGGTCTTAGCAATATCTTTTTGGATACATCTCCAAATATCCAATAGCAACAAAAGCAAAAATAAATTAATGTGACTAAATCAAACTAAAAGGTTTTTGCACAGTGAAGGAAACCACCAACAAAATGAAAATGCAACCTACTAAATTGGGAAGATATTTGCAAATAATACTTGTGATAAGGGGTTGATATATAAATAACTCATACAATTCAATATCAAAAAAATAAACAACCTGACTTAAAAATGGGCAGAAACCCTGAATAGACATTTCTCCAAAGAAGACAGATGGCCAACAATCACATGAAAAGGTACTCAACATCACTAATCAACAGGAAAATGCAAATCAAAACCTCAGTGAGATACCACCTCACACCTGTCAGAATGGCTATGATCAAAAAGACAAGAAACAAGTGTTGGCAAGGGTGTGGAGAAAAGAGAACCCTGGTGAATTATTGGTGGAAATGTAAATTAGTGCAGCCACTATGGAAAACAGTATGGAGGTTCCTTTAAGAACTAAAAATAGAACTATCATATGATCCAGCAATTCCACTTCAAGGTATTTAACTGAGGAAAATGAAAACACTAATTCAAAAAGATATACACCCCTATGTTCTTTGCAGCACTATTTACAATAGCCAAGACACAGATGCAACCTAAATGTCCCTCAATATATGAATGGATAAAGAAGATGTGGTGTGGTGTGTGTGTGTGTCTGTGTGTGTAATGGAATATTACTCAGCCATAAAAGAGTGAAATCTTGCCATTGTGGCAATATTGAGAGACCTAGAAGGTACTATGCTAAGTGAAATAAGTTAGAGAAAAACAAATACCATATGATTTCACTTATATGTGGGATCTAAGAAACAAAGGAACAAACAAAACAGAAACAGACTCATAAATACAGAGAACAAACTGATAGTTGCCAGAGGGGAGGGGTGTGGGAGGACAGAACAAAATAGATGAAGGGCATTATGGGGCACAAACCTCCAGTTATAAAAAAGTCACAGGGATATAATATATACATAGGGAATATAGTCAATAATATTTTTACTTTGTATGGTGATGGATGGTAACTAGACTTACTGTGATCATTTCATAACGAATAAAAAATATCAAATCACTATGTTGTATACCTGAAAGTAACATAATATTGTATGTTAATTATAACAATAAAAAATGTTGAATCACAGAGTCATAGAATTTCAGAATTGGAAAGAACTCAGAGGTCATTTAGTCTAACTCCTTTATATGAAAGAATCCCCTCTACAACATCCCTAATAAACTCCTCTTCATTCTCTCCTTGAATCCCTTCATGATAGTGAGTTTAACCTCTCCCCGATGCCTCAGGTAAAAATAAATGCATCTTATTACATTCCAGACAGATTTTCCACCTTCTATAATAGTAGTTGTTTTCAGCATTGTGAAACCCACCAGTTTGATTAGTCTGAGTCATATGTCTTTCACCTACTTTGTGTGTAGATAAGGGGAAAAAGTCAATTATGGAACATCCAAGGTTTTCATTTCTATTTACCTGTCCACTTATATGCTGCCTCTTTTCAGAATGAATATAAATGAAATGACTTAAAACTGGATGCAATAGCATTATTAAAATAGAAATAGAACTTCAAAGTTCCGAAAAGAAATGCTTAACTCAAAGGCTAATATAGTTGCTGGCATTGAAATTAAATGTATCAGTGGGCTTTCTACAAGTCAAGACAAAAGGAGAAACAGTGGATTACAGTTCTCCTTATCTAACAGGAGAAAGTATATTAACTCTCCATTAAATGAAAATTTTTCTTAGTTCTAAAATTATAAGAGAATTTCTCACGTAGAACCTTCTAAAAGAGATTTATTTTTTAGTTTTCTATGTGCATTCATTTTTGCCCTCTAATGTACCGCCAAGAACAGTGCTGAGCAGCCCTTAAACTTTTACAAATCTCACCTCAATCCAATGCTAAAATTCTGTTGAATATAGGGGACAAAGCATAGGCACTGGATAACTATTCTTTCAAAAGGGGCTATCAAAATCGCTGTTTGGGGCTTCCCTGGTGGCGCAGTGGTTGAGAGTCCGCCTGCCGATGCAGGGGACATGGGTTCGTGCCCTGGTCCGGGAAGACCCCACATGCCACGGAGTGGCTGGGCCTGTGAGCCATGGCCGCTGAGCCTGCACGTCCAGAGCCTGTGCTCCGCAACAGGAGAGGCCACAACAGTGAGAGGCCCGTGTACCACAAAAAAGAAAAAAAAAAATCACTGTTTGTTTTTTTTGGGTCAACACTACAGGGCAATAGCTTCCACACGTCCAATTCTTATCTTAGTAGATGGGGACAAATGAGAAACTGAGTTAATCTCTCCTGTGGCATTACCATCATTCCTTCACCTCTCCTGGAAACAACTGCAGTTGGGTCATCACTAGGCACAAAACGATGTCCTTGTAAACTGAGACAGGTGTACAGAACACGGTGATGATGAGCAGACAGTGCTGTGAGGGTCTGCCGGAATATCTGATAAGACTTTGGATCTCTCAGAAGGAAAGTGACATTATGCAAGCAAAAAATGTTATAGTAAGCAAAAGGTAATGTGAAGAAGGTGGGGTTTCTCACTTGCTCCTTAAACACCCCAATTATTTTCCCAGGAAAGGCATTATAGACCCCTGCAGCCTGAGAATTTACCAATGGGCCAAACTGTGTCTTCCTATAGTTAAGCCCCTGTGGTTTTATAATACTTCTCTCCATTCTTGGATTGAAGATTTGGGGGGAGGGGTATGTATACACAATGACCATTTCACCTTTGAAGGCCTTTGTGCTACCTAGGACATCACAAAAGGTCCTTAGTAAAAATAAATTATTCTCTTTATCACAGTTGTTTAGACTTTACCTGGACTGTGTGGTTCCACCACTAAATTCTAAATAACTGAAGACAAGAGATTTCACCTCCCTGCCCACACCTACAGCCAGCCAGACTGAGCTCTGCTTTCTTCTCTATGGCTAGAAAAGGCACATCTGTAATCTGTATTTCATCTGTCCAAATGTGGCACTTCACTTATTATAATTGTTGTTACTATTATTGAATCCAGATTATACCTAGAGGTCCCTTGAGGCCAATAAGCTAGATTCCGTTCATACAAATTAGTTATTATAAAATGAATCCAAGTACAATAAAAGTAACCTCCATATCAGATGAGGCTATTTGTACACTGGACAACAAAATGTATTTATGGTGTTACCATAGAGAGAATGAGAGAGATTTCAGACTTACTCTAAAGAGGGCATAGGTACACCTTTGAAAGAGTAACCCAAACAAATGACTTGGCTTCTTACAGAATTAGAATAAACTAGATACACATTTGTTTAAAGCTGGGATATTATAGAGACATAACAGTAATGCCAATACACATGCTGATGACTGGCAAGTGCAAATAAGCATGTTGATCACTATTTCACATCACAGTTTATTATGACATGCAACTGCCAGAAATTAAAGTCAACGCTAAGTGGAAAAACAGCTACGTACAGCTTAATCTTCTCCTCATTTTTAGCCATTCTACCCTGCAAAACCCCTTTTTGATGAGCAGGAAGCCTGGGAATAGAGGGTACAATATAATAATAAAAGAGGCCTATGAATTATTGGATACTTTTTTTTTTCTCTTTTTTCTGGTACGCGGGCCTCCCACTGCTGTGGCCTCTCCCGTTGCGGAGCACAGGCCCCAGACGCGCGGGCTCCAGCCGCTCCGCGGCATGTGGGATCCTCCCGGACCGGGTCACGAACCCGCATCCCCTGCACTGGCAGGCGGACTCTCAACCACTGCGCCACCAGGGAAGCCCCTATTGGATACTTTTTAAACGCTATGCAACCTTGCAGGAGAAGCACCAGTTAAGACAAGTACACACTTCCCTAGAGCATTTTAAAATATCCTAAAGCATACGTGATGAATTGGTGAATGTTTGCCTCTCAGAAAGCTCTCTGCTTTGGGAGGCTGAGTATCACAAATACCCTGTGTGGAAGAAGTTGGCATAGCAACTCTGCACTTGCAGTGGTGAATCAGAGTAAACGGGTGCGTAAGACAGCTACTAGAATGTGTTTACTTCTCCACAAAGGGGGTAAATCTTATAAAGCATTTTTGGCTTCTCTTTATCAGAAATAACAAACCCTTCAGTCATAAATTAAGGCAGTTCATTTGCTGAACAGGACAAGATATTTATGACTCATGGAAAGATTTATTACCTGTACCCTGTATAAATTAGGTGACATTTAGGCGAAAAATAAGTCATTTTCCCCTCACAGTAGACACAATTCTCCATTGACCGGAAAATGATACCAAAAAATAAGCTTTCTGTGTTGGTTAAAAAATATATTCCAGAGAAAACAATTGCTTACCTGTTGACAATGGGCCCCTTGAAATGTGGGTCATGTATCCTTGGATCACCTGCATTTAAAACAAAGAACTTGCTAAGCATATAAGCCAATGAAATGGCAAATAAATACATATAAAATATTAATAAAGGAAAAATTTATATCTTAGCTAGTCCACTGCTCAGTGCAGTGTTGAACTCATTCTTTGGTCCAGTGAAACATCAGTATGCCTTGGATACAGCTGTCAATCATTTTCCCTCTCTCCAGCTAGAAGCAAGTCTGGGAAGAGTTGTTAAGGACCATAATTCTTAGACACACTGTGTACATATCTCCCACAGTTCTAAGCAGCAACATTATAGACTGCAGCCAGGAGAGCAAAACTTGAAGCCTTTCCAGTCTACAAAAGCACATTCTACCATCTGCCATTCCCAAGTATTGCTGTGTATTTGTGAGATGCACAGTATAATAGAGATGTCTGCTTATCCCAGTTCTCCCTTTCCTCTCAGTAGATGAGACTTTCCTTCGAGAAGTTGGAAAACTAGTCACTGTTGGTCTCTGCCATGTTGGCTATATGGTATATACAAATCATTATTATATTATACAAATGTTATTTTTGTTTTTTTTTTTTTAGATCTACTGGCAGACTTCATGCCATTTGAAGGTGGGCCCTAGTCATTTACTCTTGCAGCATGATTGCCATATATTTCCCTTGTCTTTAAACAGTACAAAGTAGACACAGAATGGCCTTTCCCTCACATGTACTGGGTAGGCCCAGTAATAAGTTCTGTAGAATTATTTCTGGCCAAAGGTTTATGTTTTGCAATTCTCAATCCCCGACTCTTCTTCCCCAGCCTAAGGACTCCTGCTCTCTTCCTCTAGGGATTTGTCCCCTGTAAGAAGGCCTAGTTCTGATTTAAAGACAGAATCAAAAGGGACTGGCAAAAAGAGGCCTGTGTGTCAGCAACCTGACTCAGCCTGTTCTCAGTGGGGAAATCAGACCTGAGGACTCAGAAACCTCTTCAGTGTAATCACAGGCTGAGGGCAGAACAACAGGAAGGTAAGGACAGTCTTGCAACAGAAGTACCAGAGCCAGTCAGTCAGCAAATATTCATAAAGCACCTATTACATGCTGAGAGCTCTAAGGGGATACAGAAGATCTATAAAGCATGGTCCCTGTCTTCGAGACCTTACAGTCAGTGGGGCAAGATTGATATATTGATTCCTTCAACAAATATTTGTTGAGAATCTTCATATATCAGGCCCTGTGTTGTAATACATGAACAATGAATATACCTGTATAAAATGATTAATCAAGTACTAAATTATATGTAACGGCCTGAAGTGTTACAAGAGTTCTGAGAAAGTAGGTTTCATCAAGGACTAGAGCAGTCAAAGGGGTTTCATTCAAGAAGTGAGATTTTTGTGAAAGACTGGAACAAAACAAAAGGGAAAAGAGAAACATTCTGAGTGAGTGAAACTAGAATTCTGTTAAATTCAGTAACTATGTATTGATCGCCTGTTATGTGCTCTGCATTAGAAGAAGCACTGCAGGGGATACAAGATTTAGTGAAACATAGTCTCTGCCTTCAACAGGCTAACAAAGTGGTGAAGCAGGGAGAGAAGTACGAAAAGAACACAAGTCGTTATCAAATAAGGCAGAATGTGATATCATAAGAGGGGTTACAAGGAAAGCGTTAGGAACGTTCTAAGGAAGGAAAGGTCACATCCAGTTGAGATTAGTAAGGAAGGGTTCCTAGAGCCACAATATCTTGAGATGGACAAATAAAGTTTAGAGATGTATGAAGTCACAGAGTTAGGAAAGAACAGCATGTTTGCAGGAATGGTGAACAGATCAGCCTGAATGTAGTCATAGATAATGGAACAGGAGGAGGAAAACATAAAGCTGAATAGATACTATGGAACCAGACTACAGAAAGCCAAAAAAGCCAGGGATGTAAGTTTTTTTATATATCCTAGACCACAGGGAGTCATAGAAGGATTTGGAACAAAGGAAGGACAAGGTAGAATCAGGGCTTAATTAAGGACGAGCAATCTGGTGGCCGTATATAAGTTGTATCACAAAGTGCAAAGTCAAGGGGACCAACCAGGAGTCTATTGCTGTAATAGAGGTAAAGTCATGTGAGCCACGACCCAAATGGTGGTAGAAGTAATGGAAAGAGAGATTCAAGGTTCATCACAGAGCAGTCGTGTGGCTTACAGGTTAGGAGCAATGGCTCTGGAGTCAGACTCCCTGCTCTCTATCACTTACTAGCAGTGACCCTAGACAGATCATATCACTTCTCTGAGTCTCAGTTTCCATATTTGTATATGGGGATGATAATAGTACCTAAGCCAGAAAGATGTTATGAGGATTACATGAATTAATACCTGTAAAAGTGCTTAAAACAGTGGCTGACACTTAGTAAGCCACCAATGAATGTTCATTCTTAGTCACAGAATTACATGAAAAAGATAAAAAGCACTTGATGAATGGTAAGACTTAGGGTGTAAAAGAGAGAAGTCAAAAAAGGTGCCAAACAAAGAGATTTCAGACCTAGAAATTGTGATTCTCAGTCACTTCTGGTCTTTATCTCAGTTTAACAAAATGTTGATGCTACTAAAACAGATGGGAATGTTAGCAGGTGGAAGAGGTTATACAGTTGTTATAAGAAAAAGAGCATGAGGTTGATTTGGCTCTTTTTGAATGTGAAGTGACATCTAACTGAAAGTCCAGTGTTCAACTGGAGTTCAGAAACTGAAGTCTTGTGGGGAGGGAGAGGGAGGGACTGGGAATTTGGGGTTGGTAGATGTAAACTATTACATTTAGAATGGATAAACACTAAGGCCCTACTGTACAGCACAGGGAACTAAATCCAATCTCCTGGGATACACAATAATGGAAAAGAATATTTTTTAAAAAAAGAATGTCTAGGGGAGGAGCTTCAAGATGGCAGAAGAGTAAGATGCAGAGATCACTTTCCTCCCCACAGATACACCAGAAATACATCTACACGTGGAACAACTCCTACAGAACACCTATTGAACGCTGGCAGAAGACCTCAGACCTCCCAAAAGGCAAGAAACTCCCCACATACCCGGGTAGGGCAAAAGAAAAAAAGAATAAACAGAGACTAAAGCATAGGGACGGGACCTGCACCAGTGGTAGGGAGCTGTGAAGGAGAAAAGGTTCCCACACAGTAGGAAGCCCCTTCGCAGGCAGAGACTGCGGGTGGTGAAGGGGGAAAGCTTTGGAGCCGCGGAGGAGAGCTCAGCCACAGAGGTGCGGGGGACAAAGCGGAGAGATTCCTGCACAGAGGATCGGTGCCGACCGGCACTCACCAGCCCCAGAGGCTTGTCTGCTCACCCGCCGGGGGCGGACGGGGGCTGGGAGCTGAGGTTTGGGCTTCGGAGGTCGGATCCCAGGGAGAGGACTGGGGTTGGCTGCGTGAACACAGCCTGAAGGGGGTTAGTGCGCCACAGCTAGCCGGGAGGGAGTACGGGAAAAGGTCTGGAGCTGCCGAAGAGGCAAGAGACTTTTTCTTGCCTCTTTGTTTCCTGTTGCACGAGGAGAGGTGATTAAGAGCGCAGGTTAAAGGAGCTCCAGAGACGCGCGCGAGCCGCGACTAAAAGCGCGCACCCCAGAGATGGGCATGAGACGCTAAGGCTGCTGCTGCCGCCACCAAGAAGCCTGTGTGCGAGCACAGGTCACTACCCACATTCCTTCCGGGGAGGCTGTGCAGCCCGCCACTGCCAGGGTCCCATGATCCAGGGACAACTTCCCCAGGAGAACAAGGGCGCCTCAGGCTGTTGAAACATCACACCAGCCTCTCCCAACACAGGCTCAACTCTACATTCCATACCTTTCCCTCCCCAGGGCCTGAGCGAGCCACAGCTCCCAAATCAGCTGCTCCTTTAACCCTGTCCAGTCTGAGCAAAAAACAGACGCCCTCAAGCGACCTACACGCAGAGACGGGGCCAAATCCAAAGCTGAACCCCAGGAGCTGTGCGAACAAAGAAGAGAAAGGGAAATCTCTCCCAGTAGCCTCAGGAGCAGCAGATTAAATCCCACAATCAACATGATGTAGCCTGCATCTGTGGAATACCTGAATAGACAACGAATCATCCCAAATTGAGGACATGGACGTTGGGAGCAACGATATGTATATTTTCCCCTCTTTTACTCTTCTTGTGAGTGTGTATGTGTATGCTTCTGTGTGTGATTTTGTCTGTATAGCTTTGCTTTTACCATTTGTCCTAGGATTCTGTTTGTCCGTTGTTTTGTTTCTTTTTCTCTTCTTTTTTAGTACAGTTTTTAGCTCTTGTTACCATTGGTGGATTTGTTTTTTGGTTTGGTTGCTCTCTTCTTTCTTTCTTTTTTTTTTCTTACTTTAAAAAATTTTTTAACAATTATTTTTTATTTTCATAACTTTATTGTATTTGATTTGATTTCATTTCATTTCAAATTATTTTATTTTACTTTATCTTTCTCATTCTTTCTTTCATTTTTTCCTCCCTTTTATTCTGAGCTGTGTGGATGGCAGGCTCTTGGTGCTCCACCCAGGGGTCAGGGTGGTGCCTCTGAGGTGGGAGAGCCAAGTTCAGGACACTGGTCCACCAGAAACCTCCCAGTTCCACATAATATCAAACAGTGAAACCTCCCACAGATCTCCATCTCAATGCCAAGGCCCAGCTCCACTCAACGACCAGCAAGGTACAGTGCTGGACACCCTATGCCAAACTACTAGCAAGACAGGAACACAACCCCACTCATTAGCAGAGAGACTGCCTAAAATCATAATAAGGTCATAGACACCCCAAAACACACCACCAGATGTGGACCTGCCCACCAGAAGGACAAGATCTAGCCTCATCCAGTAGAAAAAAGGCACTAGTCCCTTCCACCAGGAAGCCTACACAACCCACTGAACCAACCTTAGCCACTGAGGGCAGACACCAAAAAGGAACTACGAACCTGCAGCTTGAGAAAAGGAAACACCAAACACAGTAAGTTCAGCAAAATGAGAAGACAGAGAAACACACAGCAGATGAAGGAGCAAGGTAAAAACCCACGAGACCTAACAAATGAAGAGAATATAGGCAGTCTACCTGAAAAAAGAATTCAGAATAATGATAGTAAAGATGATCCAAAATCTTGGAAATAGAATGGAGAAAAAACAAGAAACGTTTAACAAGGACCTAGAAGAACTAAAGAGCAAACAAACAGTCATGAACAACACAATAAATGAAATTAAAAATTCTCTAGAAGGGATCAATAGCAGAATGACTGAGGCAGAAGAACAGATAAGTAACCAGGAGATAAAATGGCAGAAATAACTATGGCAGAGCAGAATAAAGAAAAACGAATGAAAAACATTGAGGACAGTCTCAGAGACTTCTGGGACAACATTAAACGAACCAGCATTCGAATTATAGGGGTCCCAGAAGAAGAAGAGAAAAAGAAAGGGACTGAGAGAATATTTGAACAGATTATAGTTGAAAACTTCCCTAATATGGGAAAGGAAACAGTTAATCAAGTCCAGGAAGCACAGAGAGTCCCACAGAGGATAAATCCAGGGAGAAACACGCCAACACACATATTAATCAAGCAATCAAAAATTCAATACAGAGAAAAAATATTAAAAGCAGCAAGGGAAAAGCAACAAATAACATACAAGGGAATCCCCACAAGGTTAACAACTGATCTTTCAGCAGAAACTGTGCATCCAGAAGGGAGTGGCAGGACATAATTACAGTGATGAAAGAGAAAAACTTACAACAAAGATTACTCTACCCAGCAAAGATCTCATTCAGATTGATGGAGAAATTCAGACCATTACAGACAAACAAAAGTGAAGAGAATTCAGCAGCACCAAACCAGCTTTACAACAAATGCTAAAGGAACTTCTCTAGGCAGGAAACACAAGAGAAGGAAAAGACCTACAATAACAAACCCAAAACAATTAAGAAAATGGTAATAGGAACATACATGTTGATAATTACCTTAAATGTAAGTGGATTAAATGCTCCAACCAAAAGACATAGACTGGATGAATGGATACAAAAACAAGACCTGTATATATGCTGTCTACAAGAGACCTACTTCAGACCTAGGGACACATACAGACTGAAAGTGAGTGGATGGAAAAAGATATTCCATGCAAATGGAAATCAAAAGAAAGCTGGCATAGCAATTCATGTATCAGACAAAATAGACTTTAAAACAAAGACTATTACAAGAGACAAAGAAGAACACTACATAATGATCAAGGGATCAATCCAGGAAGAAGATATAACAATTGTAAATATTTATGCACCCAACATAGGAGCACCTCAATATATAAGGCAAATACTAACAGCCATAAAAGGGGAAACTGACAATAACACAATTAGTGTAGGGGACTTTAACACCCCACTTTCACCAATGGACAGATCATCCAAAATGAAAATAAATAAGGAAACACAAGCTTTAAATGATACATTAAACAAGATGGACTTAATTGATATTTATAGGACATTCCATCCGAAAACAACAGAATACACTTTCTTCTCAAGTACTCATGAAACATTCTCCAGGACAGATCTTGGGCCACAAATGAAGCCTTGGTAAATTTAAGAAAACTGAAATCGTATCAAGTATCTTTTCCGACCAAAACGCTATGAGACTAGATATCAATTACACGAAAAAGGTGTAAAAAAAACAAACACATGGAGGCTAAACAATATACTACTTAATAACCAAGAAATCACTGAAGAAATCAAAGGGGAAATCAAAAAATACCTAGAACAAATGTCAAGGAAAACTAGGGCAAAATAAAACCTACGGGATGCAGCAAAAGCAGTTCTAAGAGGGAAGTTTACAGCAATACAATCCTACCTTAAGAAACAAGAAACATCTCAAATAAACAACCTACCCTTACACCTAAAGCAATTAGAGAAAGAAGAACAAAGAAAACCCCAAAGTTAGCAGAAGGAAAGAAATTATAAAGATCAGATCAGAAATAAATGAAAAGAAATGAAGAAATGATAGCAAAGATCAATAAAACTAAAAGCTGGTTCTTTGAGAAGATAAACAAAATTGATAAACCATTAGCCAGACTTATCAAGAAAAATGGGAGAAGACTCAAATCAACAGAATTTGAAATGAAAAGGAGAAGTAACAACTGACAATGCAGAAATACAAAGGATCATGAGAGATTACTACAAGCAACTATATACCAATGAAATAGACAATTGGAAAAAATGCACAAATTCTTAGAAATGCACAACCTTCTGAGACTGAATCAGGAAGAAATAGAAAATCTGAACAGACCAATCAGAAGCACTGAAATTGAAACTGTGATTTAAAATCTTCCAACACAAAAGCCCAGGACCAGATGGCTTCACAAGCAAATCCTATCAAACATTTAGAGAAGAGCTAACACCCATCCTTCTCAAACTCTTCCAAAACACAGCAGAGGGAGGAACACTCCCAAACTCATTCTGTGAGGCCACCATCACCCTGATACCAAAACCAGACAAAGATGTCACAAAGACAGGAAACTACAGGCCAATGTCACTGATGAAAATATGTGCAAAAATCCTCAACAAAATACTAGCAAACAGAATCTAACAACATATTAAAAGGATCATACACCATGATCAAGTGGGGTTTATCCCAGGAATGCAAGGATTCTTCAATATACGCAAATCAATAAATGTGATACACCATATTAACAAACTGAAAGAGAAAAACCATATGATCATCTCAATAGATGGAGAGAAAGCTTTTGATAAAATTCAACACCCATTTATGATAAAAACTCTCCAGAAAGTAGGCATAGAGGGAACTTTCCTCAACATAATAAAGGATAGAGAAATGCAAATCAAAACTATAATGAGATATCATCTCACACCATTCAGAATGGTCATCATCAAAAAATCTATGAACTATAAATGCTGGAGAGGGTGTGGAGAAAAGGGAACCCTCTTGCCCTGTTGGTGGGAATGTAAATTGATACAGCTACTCCGGACAACTGTATGGAGATTCCTTAAAAAACTAGAAATAGAACTACCATATGACCCAGCAATCCCATTGCTGTGCATATAACCTGAGAAAACCATAATTCAAAAAGAGTCATGTACCCCAATGTTCATTGCAGCTCTATTTACAATAGCCAGGACATGGAAGCAACCTAAGTGTCCATCGACAGATGAATGGATAAAGAAGATGTGGCACATATATATAATGGAATATTACTCAGCCATAAAAAGAAACGAAATTAAGTTACTTGTAGTAAGGTGGATGGACCCAGAGTTTGTCATACAGAGTGAAGTATGTCAGGAAGAGAAAAACAAATACCATATGCTAACACATATATGGAATCTAAAAAGAAATCATTCTGGTGAGCCTAGGGGCAGGACAGGAATAAAGTTGCAGATGTAGAGAATGGACTTGAGGACACGGGGAGGGGGAAGGGTAAGTTGGAATGAAGTGAGAGAGTAGCATTGACATATATACACTCAAACGTAAAATAGATAGCTAGTGGGAAGTTGCTGCATAGCACAGGGAGATCAGCTTGGTGCTTTGTGTCCACCTAGAGGGGCGGGATAGGGAGAGTGGGAGGGAAACCCAACAGGGAGGAGATATGGGAATATATGTATACATATAGTTGATTCACTTTGTTACACAGCAGAAACTAACACACCATTGTAAAGCAATTATACTCCAATAAAGATGTTAAATTAATAATAAAAAAAGAATGTGTATATGTATATAACTGAGTCACCTTGCTGTACAGCAGACACTGGCACAACATTGTAAATCAACTCTATTTCAATTTTAAAACTTTAAAAAAAACTGAAGTCTTGGGTCAAATCTTGAGATAAACATTTGGCAGTCATAACGTTACCACATGAAAAGTGATAAATTTTCCATAAAGAATATCAGGATCTGTTGTTATAATGACAATAACAGTAACATTTAATATGTTTTTAGCATAAAATGTTTAATACATTTTTAGCACTGTACTAAGTGCTCTTATGCATTATTTTGTTTACTTTGAAAAAATAACCTTATTGTGTAGATAGACTGGAAACCATTATTAGCTTCACTTTACATATGCAAAAAAACAGGCATAGAGAGGCTAAGGACTGTACCCACTGTCACCCAGGTGGTAAATAATGCACCTGGGAGCCACACTCATCCCTGTCTCGTTGCAGCAGATCAGACCCCTGCTGGTCATACCCTGCAATGCCAGCATCGGTTCCTACTCGGGGGGAAGTGAGTGAAAGGCTTCCTGTTTGAGACAGTCTGTATATTCTTCAGTTCTCTGACACACAGTCAGCTTCCTTTCTGACTGCTTGTCTGGCTAATGACAGTGAGTTAGTCATCAGAACTGCAAAATATAAAGCTTGAAGACCAGAGAAGCAGAGAAAGCGAGCTTTCAGAAAGAAATTACTGAAGCAGATGTACAAGGAGAAGCGAAGATGGAAATCCTGATAGACTTCAGCTTCCTGTTCCAGTCCCTACCTGAGACCTGGGGTTAAGTTTCGTGAGATACTGTATCCTTATACTGAAGTCCTTTTTCTTGCTTTTTGCTAGGTACAGGCAACCAAGGAGTCGCACTAATACACTCACTCTCTTGACCTGACTTAGGGTTTCAATAACTCATTTTAACAACATTATTATATCGTTGCAATAAAAAGGTGGTGGGGATTCAAGGATGAGTTCTGGAGACTAAGTCTGCTTTCACAAATCTCACAGTTGAGTAAGAAATATAAGCTCAAGACTATAATATCAACACTGGTGTTAAGAGCCATGATAGAGACATGCAGAGGGTGCTGTGGAGTGCAGAGGGGGTCATGAATGGATAGGTCTCTCCTGCTCTTGACTGACTCTGAACTTGGGCTCTACTTCCCACCAGGTCTCTGGCCCCTGTGCTTTTTGACTTGGATCTTCCACTCTGATGTGGAACACTAGTGTCGATATTCTTGCTGGTTCCAGATTTCCAACCCCAAACTGGCTGAACAGCTAAAATATCTCGAAAACTTTGCGGGGGGG
>NW_020185328.1:8068551-8125785 GCF_003031525.2 Neophocaena asiaeorientalis asiaeorientalis
AGGGGGGGGGGGGGGTCTTGGGTCAGCTTCCAGCCCCTCCACACAAAGTACTACAGTTCTGTAGGTCTGGGGTGGACCTAGAATGTGTAATTTGTGGTTTTTGGTTTTTGGTTTTTTTTGCGGTACGCGGGCCTCTCACTGTTGTGGCCTCTCCCGTTGCGGAGCACAGGCTCCGGACGCGCAGGCTCAGTGGCCATGGCTCACGGGCCCAGCCACTCCGCGGCATGTGGGATCTTCCCGGACCAGGAGACGAACCCGTGTCCCCTGCATCGGCAGGCGGACTCTCAACCACTGCGCCAACAGGGAAGCCCTAGAATGTGTAATTTTTAATGTCCCATCAGATAATTCTGATACACAATCAGATTTGGAGACCACTAGGCCACTTGCTTTTATTCTGAATTTCATTCTTAACCTCTGTCTCAGTTCATGCACAGTCCTTAATTCTAGAGGTACATAACAGACCAAACCTGATGGAGAAAGAGAAAAGTAGGTCATCAGATGTGTATGAGCTTTGGGAAACACCACAATTAAGGGTAAGAGATAACAGTTATAGAAAGAGAAGCAGAAAAGTGATATTCAAGAAAGCTCAAGAATTTCAAGAAAGAAGGATTATAAATTCCACAGAAAAATGATTATTAAACGAACGCTTATTTGTACCAGGAACTGCTGTTAAGTGATTTACACACAGATATGTCATTTTTCACAATTGCACATAGAACACAGTGTGACTTGTACCCCCTTGAGCTGTGCAATACAATAGCATTGGCATATTTATTATATCATTTAATGCTACCACTAATTCTGTGATGTATGCCATTGCTATCCTTCAATTTTATAGATGAGGAAGTTGAGTCACAGAGGATAAGCTAATTTGCCCTAGCTCACTCAGCTAATAAGGGGTGGAGATGGCATTCAAAGGCAGATGGTCTGATCCCAAAGCCTGTGTTGAGCTACCTGGCAGTGAATTTCTCAATAATGATCTTAGAGAAATTCCATAGATGAGTGGGGAGAGGAGATATATTGAAAGAGGTTAAAAACTTATATTGATCCTGAAATTATTTGCTTTTTACATAAAAATTGGGAAAACTGGTTTAAAAGTGTCTAGTCTGGTTTCTAATTTTGGTGTGATTTGCACCTCACAAAGTGAAAAGTGGATTGTAGTATAAATGAAATGCTATTGTCAAATCTGAAAAGCTGACACTTTTTGATAGTAAATTCTGGCTGCCTTATATTTCAGTTGCAAATACACTAAGACCACAGTCAAATGATAAGATTTAGCTGATTTCATATAGTAATGGCAGCTGAAAAGTGATGACTTCAGCCTGCCCCATGTGCTGACAGAATTTGTATTGTCATGCAAATTTTTTATTTCCTGAAATCAATACAAGGCATCGCTTTTTCTGAGGCTCTCATGTGCTCTAATTGCATCTCTGGAATAAATTGACTGAGGGGCCAGATAAGTAAAAGGAGCTACAATGCTTCACTATCACATAGCTTAGCTAATTAAATGCAATTCATATTTCTCACTTAAAGAAAAAGAAATTAAGATTAGGTAATCATTTTAAAAGCTTTTTCAGTTCTTATGACTCTCTGATCACCAAAAGTGTCGTGACAATACAATCACTAAAAAATATTCATTACAGACAGTTGCACATTTGTTATTGTAGCTAACAGTTTATACTGCATGCATACAATACAATTTTTTCTTACTAGAAATAATTCATGAATATTATGAAAAACAGTCCAGGTAATTAATTCACTTCATGGGTGCTGATGACACATGACTCTGTCGAATGAAAATGTCAAGATAAAGCAGCCAGCCATGCTTAGGAAGACTCTTTTCTTTCTTAAATGCAATCTGTTTAAATGACAATATAACTACCATTGATCAGCTATATAAATCAAAATTCTGAGACATTTAATTTTATTCCTTCAGGTAGTCTCCTTCAGAGGATCTAATGTGACTTAGCGAAGGGAGAACTAAGGTGGGGTAAACAAGTATCCTAGAACTTAGAACTATTATGAGCAAGCACAGCAGATAACTTTCCAACAAGCATGGGAAAATAGTGTCGTACAAAATTGTCTTGCTTTAATATTCAACAACAGTCAGTGGAAAATTGTGAATAATTAAATACTTGTTTTTTTACTTTATTTTTCAAACATGTTTAAGGTGCTGTGTCCATAAATAAGGGCCTGTCATTTCTTACAAGGAAAGGGTTCTCTTTCCTCTAAGTCTCAGCAAAGGATAAGGAGCCATGTTCTTTGCCATTTCTTACAGGATGATGTTCTGACTTCTCAGCCCAGCACATCTGGCCTTTCTCCACCTGGCCCATCTCACCAGGCTCATCTCCTGCCACCCTTCATTTTAACTTGATCTTTTAGCCAATCTGTACTGCTATGGTTCCCCTACAAAATCAGGTATCTTGCATACTGCCCTTTGAATAATATGACTTTCCCCTCTTTGTTCCCTTGGCAATGGTTAAAGGAAGCCTACAGTTCCCCTTACAAACTTCCCACTCATTGTCAAGGAGAACAAGGACTAAAGACATTCTACTGGACACTGTGCCAGTAAGTGGAGCCCACTTTGACTGGAGACCAACGTTGAGAACCTTCATATAACCCCACCCCACGGTAACTAATTCCATTCATCTCTGAGACATACATACTTCTATTATTTGCATTGTTGCCCTTGATACACTGTACCAACAAGGTGTTTGTTTACATGCAGTGGTAGACAGATGCCCACGTCCTAATGCCAAAATTTGTGAATGTTACCTTACATGGCAAGAGGGACTTTGCAGATTTAATTAAGTCGAGAACCATGAGATGTGGAGATTATCCTGGATACTCTAGGTGAGCCCAATATAATCGTAAGAGTCCTTAAGTGGGGAAAAGAGAGACAGAAGAGTCAAAGAAGGAGATGCAACAATGGAAACAAGGTCAGAGTGATGCAAGATGAGAAAAACTTGACTGTACATTGCTGGCTTTGATGACAGAAGCGGGTGATGAGCCAAAGAATGTGGCAACTTCTAGAAGCTGGAAATGTAAGAAGACTGCTTCTCCCATAGAGTCTCTAGAAAAAAACGCAGCCCTGCCGACACCCAGATTTTAGCCCACTGAGACCTATTTTGGACTTCTGACCTCCAGAATTATAAGATACATTTGTGTGATTTTTTTTTTTTTTTTTTTTTTTTTTTTTTTACGAACGCGGGCCTCTCACTGTTGTAGCCTCTCCCGTTGCGGAGCACAGGCTCCGGACGCACAGGCTCAGTGGCCATGGCTCACGGGCCCAGCCGCTCCACGGCATGTGGGATCTTCCCAGACTGGGGCATGAATCCATGTCCCCTGCATTGGCAGGAGGACTCTCAACCACTGCGCCACCAGGGAAGCCCCATTTGTGTGATTTTTAAGCCACCTCATTTGTGGTAATTCATTACAGCAGCAGAGGAAGCTAATACACATAACTATCCTCCTATTGAACTGATAGCTCCTGCAGGGCAGAAACTAGACCTTGGTTATTGCTCTATTGCTGTTACCTACTTTGGTGCCTGGTATCAATATATACATAACAGGCACTCAATAAATGTTTATAGAGTAAGTTTAAAAAGAATGTCAATGTAATTTTGAACTCTCATATCTTTAATTTAGGTTATAAAAATACAAATAGGAGATCAATCTTGACAATCATCAGCTAATTATTTTAGATAGATTTCAACTTGGATTAAAAGCAAGTTAATAGACTCCTTAAAATGCACTTATGTAAAAAAAATTACTCTCCCTATCACTAACACTAATTTACCATACAATTTGTAATGTCAAGATCAGTAGGAGTTAACAAAGAAAGTAAGGGAGACAGTATCTCATACTGGTGAATAAAAATTGGTATCTGGGCTTCCCTGGTGGCGCATGGTTAAGAATCCGCCTGCCAATGCAGGGGACAAGGGTTTAAGCCCTGGTCTGGAAGTTCCCACACGCCACAGAGCAACGAAGCCTGTGCGCCACAACTACTGAGCCTGCGCTCTGGAGCCCGCGAGTCACAACTACAGAAGCCCGCGTGCCTAGAGCCCATGCTCCGCAACAAGAGAAGCCACTGCAATGAGAAGCCCACGCACCGCAACGAAGAGTAGCCCCTGCTCTCCGCAACTACAGAAAGCACGCACGCAGCAAGGAAGACCCAACGCAGCCAAAAATAAATAAAACAAATTAATTTTAAAAAATCATATTAGGGGGCTTCCCTGTTGGCACAGTGGTTGAGAGTCTGCCTGCCGATACAGGGGGCGCGGGTTCGTGTCCCGGTCCAGGAAGATCCCACATACCGCGGAGCGGCGGGGCCCATGAGCCATGGCCGCTGAGCCTGCACGTCCGGAGCCTGTGCTCCGCAACGGGAGAGGCCACAACAGTGAGAGGCCCGCATACCGCCAAAAAAAACTCATATTAAAAACCTATTAATGAGATTTTTTTTTAATTGGTATCAAATTACCTGGTATCAAATGTCATCTCTGCTACCTACAAGCTGTATGATCTTGAGAGAATTGCTTTTTTCTCTCTGAACTTCCATTTTGTCATTTATAGAATAATAGTAGCAAAAAATAAAAAATGAAAAAAGAAGGAAACAATTTCTGCCTTCGGGGTGTCCATCTAACTGGAAAATAGTAAAGGATATGTAAATCACCTTTATAACCAAAGTTGATCTGTGCAGAATCGATGCAACTCAACTTTGGTTCAATTGTCACATTGGCTATAAGTGACACCAGCAATTCAAAATAGTTTCAATGACTAAGATGGGTGTGACATTTATAGAATCACTTTTTGGAGGAGAGGAATTTTGAGCCTGCTTAAAGGACAGAATTTTGTGGCACATGGGAAGGCTGGACAAAAGCACATACTGAGCCATAGCGAATGTCTGGGGGAGGAGAGCAGTTAGGGGAATGATGTATATCATCGGGAGTTGGAGGAGGATGTACAAAGCCCCTCAAGTCTCCTGAGAAAGTAACACAACCATCATGTGTTTTTGTTTCTGCTTGATGCAGAGGAAATAGAAAAGTTAAGGCAGAGGCACCAACATGAAGATTGCTATCATATTTCAGACATAAGATGGTAGATGCCTGACTGAGGCTGTAGCAGTGAGAGAGGATAAGGCAATTCCAGAAGCACTGCAGAGGAATGCATTTGGTGGGGGTGAAAGAAAGGGCATGGTACCATGCTTCATCACACAGTGATGGCAATGCTTCATGCAGAAAATGATGTGCGTTCCAGAAGCTCATCTTGAGCAGAAACATGACCCCATACTAGACATGGCAAGATTAATGGAAATGGAAATGAGACTCCTTCAGCACTGATTCAAACCAAACAATACCATGGTATCATGACCTTATAATGGTGGTTTTTCTCCCAGTCTGAGTAACCTCCTACACATATGGATGATAAATCACCCTATGTTACACCAGAATGTCAAATCTCCTACTTTAAGAAAGGTTTTTCTAATCACAGCGCTGGTATCTAAATAGTTTGCATCATCATTTGAAACAGTCTGCCCTATACGAACACAAATTGTTAACATTTAGTTAGAATGCCAACCTTAGAAGTAATACCTAAAAGAAGCAACCTCATTTCCACTGAGCAGGTAAAAGAAAACATACATAAAGCACTCAGGCTGCATCTTAATAGACTGATTTTATAGGCAGTGCTGAAAGATGCACGTTTGGGGGCATTGGAAATGCACTTCTGAAAAAATGATTTTTCTTGACTACTGTGACAAAGCAGTGAATTTGTGCTATAGAACAGCCATGAATTATTGGATAATCACACATCTTCTCAGAATAAATAAAATTCTGAATCAATATTGATTTAAAAAGAGTCTGGAAGCAAACAAGAACATGAATTGAGTTTGAAGGTTATTCAGCTTGGGTTTTCTAATATTTCTTTCTAGCCATATTTGTATTTTATTGCTCAACATGTGGCACTCAAAAAAAAAAAGACCCATGACATATTCTAACTACACTGAAGCAACTCCTTATTTTCTTCCAGTTTCATAGTTTATACATTTCATTATGATGCCAGTCCCTATTCCTCTACCTCCTAAAAATTATAAGAACAATTTCACAACCAGAGATAGGAAATGAAGAGCATATTTACTCACCCTAAAAATATAAATAAATGACTTCATCTTGCCTTTCTATCTACAGAGTTCAGGCAATAGCACAGTAAATGAATAAAGGTTAGGAAAAATGATAGTTTTCATCATTATATAAATACAAACATTAACTTTTGTAAAAAAAAAAGGAGAAAATTATCTTTAAAGTTATAGTTGAGTACAAGACTTTCTATTGAACTTAAGAATAAACACTAAAGAAAATAGCAAGAAGTGGTCAATTTATCACAATTGCATAAAGCAGTTTGGTAGCTGGTGATAACATCTCTCCTACTTCCTCATATCGTCCACAGGTTATTGATGAGAACAAAATTAAACTGCTTATCAACTCTGACTTTTGCCACAACTCAAGAAGATGGAAGATCATAATCACTAGAAAAACATCCCTATTTGTGGGCCTGAAATGTAGGAAAGAAAACCTGTTTTTTCCTACCCACAAGGCATCACAATCCAACTAATAAAAACTGCAGGTGGAGTACACTATTAGAATCTGTATCATGTGGATTCCTCTACTTATAGGATAATTGAGGGAAAATTGTGGTAAACTATGGTCTTTCACCATTCAGTCAAACTAGTCACTTATAATGACCATCAGGGGAATAGCAGACAGCAGGAGTATACAACCTACTTCATGACCCATTCTAAACTGTTACCTCTATTCAGAGAGAGAACAAAAGAGAGAGATTGATATTCTTTCTTCTTTCTCAGGGTAGTGGGTGGGGCTGTGTTGCACAACAAGATAATCACTTGGAATGGATGCCTGGGGGCTTATCTCACTCCTTCCTGGAGTCCTGTCTCCTTGAATCAAGTCAAAGATAAAATAGCCTGGGTTTTATACTTGTAAATTCTATGGAGCGTATGTGAGACAGAAATGCTCATCAATTTTTTTTGCTCACAAAATGGATTTTTCACAAAGAGACTGAACATATTGTGAGCTCAATGTCAAAAGACAAGTTTGGGGGCTTATTTCTTATACATTCTGTGCAGATTTAGAGGAGGGAGTGAAAAACTAGGGAAGGGAAATCTAGCACTCAGGACAAGGATTTGCCTAAATAATCTGCCGTGCTAGAAATACAAAATGCAAAATTACCCAGCAGATTTGAAAATGAATCAAATTGAATCTGGAAGTGAAAAATACAGTAAATGAAATGTAAAACTTAGTGAATAAGTTTGACATCAGGTTAGACACAGCTGAAGAGGCAACTGGCAAACTAGAAAGTAAATCAAAATAAATTATCCAGAATGCAGCACAGAGAAACTAAGAATGAAAAATATTAAAGAATAGTTGATAAACTAAGTACAGAGTGAGAAGTTTTAATATATGTCAAATCTGATTTCCAGAAAGAGAGAATAGAGATGATGGAGAGGGGCAATGAAAGAAAATAATTGCTAATGTAGAATTCGATATCTAGTATCCCTATATCTAGAGAAAACATGTTCCCCAAAAAAAGGTGAAATAGAGAGACTTTTAGAAAAAAAAAAGAAAGTTTGCCATCAGCAGCATCTCATTAAAATATATTATATATTTCTGAGAGAAGTAACAGTGAGCCAGATGGAAGTTCTTTGATGAAAGAAGAAATGTAGTGTGAAGACCTATGAAGGGAGGAAGAGAACAATCAGTGGCTATAGAAACCACTGATAATAAAATCTGTGGGGTTAAATAAAACAAGAGAAAATTACAAAAATAATAGAATGTAATCCAAGAGTTGAAGTATTGTAAGCTTCTTGTATAAATAGCAGGTAAAATATTAATGAATTTTAAACTTTAATGTGTATGCATGCTATAATTTTTAAAAAGCAGAATCAGTATATATTACTTTGAAAATAGTATAGGAAGAAAAATTAGCCAATCCAAAATCAGATAAGAAAGAGAAAAAAAATCATTATAGATCAGATAGGGTGGGCTTCCCTGGTGGTGCAGTGGTTAAGAATCCACCTGCCAGTGCAGGGGACACAGGTTCGAGCCCTGGTCCGGGAAGATCCCACATGCTGCGGAGCAACCGAGCCTGCGTGCCACAGCTAATGAAGCCCGTGCACCTAGAGCCCGTGCTCTACAACAAGAGAAGCCATCACAATGAGAAGCCCCTGCTCGCTGCAACTAGAGAAAGCCCACATGCAGCAATGAAGACCTAACACAGCCAAAAAAATAAACAAGTGAATAAATAAATTTATTTTTTAAAAAAAAGGACAGGGCAATGAGAAAGCACAATACAGGTTTCTCCCATTATCCAAAAGCAGAGCATTTCTATGAAAACTTTCATAAGCCAAAATGGGGTAAAGCAAAGAAGCAATTACTTTAGGACACATCTTGCTAACAGATGCACAAAATAAATTGAGATGAAGCACAGATGGTTACAGATACAAAGCTATGGCAGCTTGATGCTGAGACTGAGTGTAGTTCCTGGGGAAGGAGCTTGGCGGTGCCACTCTTGTTCCCTGGAATGTGTGCTGCCTCTACACGGGCTGCGCTGCAAAACAAATGCTGAATGCTATTTTCACTTTTCACCGTTTTTGTAAAAGTGAAAATCCTCTTCCAATTTCTTTCAGTTAATGAAAACAGGTACTAATGTTGTAGTACCTGTTTTAGGTCTTTCATAAAAGCAAAGTGACGTGAAGTGAACTTTTGAAAAGAAGGGGATACGTACATATATAAAGTGATGTATATTGTTATGGACTGAGTGTTTGTGTCCTCCAAAAACTCATATGTTGAAGTCCCAAAACTCATATGTTGAAGTCCCAACACCGAATATGATGGTATTTGGAGGAAGGGTCTTTGGGAGATAATTAGGTTTAGATGAGGTCATGAGGGTGGAACCACCACAATGCGATTAGTGTCCTTATAAGAAGAGGAAGGGAGACCAGAGCCAGCTCTCTCTGCCATGTGAGGACATAGTGAGAAGGCAGCCATCTTCAAGCCAGAAAGAGGGCTCACACCAGTAAGCAAATCAGCCAGCACCTTGATCTTGGACTTCCCAGCCACCAGAATTGTGAGAAATAAATATCTGTTGTTTAAGCCACCCAGTCTATGGTATTTTGTTGTAGCAGACTAAGACATATGTAAACTCAAATATAATGACAATTACATTAAATATAAATGGACTAGATGTGCCTGTGAGAAATAAAAATTGTCATACTAGATTAAAAAATCCAACTATGTGCCATATGTATATCCAAAAAATAAGGATAGAAAAAAGTTGAGGCAAAACGATGAAAAAAGATACAGCATGTAAATAATAACCAAAAGAAAGGAGTTGTATGTAATCTCTGAAAACAGAGATTATAGTAAAAAGCATTACTAGCAATAAAAGGGTCACTTCATAATGATAAAAGGTCCAATTAACCAGGAAGATGTAATACAGGCAATTAATAAAATTTTAAGTGTATATGTGTAGAACTGCAAGGAAAAATAGACAAATCCACAATCACAGTAGAAGATTTTGACATACTTTCTCAGTATTTCAAATACTATGATGAAACAGACCAAAAAAACCCTTTTCTGTGTACGTTCTTTTCAGTAAATATGATAGGACAATGGATATTCACAAAGAAAAAAATAATAAACTTGAACCCCTACCTCACCTCAGACACAAAAATCGATTCCAGAAAAACTTAAAGTGAAAGATAAAATCATAAAGCCTCAGAGAGAGGATTTATTAAGCAATAGCACAAAAAGTACTAGTCATAAAGGAAATAAATGATAAATTTAACTGCAACAAAAATAAGAAATTGTTTATCAAAAGACTCACTAAAAAGAGGGATAAGACATTCACAGAGGATACTAATCACACCTATAACACTGAATTACTAATACCCAGAGTATATAACGGACTCCTACTGTTAAAGAGAAAAAGACCAGCCGAAAGCTTAATGGAAAAGTGAGCAAAGGCCTTGGGTAGGAACTTCAGAGGAGGAAATCCAAATGGTCAATCAATAATAAAGTAATATTCCATCTTGTTAATAATTAAGCAGATATAAATGAAAACCACAAAAAAGAAATAACTATATAACCCCAAAACACTTGCAAAAAGTAAAAAGCTTGATAAGATGACGTTGACAAAGATGTGGAGTAATGGGATCTCATACGCTGTCAGTGAGAATGAACATTGGTAGAGCCACTTTTGGAAAAGTTTGGCATGATCTGACCCTATGACCAAGCAATTTTACTCCTAAGTATAGATATCCCAAACTACTGACTGTATGTATAAAGATACATGTACAATAATATTCATGGTAGCAACATCTGTAATAGCCCAAAATTTAAGACAACTCAATGTCCATCAAAAGTAGAGAAGATAAATAAATTATGGTAGTCATACATGAAATACTAAGCAGTTACCTCCTTGCTAGAGGTGATCATTGTCTTTAGTTTTATGATAATCATTTCCTTGTTTTTCTTGTAGTTTATCATCTCTTATGTATTCCTAAATAATATAATTTAGTTTTGGTTATTTTTGGCTTTACATAAATGGAATGGGAGGGGGGTGTCTTTTCCCCTTATCACTATGTTTATGAAATCCATACAGCTGTACATATGCTCTTTCTCAGGCACACACATAAACACACCCAAACTCACAAACATGGAAAATAAAATTCTACTTTTTCCAAAGAAAAAGTCCCACAGAGGATACCCATATTACTTCAGAGACTCTGGTAGTTCAAATCCAAAGACTCAAATAGTCCATTTAGTGAATCAACCAAGAAACCAGCTATGACCTTGATTACAGCTGCAAAATCTGTGTTATCTCAGCAAGTCACTTCTCTGACTCAAAATATAGTAATATTTTGACTACATTAGTCATCATGCAGTTATTTTATTTACTGTCTGTCTTCTCCATTAAAATATAAGCTCTAAGAAGGCGGGGGCTTTGTTTTGTCCACTGCTGTATGCCCCACTACTCTGAACAGTGGTTCTGAGTCATAGTAGCTGCTGATTAAATATTTGTTATGAACAAATAATGGATTGTCTCCTAGATCTGTCTTTTTAAAGTTATTTGTGCTGCTACTTTTTATTCACTCTCTAACACAGACTGATGCCAGTTAGGCTTTTCATAATGCTGCACATGCAACTATTGGCCAGAACGTATCATAAAATTGACTTAAGTGCCCTGCTTTCACATTTTTTAAAATTAATTTTAATTGGTTGCTTTACAATGTTGTGTTAGCCTCCACTGCACAACAAAATGAATCAGCCATACAAATACAGATATCCCCTCCCTTTTGAACTTCCCTCCCATTTAGGTTATCACAGTGCATTAGGCAGAGTTCCCTGTGCTATACAATATGTTCCCATCAGTTGGCTATTTTATACATAGTATCAGTAATGTATATGTGTCAATCCCAGGGGAAAGGGGTCGGGTGGGAGGAATTGGGAGACTGGGATTGCTTTCACATTTTAAAAGCCTGACTGCCCGCCAGATTTCAATGCCAGATTTCAAACCTGCTTTCCGCAGAGGAGACAATGAAGATGAAGTCACAGCCAGAAGGAATGTGTCCACTTCTCAAGCGCTTCCTAGTCACTTGGGTTATTTCAGTGATGATCCTGCCAATAGTTGTTTCCTACTGCTGAGGCAGCCAAGGATGGGTGCCACCTCTAGCCTCACGTTCATAAAGAAGAAATAATATACGGCAAGATTTCCTACCCTTTTCTAAGGATGATTCTTCCTTCACATTTTATTCACCCCAAAGGCCTGTAAATTAACACATGACCTTTCCTACCACTACTATTTTTTGTAAATAAGTGAAATATTTTAGAGGGGTTTTAGAGCAGTTTCTACCTCTAAAGAACACATATAGATTCTACCTGTAGAATCACTGCAGCTGTCTGTTACTTTAGCCATAAATTCCCCTGATCATGCCAGGGCCACAGGAAAAGGCTCTTAGAGGATGGAGATAGCATCCTTTAGAGCAGCTTTATGCAGAGGTCTACACAGCTGTGCACAGGTTGGTACTTCAGGCATTTTGAAGATAACTCAGGTTACAGCCCCAACCCAATCATTCTCAAGGCTTCCTGATTAATGGGATGATGCCTGATTTAAGGTAGCTAGAAGAGCTTTCAAAATCCAATGATCAGCCACTGATCCAACCAACTCAAGCTCTTAACTAAAACCTCCTAGGTCTTCTCTTCTAGGAACTCTTCAGAATTTCTAAGACATTTATTTTTGACTCAGGTCTATTAGGTAACCCTATGTACTCAAGTAAAACGGAGTTTGGGACATCTTTTCTACGCCAAGATGACACCAATCCAAGGAGAGTTTGCTACCGTCCTCCACTTAGGCCAACACTTAAATCAGTAGATGACTGAGAAACATTTCCCCATTACCCCTGAAATCTATACCTACTTCTTTTTTTATTGAAGTATAGTTGATTTACAATGTTGTGTTAGTTTCAGGTGTACAGCAAAGTGATTCAGTTTTACATATACATATATATACACACACACACATATATACATATATATACATATATATTCTTTTACAAAGTCTTTTCCATTATAGGTTATTACAAGTATATCTACTTCCTAAATATCCACTTTTCCCCACTCTGTTATCAGTTAAGAGTCAGAAGTGAGAGGTTAGTAAGATGTGTTTATTTATTTAGCAATACATATTTAGTCAAAACTTTTAAATTATGGTATTCTCTGTGTTTAATAAACAAAAATTTCCCACAATAAAATATTTCCCAAAATAAAACCAGTGTTGATGCACATGAAAAAATAAAAAAGGCCCTTAACTGATTTAAAAGACAACTATATAAACACTTATAAACTACATTGTTGGGTTTTATAACATATAAAGATGTAGTAGAAAGAGAGTTAAACAAGAAACAGAAAGTTTATATTAAAGTCTTATGTCTTTGACTCAATATGTAACTCTGAATAAATTTTGCCTTTTTATATCTTAGTTTCTGTTGAAGGATATAATCAATACACCACCTAAGTCACGGCTTGAAAAATAAAATGAGATCATGATGTGAAATCATTTATAAAAAGTATGAGAGGGCTTCCCTGGTGGCGCAGTGGTTGAGAGTCTGCCTGCCGATGCAGGGGACACGGGTTTGTGCCCCGGTCTGGGAAGATCCCACATGCCGCGGAGCAGCTGGGCCCGTGAGCCATGGCCGCTGAGCCTGCGCGTCCGGAGCCTGTGCTCCGCAACGGGAGAGGCCACAACAGTGAGAGGCCCGTGTACCGCAAAAAAAAAAAAAAAAAGTGTGAGATATTTCCATGAACATGAGAAAGCATTATCATTATGATTACTAGAGTTTTACTTTAAATATCATATGTAAAATGTCTGGCACATCACAGGTCCTCAATAAAAAATTTCCCTTTTCCTTCCCTACTGATTTCCTAAAAACACAGCTCAATTTTAATTCCCACACCCATGCCACTCACTCTGTCTTCCTTTATCTTACCAGCGAGAATTCAGAGAAAGGAAAGGATCACCTTTACATCATCCTCTCTTGTCTTTAGCTTCTGGTGCCTTTCCATACGCCAAAATGACCAAAAGTGCCTTCCCAAATCTCATCTCCAAGAGTTCCTGAACTTAGAGGCTCAGGCAACCTGGGGTACTATTCACTGACAAACAGTCCTTAAAATACGTGTCCTGACCGAAAACTTCCCTTTAAGTTGATTTCGACCTCTGAACAGTTTTCTCTGAGTACTGAACAGAATTGATTTCATTTCACTGAGCACTTACACTGTGAGGCTCAAGACGAATAAGAAACAGTGCTCCTCTTGAGAAGGAAATTGCAGTGTAGAAGTGGGAACACACCAATATTGTAACTCAGCAAGAACTCCAAGAGTTCTCGAAGGAGAGAACAAAGACCTCAGGTAATGTGATGAAGGACAGTTCACATTCAGTTGAAGACACCAAGAAAGCCTTCAAACTAAGGAGGTATCATTTGAGCTAGACTTGGTGATAGCCTGGGCCCAGTGGGTAAAGAAAGGAAAACCAGAGATGGAGAAATTCAGTGTGTCAAGAAAATAGTGAATCACACAGGAGGAAGATGTGTAAATACGGTTAGAGCTAGCTTAAAGTCTTGTTCAGATCAGCTAGTTTTATCTTTCTTACTAATTTGAATTTAATCCTGTTCTCAAATCTCATTAGAAAACCAACAAATATGATTCAATAAGTAATGTCGCACATCACTTCCAGAAAACCTACTCCAGAACTTCAGAAATTTTGGAAAACAACTTGCCTTTCAAATTTAATATGGGGCTTCCCTGGTGGCACAGTGGTTGAGAGTCCGCCTGCCGATGCAGGGGACACGGGTTCGTGCCCCGGTCCGGGAAGATCCCACATGCCGCGGAATGGCTGGGCCCGTGAGCCGTGGCCGCTGAGCCTGTGCGTCCGGAGCCTGTGCTCCACGACGGGAGAGGTCACAACAGTGAGAGGCTCGCGTAATGCAAAAAAAAAAAAAAAATTTAATATGGCTTTTACCCTAATCTGTTTTTAGTTCTGTGCTTCTTAAACACTCACACACATACACACATGCACACACAGAGTTCTAGACTATTGCTTAGGAAAGCTTTTTATTTTATGAGCTACTTTATTTCATACTAGAAACTATACCTGATTCATAGTTTAAGTACTTAGTAAACATACAAAAAGAATAGAACAGAAAACAGATAAGAGTTTGCACAGTCAAGGTTCTCCAGCAGATTCTTTAGGGGAAAAAATGCTTGAAATGATGTAAATCAAGATACAGTGAACACAGAAATAGAGAACAGACTTGTGGTTGCCAAGGGGAAGGGGGGTAGGGGAGCGACAGAGTGGGAGGCTGGGGTTAGCAGACGCAAACTAGTATATAGAGGATGGATAAACAACAAGGTCCTACTGTATAGCACAGGGAACTATATTCAGTATCCTGTGACAAAGCATAATGGACAAGCATATGAAAAAGAATGTATATATATGTATATAACCAAATCATTTTGCTGTACAGCAGAAATCAACATCACATTGTAAATGAACTATACTTCAATAAAATAATTTTTTTAAAGTCCCCTGAAAAGATGCAGCACAGGGGAATGCACAGGGGAAACTGGTATGAGTTACAGAAGTTTGATAAGCATGCATGCCATATTTAGTATATTTAAAGTATCGATAGATTGTTATGCCAATGACTCAGTCTAATATGTTCATTACATAAAAAGCCAATTTTTTTGTATTGCACTTTTACATCATGTTCCCTATGATTAAGGAATACATTGGTTTGTGTATTTGCAGAAGAGCATCTAACTAGGTTTATAAAAGTTTAACAAATAACTAACAATTTTTTGTGAATATTTATTTAGGCTGGTATATCACTGTCAGGTATTGGAGTAAAATGTCAATATTATCAGGACATGTTGCTTTAGCCAGAATTATTTGACAGAGTAACCAAGAAAAAGAAAAAGGCCCCTGCTAAGTATCACATTTAACAAGACCACCTGACCAATCAGGTCAAGGTTCTTATCACAATCACTGACTTGAGTAATTATTTGTTCTGTAGATCCTAATGGGCTCTGACTTTGGCAGCATCAACTCAGTTTTTCTGGAAAATGTGTCTGTAAAATCTACTTTAAATGCATACCTTGATATGTAACAAAATGGACTTTGGCTCCCCCTCTCTCACATGCACGCACACACACACGGGACACCCACAAATTCAGGACAAATTAATATTTTGAATGCTCAATATCAAACATCCTGAAAATGTATTCCAAGAAATTCATTATTATTGTTTATTAATGTCTATTATTGTTAAAAGGAATTCTGCTTCCTGAGGGATATGTCACTATGAGAACGTTCCCTATGTTTACTGTTTCCACACTCTGCCACAATCTATCCTAGAACACTGGACGTTTATGTATGGAACATTAAGTATACCAACCACTTAAATGCACATTAAAATTTGTCAGCAGTGCTAAACTACAGTCCAATGGAAATTTTCCTTGCAGGCACACATCTCTCTTATTCTTATGGTTTTATGGAAGACATCTAAAGAAAGCAAGAGTGATTAATTCTTTTCTTCTTACTACTTGTATATTTTGGTATAGAATAAATAACCTGCTAAGTATTACATCAGAAACATTTTAAAATAATACTATTTTTTGTATTTTTGCCTTTAAGGATGATCAAAACTTTCAGGAGTTCCTGAGATAAGGAAAAGAAAGAACTGGTGTGAAATAATTACTTGTTCTTTTCAATGCAATGATTAAAATTGAGATAATAACATTGACTCATAGAACAAATCTGCCATGATAGAACTTTCTATTTTGAAGGTATATTATTATTTCATTTTTGAAAGCAATTTAAATTGCTCTCTTTAAATCAGGTTGATTTTTAATTTCATAATAATAATTTTGGCACACAATTATTATTTAAAATAAAAATAAGAATTTATTCTTTCTTTTTTCACATTTCCAATTAAATGCAGTTCTGCTGTTTCATCAGTATAAAAAAACAAACAGCTTTCTTTTTCAATAACTGAAGAAGTTAGCTAAGTTTGTAAAGAAAGGAAAAGTAAAGCTTCACCAAAAGAATGAAAAAGAAAGGTGAACCGCGTTAACCAATTACCAGGTTTCCAGCTGAAGTTTTCCAGTTGCTTACTCATGTCCCTGCTTCCAGCTCATGCTCTCAAACCCCAACTGCACTTTCCCATTTAGCAATCCAGTTTTCTCAGCAAGTTCTGAGCTGCTAGGATACTATTCATCTATGTTTAAAAATAAAATTGAGTAGCTTAGCTTTTTTTCTGCTAAGGGTGGTTCTAACTGAAGAGCTTTCTTCGAAGAAGAGAAAAATTATATTCCTCAATGTTCCACCCTCTGGCATTAAGGCAGCCCTGGTTACCTGGAAAAGAATGTCAAGCTCAAAAATTAACATTATAGGATTTCCTTTAGTTGCAGGAGGAAAGAAGGAAGGAATTTCTGGGCTGTTTGTATTTCTAGGCTATAATATATACTTAATATATTAAGTATATATTATAATAAGTATAATACATACTTATACCTATCTACATCTGAAACTATTATTTTAGAAAGAAGAGTATTACTTTAAGGATTTGTTGATTGGAATTTCTTGCACTTAAAATAGTTCCATTCTTTTATAACTCCTTTCATCTCTCCAGCTACTGGAACTGACTCAGGCTCAGGTAGCATATTTGTCAGAACATTCTCAAGCATTACACAAATGGTCAAGGGTATGTCCTTACAAATGCCTAAAGATGTCCTTACCATGCAATTTATACAGAGTAAGTACTCCTTACCTCTTGTCCTTATGCTAAAGTGCTCTGCTCTCACCTTATCTTACAAGAGCAAACCAAACTGGGATAAAATGCAAATATGTAGCTACAGAAGTAGAGAAATAAATAGGTGGGAACTCTTGTTAATATGCAAACATGTATCATGAATCTCTGGAAACATAAGGTAGGAATCTGGACCCATTTTGCATAATAAGGCATCCTTGCTCTCTGGTTACAAAAGCTAGGAGACACTTGTTAACATTTTTAAGTTTTTAGGGGAAATTTAAGAATATTATGGAAGTCTAGGTACAACCAAAATCCTCCAATTAAAAGTGTAAGGGCAGGACTTCCCTGGTGACGCAGTGGTTAAGAATCCGCCTGCCAATGCAGGGGACACGGGTTCGATCCCTGGTCCGGGAAGACTCCACATGCCGCAGAGCAACTAAACCCACACGCCACAACTACTGAGCCTGCGCTCTAGAGCCTGAGAGCTACAACTACTGAGCCCGCACACCTACAGCTCGTGTTCCACAACAAGAGAAGCCACTGCAATGAGAAGCCCACGCATCGCAACAAACACTAGCCCCCACTCGCCACAACTAGAGAAAGCCCTTGAGCAGGTACAAAGACCCAATGCAGCCATAAATAAATAAATAAATGTATTTTTTAAAAAGTGTAAGCGCAGAAAAGCATGGTGTTGAAAGAGCACAGATTCTAAGATCTGGGTCTAATATTGGCCCAGCACTAACTATCTGGGGCAAGTCCTTTAAAACCTCTGAACTTCAACACTTCACCTCTAAAAGGAAGGGATTGAAGATGATCCTCAAGGTTCCTTCAGGCTCTAAACACCTGGCATATGATAGATCCTGAATAAATGCTTGTTGAATAAAAATGCCTACAACTGCCAAAAATCAAGAGATAGAAAATACAGAATACAGCCTACCCAGACTGCTTTGATTCAAAGTGGAGAGAATGGAGAAGCACCAGGAAACCAGAGTCAGTCTCATAAACTGTAGAGAGGGAACAGAAGGAATAAAATTCAAACCAGGGCAACCCTACTAGAGATTATGATATACAGGTTGTACACAGAACATTCAACCAAAATTCAAAATGTTGGTTTTCTGCGGCAATCATACAGGAAGCTGAGCACCACCCAAAAGAGAATCTTTGATGTGGGATCTGAGTGGGAATGAGGGAGGCTATTGAGAGGAATCAGTGCTGTCAGATAGAGAAAAGCAGAAATGGGAGGGAAAATGTAACTAAAATTACACTAAATGTTTAAAAATTACATTAAATGTGTAAAAATCACACTAAATGTAATTAATAAGAGATTGAGCATTTAATAAATCTCGACTGAATGTACTTTGTCCTCACAAACTCCTTAATAATAATGACCAGTTTTGTTGGTTATAGGAATAACATGCATGTGCTACAGAGAAGACCTAAACTAAGAAGTCTGTCAGGAAAGAGAATCAGAACTGTGGTCTCAGTCTGATGTGGAGAAATCACTTCAGTTTTCTGTTGGATTTGGTAGCTACCAAACAAGTGGAGGAATCAATCCACTATTAGCAAATATTTCAGACTTCATTCTCTATCTATCTATGGGCAGTAAGGATATGTCAATGGGAAGTTACAGGCTCGCTTCATTTCCTAAGGTGGGGAGATCCAAAGTTTGTTTTTAGTTAAAAGCAAGATACAAAGTCTTTTTTAAAACAGAAAACTTTATGCAGTTTGTGTCAGATCTTTACTGTGCTTGTTTATGCAAGTTACTTATCCTCTCTATGTTTCAGTTTTCTCACCTTTAAAATGGGGAAAATAAAACCAACCTCAAAGAGTAGTCGGGTAGATTAAGTAAATTCCCATACGTAAAGCGATTAGAATAGTGTCCAACACACACTTATTGTGCTATGAAAATATTTTATTGCTGTCGTTATCACATCAACACCCCCAAAGACTCAGATAGCTTTCAACAGTGCATAGTATTCGGCCTTCCTAATCCTCAAGAAAATCCAAAACTAGAAAAACATTTGGGAAATAAAATGAACTCCATTCTAGAAAAGCCAACTTTATCTATGTAATTTGGAAGAGTAGGCAGGCAAAGTCCAAACCATTTCAAAAATTAATAATGAGAGATATATACATTTCAGTTACTTAAGCCAAGCCATCAAAAACTATAATAAAAGGTGTCATATTTAATACTGCAAGGAAATTATATATTTTAATCAGTTCCTGCTTCCAAAGGCTCTTGTTCACACAGATGTGGAATAGTTGATGGCAATAGTTTGTGCCAAGAGGCACTCAATGCTATGGAGAGAGAGGAAGCCAGCTTGGATTGCCAGGGGAAATAAAAGTTCCAAGGTAAGGAAGAGCTCTTTCCCAGGGAATCAGAAGTCACCTTTATATAACATGTTTTGCCTGAAGAAGAAATGTGTCCTTTTCCCTTAAATTTACATTTGTTCCCCCCAAGATGTCTCTAGGCTTTCTGGAATTTCTATTTGAAGTCAGACCTGTTTTAGCAATAATTTTCCATTGCTACAGCTCTAGTTAACATTGATATCCTGAATGAGAAAATAATAAGAATTAAAAGTACAGCAGAACATTTTAACCCAGGCATTTTGACACTGCGGACATTTAACAGAAAATACAATTTGACCCAAGTAAAATTAGATTAGGTAGAAATTATCGTGAAAAATAAAACTAACAATGCTAAAGATATATTATATATATGTATGTATATAGATAGAGATATACATACAAATATAGATATATCTATATATAGTAAAGGTTTGTTTTCCCTTTTCCTTTTTAATTAAAAAATGGGTTGAAGGGCTTCCCTGGTGGCACAGCGGTTGAGAGTCCGCCTGCCGATGCAGGGGACACGGGTTCGTGCCCCGGTCCGGGAAGATCCCACATGCCGTGGAGCGGCTGGGCCCGTGAGCCATGGCCGCTGAGCCTGCGCGTCCGGAGCCTGTGCTCCGCAACAGGAGAGACCACAACAGTGAGAGGCCCGCGTACAGCAAAAAAAACAAAAAAAATGGGGCTGAAGAATCAAATATTGTTAGTAACCCTTAAAACTGCAAAAATTAACCTTTTAGAGAAAAGTAATATTAAATCATCTGCATTTGTGCTTTGAAATTTTTAATAGCAGTTGGTTATTTGCTCAGCTCACTACTTGATTCTAGGAACAGAAGTTGTAGTTATATTCTTCGGTAGAGAATGGACAAGAGTAGGGCAATGGCTAAAGCTTGAAAACCAGTTGGGAGGCTACTGTAAGTATGTAAATAACAGACAGTGGCTTGAATGAAGTGATGCACTGGAGACACGGTGAGTTTAGAGCCCTTCTTAGAGATGGGAAGATAGGGAGACAAGAGCAGGTTTGGTGGGATGTAAAGTTGAACCAACAAGTCTGGAGCAAGACAAAGCAATCAGGATCAGAGATAAAAATGTAGGAGTTAACAGCATATTCATGGGCTTTAGAACTATGGGACCTGATGAACTCACCTAGGAGAATACAGAAAGAAAAAATGTGTCCTGGGGGCCCTCCAATAATCAGATAGTAAATGGGCAGAGGAGGAGGAGATATCAGGAGACAGGAGGAATCAGGAGAGTATGGCATCATGGAAGGAGAAGAAGAAACTATTTCAAAAGAGAGAGTGGCTGCATGTGTTAAATGCTGCTAAAGGAGAATAAGGTGAGAAAGGATAATTTTTCATTAGAGGAACAAGATAGAAGTTTTTGGAAACTTGGGTAAAAAGCTGTTTTATGAAGTAGTGCAGAGATAATTCCAGTTGGTGAAGGTTAATGAGAGGCTCGGAGGGAGGAAAGTGGAGTCAGTGCCTCTAGCCAATGCTTTTGAGGAATTTTCTGTGAGAGAAAGCAAAGAAATGGGGAGGTAGTTGGAAGATGATGGGGGCGGGGGGGTCAATGGAGGCTTTTTTAAAACTTCAGGTGGCCGATATTAAGGCATGTTTGTTTCTAGATGGGAACGGTGCAGAAGGGAGGCGGGAGGATTTCATAGCAAGGTCCTTGAGGAGGTACTAACCTCAGAGAGGGTGAAGATTTCCCTTCTTCGTAACAGCAGAGGGGATGGAGCACGAGGGCGCAAGTCATGGGTTTCTCTAGGTCTCAGTTTCTTTGAAACAGGATGCTGTTGAAGCATGTTTTCTCTGGGCTAACCTCAACAACACTCCAATTCTTCCAAGCTCACCTACATTGTCAATCACAGTTACACTTTCTTAAATATAAGGTTAAGAATGAGTGTACATGTTGAGTGAATGGACAAAAGAGAAAAGACAAAAATGGCACCACTTGCCAAATCCGCTTGCAATGCCTGTTTACCCATTCACCCCTAACTTCTGGGTGTAACACTCTTAGGATCTGGGAGTGTCTCCCCCAGTATAGATGCACTTTCAGGGGATGTAAACCCAACAGTCCTTCCCAGGCCATGATTCAGCAGGGAGTCCCCCCATATATATTTTCTCTGGGAGAATGAAAGTTGCATAGGGTCTCAAGGTCTCAATATCTTATGTTGGACTTTTTCCTTTTCTTTGACTCGTGTCCATTCAAGGAGAAGCAGTACTCAGTGGTCCCTCTCACCTTAGGCTATGATACCAGAAGTGGAGGGCTTATTCTTCATTGGCTCATTTATCTCAAAATTCTTATCAGAAAGATGAAGATTTTATTATAGGCCTAATTACTTTATCCTAATTAAGAAGGCAAGACTTATGAATGAAAATATAACTTTCATCATACTGAGCAGTAAAACATGGTTTTGAATCATGATACACTTTGAATCAGAACAACTCATTGACTTCTGATAGCCCCAAAAGGCTTGGCTACTGCTTTTTTGTAAGGTAGGAGAGAAAAAAAATCTGCTGATATATTTTTCACCCCTAAGGTTAAAAAAAAAAATCACAACTGGAAATTTATAAAATAGCCTCTTCAAAAGGTTATATTACCTACCTTTCCTCTTTATAGGATCAACTAACAAAATCTGTGTGAAGGAACTTTGAAAACTATAAAATGCTACATAGGTGTAATAAACAATAGAATCTACATAGGTAAAATTAAAGTACAAAAGAGTCCAAAATGTGGCTTTGAGAACAGAGGTAGGAGAGTACATGCAGGATCATTTTTTTAGGTGAGAATTTGGAACACAAGTAATGTAGGAAGTCACAGCAGATAAGTACTTATTTGCAGATCTCAGGGGCAATGAGAATGCATAAAGGAAGAACAGTTCTTGAAGCCAGGGTTGCTCAAACTTTCATTTGCGTGAATCACTTGGGAACTGGGAATCTTGTGAAAATGCAGATTCTGGTTCAGTAAGTCTGGGGCAGGGCCTGAGACTCTGCATTTCTAGCAAGCTCCCAGGTGATACCCAGGCTGCTGGTCCACAGACCACACTTGGAGTAGCAAGACTCAACTATCAGGGGCTAACTGAGGAGCAAGGCAGGTGACACCAAACAAAGAGGACTGAGTAAGATACTCAGAGTGTCACGAAACATCCAAGAAGACTGATGGTGGAGATCTTTATCAGAAAAAGAGATTTAAAGGAGACACGTGTCAGTCACAAACTGGGATGGAAGGACCAGAAGAAAACAACATGTATAGGATGAAGTGGGGTCATGAAGCGTCAGTAGCTATATGATGCTCTTCCTGGGGGATTCTTTTATAACTCTAAAGAGAGGGAACCTCTTCAGGAGGTAGAAATCAGCCACTTGAAAGAACCCAAAAAGTCTTCATCAGGAATTAGTCTTTATCAACCAAATACTTAGGTGTTCCTAGAGTTTGAAAGAATCGTGTATTTGTTATCGATAGACTGTCATAAAGCATTCTTAGACTAACTTAGTACTTAACGCTCAGACTATGACTTACTATAGTTCTTGCCCTCTAACTAAGTGGCTGGTAGTTCTCCTAGGAAAAAGCACAAAGGTCAAACAAATCTTTATTTGTAGGAGTTTGTGACTCTGGAGCTCAATACCCATTTCTCCCTGCCCTAAAGATCCTAGTCCTTAAACTTTAATGCACAGAATCACAAAGTCAGTTGGACTGGTGAATACCTGAATTCACTGATAATGAACACTTAAATTAAAAATAAAAAACTGCATGCAGAGAAAGATACATACTGTATGTTTTCACAAAAAATAAAACGAACGAATGTGACAAAACAAAAACAGACTCACAGATACAGAGAACATACTAGCAGTTACCAGAGGGGATAGGGGAAGCAGGAAGGGAATTAAGAGGTACAAACTACTAGATATAAAGTAAAATAGGTAATAATTTAAAATCATTACTATAAAGCATCATAAATGATAACACTTGAAATGTAAAAAAACCCTGCATGCTTATAATAACCTATAATGGAAAAGAATCTGAAAAAGAACATATATATATATACAATATATATATTTAACAGAATCACTTTCCTGTACACGAAACTAACACACCATTGTAAATCTATATTTCAATTAAAAATTTTGTTTAAAGACTGTATGAAAATGCTGGAGGTAAGAGTTTGGGGGTAGGGGAATAAAGCTGTTAACTCCTCCATTTTTGTCCATGCCTTGTACAATGTAATAGATGATATATGCACAGTCTTGCAAAATTCAGCATTGTTTACTTTCACTTTATGTTACTTAGACCTCAGAAGGCACATTGGTCTCGAGAAACTTAATACGCATTAAATATCTTTAACTACATGCAGAATAGCCATTGTAGACTAGAGAAAAGAGATGTAATTCCAGTTCAGCAGCTGCACTTTGACCACATTATGTGTGGCCTTTTGCTTGAACAGAAGCTCCACATGATAGCTATTAGCACAGCCCATTCAATTTGGAAGGTAAAATTCAGCGTTACTTGGAGGAAAGAAAAAAAAGGAAGCAAGCTCCGTAGTGAACAATGATAGCACCCTAAGGCTTTAAGGTTCAAATAATCCCATACATACGTTCAACAATAATATTAATACTTTCTATGAATACCCCATTCTTCGGTGCTTTATCAGACTTGCCACCCATTAACGAAAGCTACTGAAAAACATTCCCACTATAGGCATGATGGGCAGAAATAACAACACTTGGTCTAAGCTTTGACTAACAATAATAAATCATTGAGAGTCAGAGTTGTGATAAAGAGTCCAGGGAAAGTTAATATGTACAAACTGTGTTCACTTGGAAAAGATAATAATAATGATAATTAAAATAGCAACCGATTTTTGAGTACTTACTAGGCATGAAGCCATGCTTCATGAACATTACCTAATTTAAGACACACAAGAACCCTTGCTATAGTCACAATAACCAGTTCGCTTCTGAAAAAAAATGAAAAGTTGAGGCTCCCGGAGGCAATGTGAACCTTAGGGTCTAATCTTTGCTTAGAGTCACACAGCTAGCAAGTGGGGGATCTGGAATTCAAACTTAGGTCTGTGTGGCTCCAGAATCCACTCGTAACCAGCACAACTACTAGCCTCTAGTACTATCAAATTTACCACAAAATTAAAGATTATTCATAAATTTTTTTATGACATTCCTCTCCCCCTCCCCACTTCAAAAATAGCAATGCGGGACCACATTCATCAGGATGACAAGCATTATCTGGCTTGCCAGCTTTTTCATTCGACATATAGGTTTCAGATTTACCATTTGTAAAATCAAATAAAGCTTCCAAATATCATGAGAATGGCCATCTCCCACTGGTTTTATTAGACTATAGCATGTGTGTGCAAGGCTTAGTGCATGAGAGAGAGAATAAGACGTCAAGATCCAATACTGGCTGCTTCATTCCTGTTCCTGGGCCCTAAGTGACAAGACTAGTCTTTAATACCCCAATATACTAAAAAGCGACAAAATCTGAGGTTTGATTAAAAAAGTCACACGTCACAATGGTTTTTCTGAAAAGCCCACCAGTGTACCATTCTAATCAAATGCTAGCTCATACAATAACAGTGGTCAGCCCATGCCTTGAGTCTTCTACTCTGATCTTCCCCAGCTCTCCCACCTAATGAACTAATATACTAATATGACTCATGAACTCCACGTGGAGGCCCAGGCCCCTCCAGGATCACAGCTGGGCATGGCAGGAAGCAGATCAGCAATCTCAGCCCTAGCAGATGAGGTGGAGGAAACTGGGTACTCACTATAATATGGGTGCTTTTATAGACATAGTTAAATCCTCACAACTATACACTATAAGTGTTATTATCTACATTTTAGAGATGAGGAATATGGAAACTCAGAGTGTTAAAAGTACTTGAACAAGGCTTCCCTGGTGACGCAGTGGTTGAGAGTCCGCCTGCCAATGCAGGGGACACGGGTTCGTGCCCCGGTCTGGGAAGATCCCACATGCCGCAGAGCGGCTGGGCCCGTGAGCCATGGCCGCTGAGCCTGCGCGTCCAGAGCCTGTGCTCCAGCAACAGGAGTGGCCACAACAGTGAGAGGCTCGCGTACCGCAAAAAAAAAAAAAAAAAAAAAGGAATTGACCAAGTTTGCATAGTCTTATTGTTTAAAGAAAAACAAAATAAACAAATAAAGCAGGTCTCCTATTTCCTAGTCTGAATATTGTACAATATAATTTTGACTCCTTCTTCCCAGATTTTGCACAATGAGTAAAAAAATCCAAGTTCTTTTTTTGGTGTGATCAATTTACAAGATGGTTGAGCCAGCTTTCTGTGCAAGCTTGTCTTTTTCAAAATCTGTTTGTGTGAACATTCATATCTTATGCAGATTGCCTTGTGGTGTGTACAGACACCGAAGCCAAGTTATTCTGACCCTGGCAACAGCTGGGAAGACTGGCATCTAGAGTGAGATAAGCGCCCAGATATGCAGCCTGCTGACTTGTATCCAGTGCAGTAGAATCAGTATGAGGTTGGAGACAGGAGCCAGTAGACTCAACTTTCTAGTTTGGTTGCTGTGTCTTTTACTACCTTTATTCACTTTTGCCTTTCTTGCTTGAAAGGTGTTTAGGGGGATGAGGATTGGTTAGAGATAGGGGTGGAGGAGGGAGTAGCAATGAGTGGAGCCAGGTTGGAAACTGGTGAGAGAGTCATGTTCTTGCTAGAATCTTATTAAAAAGAACCAGGACCCTAATCCCAGACTCAAGCTCAGCATCGCTAATGGTGGGTCAACCAGATATTATGTTTCTCCTGATGTGATGCAGCATACCTAGGATGTATTCCGGCCCAAAAATATTTAATAGGAATCCACCAATCATTTAGATTTAACCTAACCTACACTTTATGGGAAATACAGGAGCTAAAGAAACAATGTAAGTTATATTCTTGGCAAGGAGCCAAACAAATCCAGAAAGTGAGATATTCCGCAGGACAACAGGTCAGTATTAGGAGAAAAGGGAACTGTGTCAATTAGAAGAGACTTGAGGGACATAAACCACCAGATGCAAGGCTCGGCCCTGGATTAGATCCTGGTTTGGACAGAATGCTGTAAAGACGTTTTGCGGGGGAATAGCTGGGGAAATCTGAATGTAGAATGAATACTAGATAAAATTAACATTTGTTGAACTGAAAAAGTCAGAATTGTTAATTGAAAAAAGCAGGTAGCAAAAAGCATATAAAGCAAAATCTCACTCTTGTAAAAAAGTACAGATCTGGAAGGACACATGATAAAGTTTGTGATTAGAATATGGTGATTAGAATATGGTGCTTTTTATAGTTTTTATAGTAATAAAAATTATCTTAATTAAAAGAATGAGCTATTGAAATAGAAGTGCATGGTCCTTCCCACAGAGCCCATTTTTCAGTACCCGTAATACACAACTCGTTTGTAGAATACTCAGGAATTAAACACAGTGGTTGACATTTTTCAGTAGGACCCTAACTTCTGTCCACCCCTTAGGCTCCAGGTGCCAGGGATGAGTCCCAGCACTCATGAAACCTTTGATCTGTGCTAGCATTCCTGTTAGCTGTCTGTGCTCACCCACCGTGATGGGCCCATCAGTGGGAAAGCCCGGGCTTCTGCCTTAGTTGCTTTGCCCAGAGCTCCATTTTGTTTCCTGAGCTCACCTCCTGGCTTTGACCCTGAGGTCCTGCTTCACTCCTGCCAGCCCCGAAGACTGAATCTTGTTCACAGTACTCCAACTCCCCAGCTTGGATATGTCTGAACAGAGGGAACACTCAGAGCCACAATGCTGCCATTTATCTGAAATTCTAACAGCTTCTGGTGGCTGGAATTGCCACAGCTGTGCCCTGCCTGCCAAATCGGACATGCTCTGGCCGCTGTTGCTCACCCAACTGTGCCTGAGCCTAGCACGCCCGGTATACTGCAAGGGACCAGGCAGCTGCCCAGGTGGAGCCAGCCTCTGTGGCTGATTTCATTCTCTCCTGCCTTCACTGAACCCTGCTATACAGACCTGGCAGTCCGCAAGCCCAAGACAGATGTGATGCTAAGCCTACACCATCTGAAAAAGAGGCTGGTTATAAACTCCTTGCTGAAGGAGAGAACAGGACCCAAGGTCTGGGCACAACTACATCCACAGGCTTATTAATTTCTTCCTTCCTTAATTCATTCATTTACTAGCAAGCATTTATCAACCTCTTACTGGGTATCAAATACTATACTGGGCACTGAGGCTACATAGGTGACCAAGGGAATCCCTGCCCCCTTAGAGTTGTTCATAATGCTTCAGGATGATAGACCTTAACCAAATAAACCCACCAATAATTATTTACTTGCAAATGTGATATCAGAGATGCTATGAAGGAGAAGTACAAGGTGTGAGGACAATATCTAATTGAAAATTTAAAAGATGAGTAAGCTGGCATGATGGTTGGCAGTCTTGGCAAAGGGCACAGCATGGGCAAAGAGCCTATGATAGGCAGGAACTTGGCAACTATGAGGAACTAAAACAAGGCCAGCATGGCTGGAGGACACTGGGTGAGGAGCTGAGTGACAGGAGCTGGGGCTGGACAAGCAGTACGGGAGGGCAAATGGACACACGTGACTGTTCCCCACCTAGATGGCCTTGTAGAAATATATGCTCAAGCAACTGAGGTCTGAGATGGACCTGAGGTTGCTGGGTATCATCTGTAACCTTTTATGTTTTTCAAAAGAACTGCTGGGCTTCCCTGGTGGCGCAGTGGTTGAGAGTCTGCCTGCTGATGCAGGGGACACGGGTTCATGCCCCAGTCCGGGAAGATCCCACATGCCACGGAGCGGCTCGGCCCGTGAGCCATGGCCGCTAGGCCTGCACACCCGGAGCCTATGTTCCGCAACGGGAGAGGCCACAACAGTGAGAGGCCCGCGTACCACAAAAAGAAAAAAAAAAAAAAAAGAAGAACTGCTGCTGAGTCCAAAAAGGTAACAGTATTCTGGGCATCAAGGTCAGGTACTGGAACAAAACAAAAATCATCATCCCATGCATCAGTAACCTTTTTTCTTACAGTTCTAGCAGCCATAATTTAAAGAAAAACGTAATGGAGTTAGGGAAAGCCCAGAGAAAGTTAAAAAAAAAAAAAAAAAGGGCCAGAAAATGTAGTCCATACATAAAAAGCTTCACACAGAGAGAAAAAAAAGATGAAGGTAGAGATGACCCAAGTCTATGAAATCAAAGGCTACAGAATGGTTGCAAGGGAAAAGAAAGATGATCACTACATTTTAGAAATTAGAAATGGTGTTTTTATGGAATGTAGAAGGTTTGCAAATTCATAGCCCCCCGCCCCCAAAATACATTTTAAACAGATGAGATCAAGTTCTGCTTTCTGCATGGCACGATGGGGTCAAGAGAGACCTGGCCCAGCACTGCCCCCCCTTCTTCTATGGCATGGGGCAAGTATGCTGTGTCTGCTTCATCTGTAAAATGGGAGGGAGCTCCATCACAGGGTTCTTGCCAGGAGTAGGTGACATGATACTAAAATGCTCACCACAGTGTCTGTCACATAATAGATACTCGGTGAATGAATGCTCACACCCTTCCTTATAGAACACAGGAGCTCTGACAGATGCTGCCACATGAAAATAAAATAGGTGGATGGAAAGAAGAGACAATTGATAAAGAAAAGATTAATTTTTAAATCACTGGTATTTTTTGAAACAGCATGAACTATGAGGAAAACATGTGCACCTCAGAATATACCCACTGGTATCCCTTCCAAATCCCCAAGAGCACAATAGATGGTCACTGATATTCATGTATAGCAGGAGTCTCCAAACACTCCTTTAATAATCATGCCCCAGGCAGCTTTGGCCCAAGGCTGTTTCAGTGTTTACCCACTTGATTCTCTCCCAGCTTTTGCCACTATGATGAACATCCTCCTCCATATAAATACATGCATACATGCATACATTTTCCAGGACTCTTGAACTCACTGTTTTCCACCGGTTCCTCTCTCTCAGTGCTCTCAATTAACTCATCCTTCTTCCAAATATTCAGATATAATGTGTCCCACTTTAAAACCCTCTCTTAACAGATGGCTTTAATGCTGTAGCGTGAATTAGTGTTACGCTACATGTCTTAGAAAGAAACTGGGTAATCTACTCATATTTATACTAACTACATTTTAAAAGATGTCCCCAAAAAGAGAAATGTAAAGCACAAATTCCTTGCAGAAATTGTGGCATCCAGGTGATGCACAGCAGACAAGGGGAGGCAAATAAAAGAATAGGTTTGGCAGTAATGATGTCATTTCTGAATTCTTTATGCAATTAATTGCCTATTTACAAGGCAAGTCATGTTTCCCAACTTATGCTATTGTCTCTTTTCATCTGTGATTAAAAAAAAAAAAACCCTTTGTGCCCCTCCCCCCAAAAAACAAGGGCTCATTGAATGAAAAAGATCTATGTGATATCATAGATCATCTCAAGCAATGTCATCCTAAGTAAATCCATGCTTCTAGGATTCACCTCCTTTGTCCAGATCAGCACTATCCTTTGAATGAGGAAAGGTGCAATCTCTTTTCATATCAGCCTGTATAACACGTCATAATGCTGTGTGATGGGGCAGGTAAGAGAAGGAAAAGTAGAAATTGGGTAGAAGACAGAATCTAACAACAGCATGTAGAATCACAAACTTGAAAATGATTCTCACAAACTTGAGAATCATCACTGATTTTGCAAATTTCTGCACTGTGTTTTGGGAGAGGGAAGTTGTAGAAATGTTGCTTGTTACAGTTATACTATCTAAAATTAAAATAGCTTTGCATAGTTTTTATTCATTTAACCAAAACTTCTTGATCACCTGCTCTGTGCTAGTAGTGTGGCATTAGGGTCACAAAGAAATAGCAAGGCCCTGTCTCCACCCCCTGAATAGTTTGCAGTCCAGCAAAAATGAGAATTTTACCATATTCTTGAGGCAGTGACAGGACGTGAGGATGTTACCATTATAAGACATAGGGGGACTTCCCTGGTGGCACAGTGGTTAAGAGTCTGCCTGCCAATGTAGGGGACATGGGTTCGATCCCTAGTCTGGGAGGATCCCACATGCCACGGAGCAACTAAGCCCATGCGCCACAACTACTGAGCCCATGCACCACAACTACTGAAACCTGTGCGCCCTAGAGCCCACGCACTGCAACTACTGAGCCCGCGTGCTACAACTACTGAAGGCCGTGCACCTAGAGGCTACGCTCCGCAACAAGAGAAGTCACCACGATGAGAAGCCCACGCACCACAACACAGTAGCCCCCGCTCACTGCAGCTAGAGAAAGCCCGTGCACAGCAATGAAGACCCAACGCAGCCAAAAATGAAAAAAAAAAAAATTTAATTAAATTAAAAATAAAAAAGACATGGGGAAGTGAGATGTTTGAAGTACAGAGTACAGAAGTTAGTAACTTTGGGGATCCAAACTGGACTACTGGCATAATGGTGTATCCCATTTTTGAATGCCAGAAGCATAGTCAATGTCAGAGTTTTACCCAGGTCCATGAGACAAGACAGCAAATTAGATAAAGATATGGTATTCAACAATCCTAACTCATTCCATTCCATTACCTTAAGCATCTTTATTAGAAGGAGTTGAAGAGGAAGGGGATCTCAAGTGTAATGAAGCAGTTAGAGTTAAATATGGCTCATAAAGTAGGTTAGGAAAATGCTTCTGGTGCCATGATACTAGTCAATTTCCCAACCTTCAAGAGACATTTGAAGGTTAGTCTAAAGATCACTTCACATAGATTCATCTGCCTTTGGAGACTGTGCAATTATATCGCCCCCCGTCCCCCGAAAATGTCAGAAGCAAGACAATTGCAGTACTTCAGTGCAAGTAGTGGACAAAGCGAAGAAAAGGGGTGCAAGCTGAATAAGCATGAGCTACCAAGTATGTGATGATTGAAGATAAGAAAACAATTAAACAGTCACAAAAGGAGAATGTGAGGGCTTGTCTCTTTCACAGTCATTGACCCATAACAGAATCCAATCACCACACACAAAGGGAAAAGAAAGATGATCCCCAATGAAAAACAAGAAAACTCAGGTATGACCTAGCAGGGACGACGATGGGGGGAAGGAGAGGAAAAGGAAAATAAAGACAAAGAAGTAAACAGAGGTTATTATATATGCACAGATACACTATAATAGGACTTTTTTTCTGTGATATTCTTCCATATTTATTCTGAACAGCTGCCACACCACAATGATATACTTTATTCTTGTTGTTGTTGCCATGGAGGTTTAGAATTTGTGCCAAAATACAACTGTTAGTTCAGGGTAGCCTATATCCTTTGATAAAAATATTCTCTGTTGGATGACAATTCACTGTGATTTGTGAATTGTGCAAGATTTCTCATCTTGAACTCCAAATGAGTTGAGAATGACAGTTTTCAGCCTACCTTCCGTATTTAATTAAATTGAGCAGATTTTATTCAGTAGGATATGATGAGGAAAAAAAATAGAAAATGTAGCACTTCACAAAACTGCTCAAACGTAGAGACATGACATTTTTTTAATGCAATAACATTGTAATTTTGTTTTATTTGACTGTAAGTTCTTCTAAGCGCAAGGGTTATGTCCTTTTATCCGTGTAGTTCCAGTGCGTAGCACAGTGCCAGGCATATCTAAGCATTCAACAAATGTTTGTTGAATAAATAAATAATCAATTTCAATTACTGAGGAGAAAAAAGGTAAGTTCTGCTACCACATGGGAAAAAGGAGAACCAATTTATGACATGAGAGCTTCCATAACTATACCCTCAGCTTATGTCAAATATTTCAATCACAGGGTTCTACACCTTAAGCCTAGACACAGCCTCAGAATCCTTCTCAGCACAGGATTCCAGGCAGCTACAGTCTATTATCAAAGTTGGCATTTAGAGTGAAATCTATTCCTATCCCTGAAATAGAAGTTTCCATCAGACAAGCCATAAGCAGGAAACGTTTTTTCAGAGTTTCTCCTCTGGTATCAACATAGAAATGAACAATTCTGATAATCATCATATCCACAAACATATACATTTTAGAGTATGTTATTCTGTCTTCTTCTTCCCCTTTTATAATATTATGTATATCCATAAATCTTGAGCAGACCCAGCACAAGACAGCTTTTGTTGATATCCTTATTATAAGTAAAATTAATTTGGTACTTAGGCTATTATGATAGTTATAAAATTTGACATCAATTTTTCTGTTATCCAAGATCTTGTATATTTATTTAATGTCTGTCTAGATCAGCACGGAATCACTAGTACCTGGCACATATAAAATATTCAATAAGTATTTATTGATCAACTGGGTTATAAAATTTTCAGGTCCTTCAACTTCCTTTCTCCCTACTGTAGACACTTAACCTGCAAAGCGTGGGTTATCTGGGACAGTTTCTTCCTGTCCTGAATGCTGCAGAATAGCCCACAATAAAATCTACTGCCCACAAATTACAAATTTTACTCTTAGCCAGGTCTCTGGGTTAATGTGACCCATGTCCAGTGGTATTTTTTTATTAATTTCTTTTCCATTATCAAGTTGGCAGGTTTATTCAGGGAATACTCTGTTACCCCATGCCAAAAAGCCATACATGGCTAGGGATAAACAGAATCCCAGACATCCTACCTAATCTGCAAGTTATACTCTCCTAAACTTTCAGCTGTATGTGGCCAGTCTTGCTTTTCTTCCCTTGTCTGTTGTTTAGGGTATCCTTTGTGCTCAATCTCTATTGCCACCCATTTTAAATATGGATAACAGAGCCCAGCAATCAGAAGGGAACCCTGATTCTTTCGTCAGCAATTTTTTCAAAGGATCTTTCCATCCAAAACTATTTACTGAGTACCTACTTTGTTCAGAACGCTGTGCTAGGCACAAGAGCTAACAAAGAATAAGATAGGCACAAGCCTTGCTCTCAGGTAGCTCACATTCTAGTAAGAGAAGGACATAACCAACTAACTTAAAATTAATAATCAATTTACAATTGTGTTGAGGTGCCATAAAAAAGAGGTATGAGGTGATATAAAAGCATGAAACAAGGAAACCTGTTTGAGAGTCAAGGAAGCCTTGTGTTAAGTGTTAAAATATAGGCAGGAATTAAATAGACCAAAGATTAGGAGGATGAGTGTTTAAGGCTGAGGGAACAGCACATACGAAGCCTATAAGGAAAGAGAGAGCATGTACATTATGAAACCTGATAAAAGTCTAGATACATGTGCCCCAATGTTCATTGCAACACTATTTATAATACCCAGGACATGGTAGCAACCTAAACGTACACTGATGGAGGAATGGATAAAGAAGATGTGGTACATACATACAATGGAATATTACTCAGCCATAAAAAAAAGAATGAAATAATGCCGTTTGCAGCACCATGGATGGACCTAGAGATTGTCATACTGATTGAAGTCAGACAGAGAAAGACAAATATCATATGATATCTCTTATATGTGGAATCTAAAAAAGTGGTACAGATGAACCTATTTACAAAACAGAAACAGTCACAGATGTAGAAAACAAACTTAGAGTTACCAAGGGAGAAAGGGGGTGGGAGGAATAATTGGGAGATTGGGATTGACATATACACACTACTATATATAAAATAGATAACTAATGAGGACCTACTGTATAGCACAGGGAACTCTACTCAATACACTGTAATGACCTATATGGGAACAGAATCTAAAAAGAGTGGATATATCTATATATATAACTGATTCACTGTGCTGTACAGCAGAAACTAACACAACACTGTAAATCAAATACACTCCAATAAAAATTAATTTTTAAAAAGTCTAGCATAATTGCAAAGAAGAAAAAGAGCAAAAGAGAAAACATGGGAGCAATAGGTGGAAGGCTTTATGTAGGGCCTAGCAGACTAGGATTTTTTATCTTTACTGCGACATCAGTGGGAAACCACTGAAGAGCTCTAGGCAGGGGAAAAAGTGTATTTTTCAAAGATTAGTCTGGCTGCAGTGTGCAGAATGAAAGGAAGGAAATAAGAACGATGAAGGAGACCAGTCAGGAGACTGGAGTAGTATTCTAGGTGAGAGAGAGTTGTAGCTCAGTCTAAAAAATGCCAGTGGAGATGGAGAGAAATAGACTGACACAAAGTCATTTGATTGGTTAAAGTGATAGGATTTGATCAGGGTTATAAGGAAGGGGAAAGAGGAGCTCTTGATAATGTACAGGTTTCTGGATTGGACGGCTAGGTAGATGGTTGTATCAGACACTAGTATAGACATGGAATGAGTCTAGAAGACTGATGATGCATTTGTTTCTGGACATGGGTCAGATCTCTAAATGGAGGTGTCATGTTGGCATTGGATACATGGGGCTGGAGCCCAGAACAAACACTGGGATTAAAAATATACATTTGAGGGACTTCCCTGGTGGTGCAGTGGTTAAGAATCCACCTGCCAATGCAGGGGACACGGGTTCGAGCCCTGGGGCGGGAAGATCCCACATGCCACGGAGCAACTAAGCCCGTGCGCCACAACTGCTGAGCCTGTGCTCTGGAGCCCATGAGCCACAACTACTGAGCCTGTGTGCCACAACTACTGAAGCCCGCGTGCCTAGAGCCCGTGCTCTGCAACAAGAGAAGCCACCGCAGTGAGAAGCCCGCGCACCGCAACGAAGAGCAGCCCTGCTCGCCGCAACTAGAGAAAGCCCTCACACAGCAACAAAGACCCAACGCAGACAAAAATAAATTAAATTTTAAAAATATATATGTATATATACATTTGAAAGAGAAGCTACACACAAGGGTAATAAGGGTTAAGGAAAGAATCCCAATGAGAAGGGAAGAAAGCCAAGGCTAAAACCTTCATCCCACACCAAAAAGCATGGGAAGAGGGTGATGAGCCAATAAAGGAGACTAAGAGATAACAAGGAAACTTTTAGAAACTTTTCTTTACTCTCCAAATTTTCTACAATTAGAATGTCTTACAATAACTAAAAGCAATAGTCATTATTTGAAAGTGAGAAAATGTTTCAGAATATTCATGGCAGATCTTCTGTGCTATACTTTTAAAACCATAGGATTACAGCAACTAATAGTGATAATACAGAAGCACAGAAATACCAAAAAGTGACATTTCCCTTTGCTTTAACCCCTCACACCCATTTTCTTGACACTAAAATAACAGTAAAGTAAAGGAGCTGTGACATTTAAGTACCTTCTTAGAAGTGAACATTTTCCCGATAATGATGCCTATTCGTCATCCCATGGCCTAAAAGGTGCAGAATTCACTGTACAGGTTGCACGACAGCCAGTTAACAAGTATTTGTTGAGAACCTACTATATCTCAGAGCCTAGGATACAGGGTGTACAAAATAGCGAGTCATTGCCCTCTTGGAGCTTACAGTCTACCACACAGATAGACAAGTAAAAATAAGCATACAAATAAAAATATAACTACATATTATGTTCAGTGCTGTGAAGGAAAACAAGAAGATGCTATGACACAATATAACAAGAAAACCTAATTTTTTTCACCCACATGGGTGGTGAGGGATCGGGTAAAGAATCACTCAGTAAGTGGCATTCAAGCCTACGTATAAAAGATGACAAAAAGGTACTCAAGAAATGATTGGGAGAAGCCTGCCAGGCAAAGACAAGAGCGTGCATGGTAGATCTGAGGAATAAAAGAATTTAGCCAGTACCACTGGAGGGTTTGAATGGAGGAAAGAGTAGTAAAAGAGGTACCTACAATGGAAAAAAGGGGCCAGAGCCTGCAAGGCCTCTAAGCCAGAGAAAGCATTCAGGATTTCATCCTAAATGCAATACATTTTTTCATGATATTCATATATTCTAATTCATATTATGAAAAAATCAGTTATTTAAAAGAATTTTATGAATTGATTAAAAGTAAAGCAAGGGGAACTTTTGCTCGAGAAGGATTAACTGCTGTGTGAATCGCCTTCCTGCCATATATAAGTAGGAAAACAAAACAAAAAATCATAAAACAACAGTTTTCAGAGCATGGGACTGTGATCTCTGAGGGAAGGGAAATAAACGAGGTGAGGCTTTTGGTTGCCCCTGATGACCACCTACCTGGAAGCAGGTTCAGGCCACAGCTCAGAGAAGGAAACCTAAACAGAGCCCAGTGATTTCACTGAGATCAGAGTGTGAAAAGGCAGAGAGGCCTAAAATTTGTGGGCAGAATATAAAAAATATCGCAATATCAAGCAGTCTGATACATACATAATTAGAGTTCCATAAAGGTGGAAAGGAACAGAAAAATACTTAAAGAGAGAATGGATGACATTTTTCCAAATTTGATGAAAATTATAAACCCACGGAGCCAGAATCTCAACAAACCACAAGCAGAATAAACATGAAGAAAACCACACCAGGGAATATCATAATCAAATTGATGAGAAACAACAAAATAGAAAATAAAATCTTAAAAGCAGCCAGAGAAAGATAATATATGTACACAGGAAGAAAGATGAGAATGAATGGCAGTAGACGTTTCATCAGAGATCTAAGACAATGAAGGGCATCTTTAAAGTGCTGAAGGGGAAAACAGTACTGTTAACATGAAATTATATATCCAGAAGAAAAGCTTTCAAAATGAGGCTGAAATACTTGTTTCAAACAAGAAAAAGGTGAAAGACTTCATTATCAGATCTGTGTGTTATGTTAGAGGAAGTTCTAGAGAAGGCAGAAGTAAACTTATGTCAGATAAAAAGATGAATCTACACAAAGAAATGAACAGCAACAGAAATGTATATATACAGGTAAATATAAAAATATGTTTCTCATTTTTAATCTCTGCAGCTGATCATAGACTGTTTAAAGCAAAAATAACAGCAGTGTATTGTGAGATTTATAACACATAAGGAATTTTAATTAGTGACAATAATCATACCAATGACAGGAGGAGAGTGATGGAAGCATTCTGCTATAAGATTCTTATATTATGCATGAAGTGGTATAATATTATTTCAAGGTACACGGTCATAAGTTAAAGATGTATACTGTAAACCCTAGCGCAACCACTAAAAAGTAAAACAAAGGAATATATTAAAGTATTTAAAAATATACCTTAAGTATATTAAAGTATTTAAAAATATACTTTAAGTATATTAAAGTATATAACATATTAAAATATTTTTATAGATGTCATTTGCGTAATGTAAAAATACAAGCATGCAAAACTCATTTACAAGGTTGCACATGTGTATATTTGAGGACCTATAGCAAATATACTAGAGTGCTGGCCTACGACAGGGCATGGGAGGGGAGAAGGTGCAGACATCAGGAGTGTTAAATCATTGGTGGAGATAAAATGGAATAATAAAAAAATACTCAGTCAAAAGAAGGAAAGACTCTTCAATAAGTGGTGCTGAAAAAACTAGATAGCTACATGTAGAAGAATGAAATTAGAACATTCTCTAACATCGTATACAAAAATAAACTCAAAATGGATTAAAGACGTAAGTGTAAGATTAGATACTATAAAACTCCTAGAGGAAAACATAGGCAGAACACTCTGACATAAATTGCAGCAATATTTCTTTGAATCTGTCTCCTAGAGTAATGGAAATAAAAGCAAAAATACACAAATGGGGCCTAATTAAACTTAAAAGCTTTTGCACAACAAAGGAAACCATAAACAAAACAAAAAGACAACCTACGGAATGGGAGAAAATATTTGCAAATGATGCGACCAACAGGGGCTTAATTTCCAAAATATACAAACAGCCTCTATAGCTCAACAACAAAAAAACACACAACCCAATCAAAATGGGCAGAAGACCTAAATAGACACTTCTCCAAAGAAGACATACAGATGACCAACAAGCACATTAAAAAATGCTCAACATCACTAATTATTAGAGAAGTGCAAATCAAAACTACAATGAAGTATCACCTCACACTAGTCAGAACGGCCATCATTACAAAGTCTACAAATAATAAATGCTGGAGAGGGTGTGGAGAAAAGGGAACCCTCCTACACTGTTGGTGGGAATGTAAATTGGTGCAGCCACTATGGAGAACAGCATGGAGGTTCCTTAAAAGACTGAAAATAGAGTTACCATATGATCCAGCAATCCCACACCTGGGCATATATCTGGAAAAGATGAAAACTAATTCAAACAGATATATACACCCCAATGTTCATAGAAACACTATTTACAATAGCTAAGACACGGAAGCAATCTAAAGTCCATCGACAGATGAATAAAGAAGATGTAGTACATATATACAATGGAATATTACTCAGCCATAAAATAGAATGAAATAATGCCATTTGCAGCAATATGAATGGATTTGGAGATTATCATACTAAGTGAAGTCAGACAGAGAAAGACAAATACATGATACCACTTATATATGAAATCTAAAAAAAATGATACAAAATAACTTATTTACAAATCACTTTGCTGTACAGCTGAAACTTACACAACATTGTAAATCAACTATACTTCAATTTAAAAATTAAAAATAAAGAAAAAGAAGAAAAAAAAAGAAAATGGGGGCTTCCCTGGTGGCGCAGTGGCCGAGAGTCCACCTGCTGATGCAGGGGACACGGGTTCGTGCCCCGGTCCAGGAAGATCCCACATGCCACGGAGTGGCTGGGTCCGTGAGCCAGGGCCGCTGAGCCTGTGCGTCCGGAGCCTGCGCTGCTGGAGCCTGTGCTACGCAACGGGAGAGGCCAAAACAGTGAGAGGCTCACATACCGCAAAAAAAAAAAAAAAAAAAAGAAAATGGAACACAGAATAGATGACACAAATAAAAATAAACAGCAACTCTATTGGTAATTAAAGTAAATTGTCTAAACACTTCAATTAAAAGAAACTGTCAAGTTACATAAATAAGAAAGCACAAGACAACTACCTGCTGTCCACAGAAATATAAATCCTGGGATTGACTATTTTTTCATATAGGTTCCTCAATTTCTTAGACTGAATGCTCTGATTAGAGCCTCTAGGTTTTCAGATTATTGAGGTGTGTACAGTTTTCTTCACTCAATCAAAGGAAATACTTTTTTTTGATAAATTAAACACATTGTTTTCTCAATAATAACTATATCTTGATAATTGTACAGACTAGTTTATAAAGGAATCTACAAAATGCAAGCATATTCTAGGTTAAAATTTTTATTCTCATGCTTTGCTTTCATTTATCACGCTCCGTGAAGTGGAAGACTTTACAGTCCATAGTTGAAGTATCCAAACACCATAGCCTTAGGAGTTTCTTACCCAACGCTTGCATATTGTAAGCCATACTTGATAATGGCTACAGATTAAATTTATGGATTTCACAAAAATGAGAAGAGCAAGCATTTGGACATCTAGGAAATGATCTCTTTGGAACTTAATATAATTTTACTGTTTTAGAAGGGAAACTGTTTTATTTTACTTGCAAGACTGTTTTCAAATATAGTATGATGCACTTCAAACATCATCCTTTCCAAACACAGCAATTATTTACCATGAAATAGTTTTAAAATGGAAACCATATGCTATTAGTATAAAAATATACCTATGTATTACAAAATCATTCTATATCATTTTAATTAGCACAGACAGAATAATAGGTACAGCCAATTTAGGACTCATGACCCTATAGGTGCTTAACGCATCCACCATCATCTTTAAGATATCCGATTTGGCCCATGGACAGCAAACTTGAGGAGGAAGTAAAGGAGCTGCTTCTTTATATATAGAAGTATACAGATTGGTTAGAGATTTTAATGTAGACCATTAGTCATATGTGCAAAAGATTAACAGATGACAGCCCAGTCATTTCTCTCATTTTAATTTTTCTTTCAACAGGAAGCCACAGCACTGCAGTGTGCTGTGGTTCATTTTGCTGACTGCATAGAGACAATGTTTCACTATTGTTCTCAATGGTGCCCTAGTGGTCTGAGAAATTTACTAAGGCTTTCCTCTACTTTCATTAAGATCACCATTTTGCATATAGCTTTTGAAGGGCCAATTGCTGGCTATTCATTTCATATATGTCATTAGTTCATTGCTGCCTTGCTAAGAGTGGTCAAAACATAATATGAGGGCTTCCCTGGTGGCGCAGTGGTTGAGAGTCTGCCTGCCAATGCAGGAGACACGGGCTCGTGTCCCAGTCCGGGAAGATCCCACATGCCGCGGAGTGGCTGGGCCCGTGAGCCATGGCCGCTGAATCTGTGCATCCGGAGCCTGTGCTCCGCAACGGGAGAGGCCACAGCAGCGAGAGGCCTGTGTACCACAAAAAAAAAAAATAAATAAAAAATAATAGGAAAAAGAAAAATGTATAGGTATAAAAAAGCTTTTGTTAGGCAAACTTTGTCTACAACTCATAAAATCTTGTGGGGTAAGAAGGCGAAAATTTTATGTGCCAGAATTCCTCTTCAGAAGAACAGTGTTATTTGTTTTGGAAAAAAAAAAAAGCACTTTGGTGGGCCATTTGAAGTGGGGTGCATACATTAAGGATCGTCACGGAACTGCTTATTCAAGAAGATATGATCAAGATGTGACTGAACAGCATGGTCATGTTCTATGACCTTCTCAGGTATTCAATAAAATATTTGGCAGAAGAGAATTTAACGTGTGTGTGTGTGTGTGTGTGTGTGTGTGTGTGTGTGTGTTAAATAGGGGGCTGGGCTCTTTACCCAGAGTGATGTGATGTAAAATTTCGACAAGTGGGAAAGTGAATGCCCTTTCTGGAGTGGATACTGCTATAAGCTGTTTCCATGTTAGAGTGACCCAACAATTCTAAGAGCTATGCTTTGTATCAGGGTTAGGTATGGACACATCTGAACCTTCACTACGCTGTCAGCTCACTGAGGGACAGAAGAGAGCCTTATTCATGTCCTCGGTCAGCTGCCCAGAGTGCAGAGCACATTGTTTTGCACTTAGTAGGTCTTTAGTGAATAGGTGTGCAACAAACAAGTGAAAACAGTTACCTTTTGACAAGCTCACTTTGTTTCACGTCAAAATATTTGTGTAGATAAAAACTTAGAAAGGAAACTTTAGTTTAGTCAAAGAATCAGTATCACAAATCAACTGATACTACACACAGCAGTAGTGATTAGAGCTGCTTTGGCGGTGGGGTGGGGAGGGATGTTGATGTCAGTAACAGAAATAGGAGAGTTGGAAACAGAGATTTTGAGTGTGCAGCAAGTTTTATATGTTATGAAGCTATTAGAACACTTAGCAGTTGTATACCACCTTGAGCATGTGAGGGAGGCCTTATTTGTTCCATTTGCTGGCAAGGGTGACGTGGATCTCACCATGAAGCAAGATGATCAAACTACCAAACTGGAACTTGGTCCCACATTTTGACTCTAGGTCTAGTGCTCTTTCCATTAGAAAGAGCTTTCTGCTATAGACTTGGACTAAACAGAAACCAGCTCTCTTCCCTTCCTGCTGCCTTTTTGTGCTAAAAATAAATTAATTTTTAAAAATTTTAATTAAAAAATAAAAACTTCCTTCCATTTTCTCTGCTCCAAAAATTTTCAAGGCTCAAGCTACTTCCACTCATTGACATTAAAACCTGGTTCTTTCTTCCAATGAACCTTTCGCAAGGATTAGAAAAAAAAAATATTCTCTGGTGTGAGCCGTATTATTCTGACTGCCCAAAAGAAAGCAGAAAGCTACAGTATTCTCTATGGGGTAAACACCTATAGTAATTTCCCACATATACGGCAATTTCATAAACACACCATTTTACAATACTTAGCAATCTGCTTAGCAAGGTCAAGCTTCCTCAGCAAACAATGAAATACAAACATCTCCTACTGCAGTTTCCTAAGGCTGGTAGAATTAAATTAGATGGTTGTCTGCTTGTTATATGAATCTTCTACCAAGTCAGCTGTAGCCAACAGAAATACTGATCTAACACAGAGCAACGAAGCTAATATCCTTGAAATATTGCTTGGCCATCGGTTATTTCCCTGGAAATGTACATTTTAATAATTTAGTTCTAATCCTAAATTCCTAACTAGAGTCTATCAGTTAAGGATTTTTAAAAATGAAGGTTTTGCATCATGTTTTGCTATGTCACTAACATTCCATTAAAGAATGGAGAAGCAGAAAAGTTCAGTGTTTGCTGTGTTAATATGTGCCTGGCTCTATTTGCCCCGCCTCTTTTGGAAACTGCTGCAGGCTCCATATTCCCTGTTCCCAGGACACACTTATCTGTTTACTAGCTGTCAAAGTAAATTTATAGTACTGAGTGACACCATTAGAAAGCTCCGGACAGGCCTTGCTGAGCACACACAGATACACTTGCATACCCATCAAGTTGAAATTTTGCCAAGAACCTATTAACCAGTCCTAATGAACTGCTGTTTTCCATTTAAAACACCATTAGTTTCCTATGGTTTGTTGCTCAGGGTATAAGCCACAAAGACCCCATAAAGTGGTTAGAAAAGGTGTTGCTTTCCTGGAAGCCCATATGTCCCTGGAGAATTTGAACTTGGTTTTGGTATGTGTCACTTTCTTTCCACTTCTGGAAGTAATCAGGCATTGCAAATGTTTAGGACCACCTCCCAGAATACAGAAGGATTTTTAACATACCTCGTTGTGTAAAGATTCTGAATAATTTACTTTGCTCTCTGCTATGCAGGGGCTTGTTCTGTTTCTAAAGATTATAATACTGACTGTATAAGACTAACAGCTCTCAGTCTATAGCTCTACATCAATAGATTAACAAAGAGACCCCCACTCTGTGTTTCTGAAATTTTCCCTAAGGTAGTGCTAAATATTTGATACATCATCATACTTTTTAATAGCAAAGTCCTCTGTAATAATAAGACTCTAGTTCTATTGACAGTGAAAATGACAAGTCAGTAGAAAAAAGGTTTCTGGTTTTGTGAGGCTTGCTTTGGGTTTGAACATCTAAGAAGAAACACGAAATAGTAAGATGTCAAAAAATTGGGATTTTGTTTCATTTCAAATAATGCATTCTCTGCATCAAATTGCAGGGAATGTGATTTTAAGTTACAGTATCTCAGTATAGTTTCTTTCTTGTAAAGAAGATGCAACATGAAGAATTTAGTAAGCCAACTGTACCCCTCGACTCAGCAAACAAAAACATAAATGATTCATGTGAAAAGTACAAGCAACCCAAGAAATACTTAATACATTTCTCAACAAAAGGAGCCACTCGATGGTAGGAAGCATTAAAAATAACAGCACTGTTCCAGCCATTCAGTTCATTTTTTTCCATACCATTTTAGCTTCCTTTCCAAGTTGTTAAAACTTTTATCTTTATTATCCTGTAACGCTTTAAACACAACTTGTCCAAAAGTTGAGACAAGATAGTAACTCTAAATGTACTAACCAGGTAGAAGGTGACAGGAAAGCCATGGCAAAAAGGAGGCAAAGGGCAGCCCAACCTGGAAAAGAGCCACCGTGGGTTTTTTGTATGTTCCCTGCAGGCATCCAGCACACTGTGTTAGGGACACTAGGAACGTTAGTAAGCATTTGGTGGTTGGTTGATTGAATAATAAAAGACATGAGTAGTAAAGAACTTTGTAAACTGGAATGATTAAAATCAGAGAGAGAGGGCAAAACTAATCGTGTGAAAGTGGCAGATGGTGGATAAAGTTGTGGAGCCCTGAAGTCTGTAAACTTGCACACTGTCAGCAACCAAGGGGCTGAGACCTAGTAGAAGAGACAGAAGCGGCACAGATGATTATCTTCTCAGGAACCCAAAGGCTGGCAAATAGACAGGCCAACTTAATTAAGAAACTTGTTTTAGATCTGCAAAGCCTGTCCTAGTCATTCTCCTGGAGAGTAAAGACCATGGTAGTAGCAGCCCCTGCATGGATTCCACCAGTACTAACAGTGCTATATCCTGAATGATCTGAACGTGCCATGCTCACTACTGTCCTTCTGTCTCGGATCTCATGGTTCTACCCACACTGTACTAGAGTGTATCGATACTACCTACATTAGCAGCAGCACCTTGGACAGAAACTAGCAGGGGAAGAAGGCTCTAGGACAGGTCTCACTGCTAGATCTCTAACGACCCAGCCAGCGCCAGCCCCCATTCCCCCACCCCACCCCCACTTCAGTGGCCCTTCTCTGTTTCATTCAGGGGGGTTTTCTCATGCTTTTACCTCCATTTGATTTTATTAGTCTCTAAGAAATGTCCCTTGACTGTTCCCAAGGGAAGGTGTCTGAGGTTTCACTGGTTTATTGGCCAGGGATGTTCAATACACTGAACTTCCTACTGACCACACCTTGCCAGAAAGGAGGAATGCTCAAAGAAGAACAGTGAATGATTGTAAGAATCAGGTGGTCTAGACATGGTTACACTGAGGAGGAGAGTAATTAGGTAGGTTCTTTCTGATAAGCTCATTTAGCAGCTAAGCTAAACTGTAGCAGAGTTTTGTTAATTTAGGGTGGACAAATCTGGATTCTGAAAGTCATCCATGTGTGCGTTTCTTATTTTGCTTCCTTTTCTCCTAAGTTTTTCTCTTATATATTTATTTTTTTCTTTTTTAAGTTCATTGAAAGGCTGCATAAAGAGCAGGAAAAAAGAACAGGATTACTCAGTTGTAGAGAACTTTAAGATAAAAATATATACTTGAGGGCTTCCCTGGTGGCGCAGTGGTTGAGAGTCCACCTGCCGATGCAGGGGACACATATTGGTGGGAAGACTTGAGTTTGAATGTTAGCTCTGCCTATTACATCTTTAATCCCCAGTTTCTTCATACTTAAAGTGATACCAGTACTTGCTTCTTAAGGTTGTGATGAAGATTGGGAATGAAGCATAAAAATATTTGGCATATGATCGACTGTCAAAAATGGTAGAGTGTTTAATTTTTTTTTTAAAAATGAATCCCAATCTTACTTCAGAAGAACTAACGAAACAAGTCACTTTTATAGTAAGGCCAGGATAGCAGACTCCCCCCTCTCCTCCTCTCCTCCTCTCCCCCTCTCCCCCTCTCCCTCTCCCTCCCCACCTCTCTCCTCTCTTCCTCTGACTGGCTATGATTGGTCTTTAATAGGAATCTCTTTCTCATTACAGTGACTATATATTAAAAAATCACTTCCTTAACTACAGTATGTCTAATATTTCTTACATCCATTCCCTTCTCTTTATTCTCAATGCTATCATCTTCTTTTAGGGGCTTCATATCTTTGTCCCGGGTTATTCGATTTCTTAAATAATTTCTCTGACTCTGGTTTCCTTTATGGTCTATCCTATATATTATTGATAGTTGATTTTCCTAAATCACAGTTAGATTACTGTCACTCTGCTCAAAATCACTTAATAGCTCCCTAGTACTTATGAACTAAAACTCAAAATTCCCAGCCAATCATTCAAAAACATCCATGATAGAGGCCTGATTTTACCTTTCCCACCTTACCTCTAAGACCAGCAGTCAAATAACTTATTGTTCCCCAAATATAGCCACACTATCTTTCTTATCTTTTCCTGCATGTGAAATGTTTGTCCTCCCATCTCTGCACGTCTGATTTTCAGCTTAAATGCCCTTTGCCCTCGAAGTCTTTCCTTGTCTGCTTCTATGAACTCTCTCTCCATCTTCTGAATTACATTCCACTTCCTTACCCCTCCCCAACTCAACCTGAGCAATGGAAACGTAGGTCTGTATCTTTTTTGTTTTTGTAACTCTCTCAGCACCTAGAATAAGGTTTCACATGTTATAGGAAATTAGTTTTAGCTAAATAAATAAATGAATAAATTAAAAGTCTTTTGGATACAAATCTCTATGAAAGAAAACAACAAAATAGACAAAGGAACAAGGATACATTTTCCTGATTAATCATTTAAACAATACCCAACCAGTTATAGAGGACATTTGCCCTTTTTGTTTTCTACTGGCTGCTCAGCACTCCCTTCCTATGTTTGGAAAATGCCTCACATATGAAGAAGAACGAGCCCACCGCCCGCTATAAAACTTAAAGGGGTCTCACTTTCCCAGTCTCTCTGGCAACTAGAACATGGCACCTGACCTAGATATGGCCAAACAGCTGAAGCCACTTGGGACTTAGAATGAGTTACTAGTGGCACAAGGAAGCAGAGAGAGAGGAGAATCCATCCTGGTGGCTCTGATGGCAGCAGCGATGCATAGTTTCCAGATGTAGCAGTGGCATCAGTGCCAGCAGGACAAGCCGCAGCATCCAATGCTCAGCATCGGTGGCCGTGATGCCCTCACAGGACCGGTGCTCACGATACTGGCTGAATTTCTTGGAGCCCATCTCCACTCTGTTCTTCCTCTTTTCTGGGGCAGGTTCTCCAGCATTCCCAGCGGCTCTGCCAGCTACACAGATGCCAGTCAATAAATCCATCTCCTGCTTAAGTCAACCAGGGTCAGGTCCTGCTGTTCATCATCCCTCACCTTGAACTGATGCACCAGGCTTGCAACATTGTTGGGGGACCCTCCTCCACCACAGCAAGATTTTCTCAGCTGTGTTTGCATCCTCATTATTTCTCATCATTAAAAGTTAATAGCCCTACATGCTACCTTCATTAATTTTTAGGTAAACATGTTATAAAGTCAGATTGCATGTTAATCTCTATAAATAAGTTATCATTTATTTCTCCCAAACAAATCAGTCTAAATTAGAGCTTGCCATTGGGATACCAGTCATGCACTGAAATTCCAAAACATACCAAAATAGAAAAATGCCTCCTGTAATAAATGCTCTCAAAATTGGGCTACTTCCATTTTTGTAGATTTTACACCTCTGATATGCCTATAAACTAGTTAGATTTTACACCTCTGATATGCCTATAAACTCAGAATTTCCCTGGCAAATGTGTCAATAATTAATCATGTCTCAATAAAACCATCATTATTTATAAATAATCCAGATATAGGACATGGTTTTATGGTTAAAAGCATTGACTCCCATGCCTGGCATCAAATCCCAGGCTGCTGTGAGATCTTAGACAAACTACTGTTAAATCCCTTATGCCTCAGTTTTCTTATCTTTAAAATGGGAGTAACAAAAGGGTTGTCATGAAGATTAAATGAGATATGATACACATAAAATGGTTAAAATAGTATCTGACTCTTAGTAAATACCACTGAAATGTCTGCTTTTATTATATTCTGGGAATGTCCTATAGAGGAAAATTATTAGAATGCAGGACAGTCATTTGTGCTACTAATCAAATAAAATTTTCATTCCTTCTAGCATATGGTACCTCCTACCTCCCTTGTGGTTGGGTGGGGCCATGTTTCTATCTGGCCAATGAACAAGTCAAGTGAATTAGAGTATTTAAATGGGAGTATGAGATTCTTCAGAGCATCTTTTCTCTCTGGCATGGCAACTAGGAGTGTTTGATATGGTGGAGCCTGGAGGACTAGAGTAATTAAAACGAACAGAGCCTGTTTGCTGCTCTGAAATGGATATGTCACATGAGCAAAAGATAAGCCTTTGTAGTTTCAAGCCACTGGCATTTTGGGGATTGCTTTTTCCAAAGCATAACTTTGACTATCCTGAGTAATGCAGAAAGCAAGGCAATTATCTGGATATTTCAATGAAATATCATTTTATATTCAAGTGAATGACATCCTCAGGAATATCTAGAGTGGAATAATACCTATAAAGAGTAATTTGAAGAGTGCTGCCCAGGTCCGTGATGTCCCCAAATATCTGCCTTGTCTCAGCCTTTCCTTTGGGGTCTGACATTTCATTCTGAAGATTTTTGGAAAGCACTCTCAAGTTGTCCCTTTAAATAAGGCATAAAACCCTGGGATAAGTAATACATAAGTCAGCAAATCCTTATACATTCAAGTGAATGTGTTTATCCAATCCATTTCCAGGAAGAATCAGGGCAGCATAAGAGTTGTGTTGGAAGATAAACTTGGAAAGTCTTCCTGATTTATAGTTCAGAAAAGAATTATGTGTACGGGGGAAATCATGGAGGCTGTTTAATTATGGAAATAATTATCTGAGATCCATGTTCACTTTATATTAAGACAGACCCAGCCAACTACAGGAACTACTGTACATACAGTCTCAATGACATGCTCGAGGCCACTGGATAAGTCATTGCAAAGCTCCTGTCTGACTCCCATAGCAGGACTTTAACCACTATACCCTGCTCTTACTTTGTCAGTTTGAAGGCAAGGGGTCAAGAATCGTTGAAGAGAAAGAGGCAACAAAGCAGACATACAGAAAGGAGATGAAATGAAGACCAGAAAGGTGGAGAATCAATCCCTTCCAAAGGTCCAATCACATCTCTATCAATGGGTTACATCATAGAGCCCTATATCCTTTCTCTTGTTTAAGTGGGCTTAGGTATATTTCTTTTACTTACCATCAGGAGGGTCCTAACTAACCTATGTGCTTGATTCCTAGATCCACCACTTTCTAGCTATTTGAATTTGGGCAAGAGCTAACATCTTTGTGCCTTAGATTTCTTCTGTGTAAAGTTATAAAAGGAGTCACTGTTAGAAATAAGTAAAACAATGAATGTCAGGTGCTTAGGAAAAGCAGGCCCACACTAAGTGTTAGGGGCTGTCATGATTCTCATCATCTCATTTTCAGCTCTAATGGGGCCTTTTTGGCAGAGGACCCCAAGAAGCACTGGTTGCACTGCTTCTAAAACTGTGTGAAAATTCGTCATGGATGATCTTCCAAACAAGGCGAGCAAGTTTCCATGCATTTTATAACTCTGTTGGAATGCCAAGTTCAAATACCAGTCGCTTGCCTAAGCAGTTGCTAGATCTTTAAACCTTCTGTCTAGTTAACCTCATACTCTTCTCTGAAAATTGAGGATTGGACTTGAGCTGGGCAGAGTAGTACCTTAACACGTTTTCGATGAGTCTAGAAAACGTACTGTTTTCCATTCTGCATAAACCGTGAGAACACATACTTCAGAAAGCTCCTTCCAATCCTGTTTCCTGAACACCCTCTCAGATGTCCTAGTACCTACATCTCTATGATTCCAAACCATAAGATGAAATGAAATGCATATGCTTGGAAATCTTTCTTTTCTTTTTTTATTTTAAAACCCATTTCTAGTTAGAGCCACTCTCTCAGTGTCTAATATTCCTTGATAAACAAGCTGACCTATGTGGTCTCTATCCTTCAGACTCTTAACCCTGGATTATGGTAAGATCTGGCTGTAGCTGGAGGAAAGGCCTAGAAATACAGTGACGTCATCAGTTTTCCATTATGGGCAATCACCCTGCTTAAACCTCCCTAGTTGTGCATTATCCTTGTTAGCAACTCAAGGACGGGGACTATATCTTATTAATCTTTGTGTCTCAGAATTTAGCACAGTGTATGATATACCAGTTGGAACTCAAGAAATGTTTGCTAACCCAAATTAAACTTTAGAGTGCAAAATGTGGTCTGATCAGATGTTCTCATCATGGAAGTTGCTAGTCGATGTGACTTTGGAAGCGAAATTAGCTTCATCTAAGAGGGTACTATTTAGCATAATAAACTAAACCTGACAGGCATTCCCAGTGCAAGCACCAATTTAGAATGATTTACTTAGGAAAACATAAATGACAGCTGCCACAAGATACATATACCACCTGTGCAACTCTGCCATTCCAGTGTCTGATTTTACTTTGGCTTACAATCAGAAGAGTATAGAAGAGTAGGGTTGTCAAGTATCTGAGAGATTAGCTACCCAATACCCCATTTTAAAGACAGCCCAGGAGCAATAAGTAACTGCCCTCAAGCACAAAGCTAGTTAGTGCCAGAGGTAAGACTCAGCTTTCCAGTCTTCCCACGATACCAAATAGTTTACAGAACATATACTTAAATGGTTGGTCACTAAAGACATTGTCCGCATGCAGCATAAGCAGTGATTCAACGCTGGCTGAATATCAGAATCCTGTAGCTTTTAAAGAGGACTCATGCCTGGACCTCATCCTTAGGGATTCTAATAGTGGAGCTTGGGTTTGGTGCAGCTGGATTCCCTGTCAATTTCAGCAATAATCATTTCTAATATTTCAAAAATAACTGCTTCTAAAAGAATATCCAGAATTTTTCTTGTTGTTAGCAAGGGTTCTCGTTAGAGAAACATATTCTAAGAAATTAAGGAACAGACTCCATGGTCAGTAGACCTGGGTCCTGACAATCATGAACTGGCTTCATATCAAAACTATGACCAAAAGTAAGAGCAGAGATGATTACATCTTTCCAGGGCAAAGGAGGGATATGATGTCTAAGTACTGATGCTTTCAAAGTATTTATTGAGCACCTACTATGTGCTGGCACTGTACAAGGCACTAAGGATACAACTGTGAAAACACACAGGGTCATGGCCCTCATAGAGCTTATTGTCTGCAGAACTCTCTGATATAAAGGGAGCTATAGAAATTGTCAGGTGAGCAATTCTGGGCCAAGTCATATACAAAGACAAGGGATCCTGAAACAGCATGATGTGAACAGAAATGCATGCATTTCCCCACTGATAACTGTAGTGTCTGGGAATGAATAGTGAGACGGCATCGCAGAGAGGACTATCTTTGCTGTGTATGCCAAGAAACTTAAACTTTATCTCATAGGTCAGGTTCTTAGACTTTAAAGTATGAAGTCCTAAAGCTTGTTAAAAATGCAAATTTGCAGACACCATCCCCAGAGAATCTGATTCAGTAGGCTGGAATGGAGCCCTTGGAGATGGCTTTTTAACAATCATGTCAGGATTGTTAAAACAGGTGGTGAGAAACTCTGCTGCCGGTGAAGCAAGATAGTCTCAAGAGCAGCTACACATTTTAGAAAGATCACAGGTCCTGAGCTCAGGTCTCGGGGCTCCAGCCAGATTCAGCTCCCTCTCCACCATTCAGCACCAACTCCCCTATAACTCTTGCTCAAGTCCAGCATTCCCTTCAAACACCCAGAACTCATGCCAACAGCAGCAGCAGCAGGAACAAAAACAGCAAAGAAATTAGATGAATCCTCCAGTGATTAAGAAGTGGTTTTGTCTACACTGCAGTCAAGTCACAGGGGGACTGGAGCATAATTGGAGAATTCCATGGGAAAAAATCCAGACCTATTTTACTGAGTTGGAAAATCTCTCCAGTGAAAAGAGTCAATCCAACAACCTTAGGTAAACACTGACTTAAATTAAAAGATTGCAGTTGAATACAGTAGTTTCTGTGCTTTATCATACTATCAAGGAAGAAACAAAACAAATACTTGGAGACTCAATAAAGCCATTAAAAATTCTGGTCGCTTCTATAAACCCTCAGTGGTTTTCTTCCCCAAGCGATCTTGATTACTATCCAGACCAATGAACTGTGTTTCTAACCATTAGAAAATCAGCAGTCTACTGTGGCATACTGTATGGTGGGAATGATTGGGTTACAATATATTTTTTTTAATGTGAGGTACCAACTCATTATTCCAATATTGTTTAAAAATTAATTAGAACTTTTCAGAATTGTTTTATAATGTCAAGGTTGAATTATTTATCTAAAAGATCTGTAAGGTGACCCTCTTTGCAGAAAGGCTGTGGATTTTTCAGCATTTAATAGTCTAGTGGGGAAGAAAATGAGTAGATTTTTATTTTTATTGCAGAGCTAAAGTACACTCATCGTCTTTTTTATCACTTTAATAGTTCTTTGTGTTGCAGGTAAAGCATTACTAATTCATGTCCAATGAGAAATATACAAGATTTTTGATGATGTAGCAAAAACTAAAGACAAGTATCTGAAGGAAAGGGGAGGAATAGGTCAGACCTTTAGGTGAAAACATATAATTCAAGTAAATGGTCAAAAGTACAGCTTGTTTATTTCCTATTAGTCAAAGAGGAATGTCTCTGTTTCAAATTTCATTCCTTTTTTTGGAAAATTATTTCACAACACAGAATTTTTAGAACACTCCTGCCTTCATTTTATTCCTGCCTAAGGGTAGACAGTGCCATTTACGGTATGTGAATATCAAGCCAGTTCTTGTCAATAATAAAAATAGAATTCCCTCTTGACCCTTCCCCATTCATTTTAGTGAGCAACTTTTATAAAGCATTAAATCAAGGTTAAATTTTCTTGTCAATTCTGATCTTCCCTCAGTTGCTCTAAACCCTTTCAGGAATCCCTTTCCCATGTTGTTTGGTGAACCTTCCTGAAATGATGCTTTATTAAACATCTTTGCAGCAAAAGCAGTTTCAATACAAATGTAATGGCAGTGAGAATATTCTTTATAATAAACCCAGCTTCTGGAGAGGGTGTGGAGAAAAGGGAACCCTCTTGCACTGTGGGTGGGAATGTAAATTGACACAGCCACTATGGAGAACAGTATGGAGGTTCCTTAAAAAAACTAAAAATAGAACTACCATACGACCCAGCAATCCCACTACTGGGCATATACCCTGAGAAAACCATAATTCAAAAAGAATCATGTACCACAATGTTCATTGCAGCACTATTTACAATAAGCAGGACATGGAAGCAACCTAAGTGTCCATCAACAGATGAATGGATAAGGAAGATGTGGCACATATATACAATGGAATATTACTCAGCCATAAAAAGAAACAAAATTTTGTTATTTGTAGTGAGGTGAATGGACCTAGAGTCTGTCATACAGAGTGAGGTAACTCAGAAAGAGAAAAACAAATACCATATGCTAACACATATATAAGGAATCTAAAAAAAAAAAAAAAAATGGTTCTGAAGAACTTAGGGGCAGGACAGGAATAAAGACGCAGACATAGAGAATGGACTTAAGGACACAGGGAGGGGGAAGGGTAAGCTGGGACAAAGTGAGAGAGTGGCATGGACATATATACACTACCAAACGTAAAATAGATAGCTAGTGGGAAGCAGCCACATAGCACAGGGAGATCGTCTCGGAGCTTTGTGACCACCTAGAGGTGTGGGATAGGGAGGGTGGGAGGGAGGGAGACGCAAGAGGGAGGGGATGTGGGGATATATGTATGTGTATAGCTGACTCACTGTTGAATCAGCTGATTCACACTCTCTCGTATATGAATAAAAACATAGCTCCTTCAGCTCTCCAAAATGCTTAAATGTCACGTACATTGTATTATGCATCCACAAGCAGACATTGCTATTACTTCACGTGATCACCAACTGACTCCAAGAGGAGTCACTTCCAGAGAACAGCCGTTATTGTCTGCAGAGCAGGTGAAATTCCTGCTTGGTAGACACCGTTTCTGTGTGACTGCACTACTGAGATTATCCCAACGCCACTTCATAATGTTGTCTTAAATGACTAGGTGGACTCCTGACAACACTGCACCCACATTAATATTCCAAATGGTGTTGAGAGCTCTGTTCACCTGAAAAAATGTGAAGATCCACCCCCCCACACACAAAAGTACTATTATTATGCCATTTTGCAAACATCGTCACAAACAGTAACATGTGATAAAGAAAGCAACTGTTAAGTGTGAATTTAAAGAGCTCTGTGTGTGGAGCTCTGGTTCAGCCTCACCCTTTTCCCCACCCACGTGAACACTGTTAGGCCAAAGTAAACATCTCCACCTGGGCTTATGAGCTTGCACTCCTTCCCTGGGATCTTGGTTCTATTATTTCTTCTTTTAGCCTCAATCTCTCCCTCTGCACTGCTTTCCCATCCAAAAATAATCTCTCTCTCTGACCCTGATTTCCCCTTTAAATAACTATCCCATCTCTCCTCTTGCCCTCACTTCACAAATGAGAGGCAAATGCTTAATAAATATTTATGGATTAAATGGGTGAAAAGAAATCTATTTCCCTATTGCTTCATCTCACATGTATTCCTCATTCCACTGCAAACTAATGAAACTACTCAGCCCACTCCTCTACTAAAACTGGTCTCCAGAGGTGGCCAGTAACTCTCTAATTTAAAAAATCCATGAGTTCTCCTTACCCTTCATTCTACTTGACCTCTACACAGCACCTGACATTGCTAACCAACCCTTATTATTAATACTTTCTCTCAAGTTTTCTTGCAATATACTAAGTCTCCTCTTATATGGCCAATCCTCCCAAAACTCATTGATAACACATTTTCTAACCCTCTCCTCTTTTTTCCTCTATACTCTTCTAATAGGAGATCTCAACCACTGACACAGTTTCAAATACCTTCTCTGTCAGTACCATGCAAACATAATTCTAGTTCTCATTTTTCTTCGACCTCTCAGACTTGCCTTTCTAAATGCCCTTTGAACCTCTCCTCATAGATGTCATGTTGGCACCTCAAACTCAGTAGAACCAAAATAGACTCAATCTCCCCCTCCTCCATCCCTAAGTCTCCCTTTCCTCTGTGTCCCCACCTTAATGAATAGCAGTACCATCCTCCGGGTCACGTAGTTAGAAATTTTAGAGTGCTTTTGGAGGTGAGCATCCCCCTTACCTGCAACTTCCACTCAGCTTCAAGTCCTGTTGATACTGTTTCTGAAATGTCTCTTCATTCTGCCCCATACTTTCTATTCCCCTTGCTACTGTCCTAGTTTAAATTTTTATAATCTCTTAATGAGACCATTACAAAAGCCTATTAATTGATCTCTGTGCTGCCAACCTCACCCTTCTCCAATCCATTTTTTTTTCATACCAACAGACTAAATTCTCTGGAGCAGGAATGTCTTTGTCATCTTTGTATTCCCCTGCGCCATCACTCAATACATATTTGTGGAACTGAACTCCCACTGCCAGCAATTATCTTCCTAAAACAGAAGTCTGATCCTGTAAGTTCACTGCCCCCAAATCTTCAATGACTCTTACCACAGAATAAGAGAAAAAACTCCTTAGCATGACATTCAGAGTCCTCTGTGGACTGCTCTGAACCTGTGATTATGTCTGATCTCCCACCATCTACTCGCCACTCCAGACACACAAACTATTTACTCTTTCTACTTATATTTCTAGAATCCACTCTGTATTACTTACATCTATGGTTTGGGATGTCTGTTTTATATCTCTGCCTACTGAAATCCTACTTAACTTTTAAGGTCAAAATAAAATTCCAGGGCTTCCCTGGTGGCGCAGTGGTTGACAGTCCACCTGCCGATGCAGGGGACACGGGTTCGTGCCCCGGTCTGGGAAGATCCCACATGCCAACGGAGCGGCTGGGCCCGTGAGCCATGGCCGCTGAGCCTGCGCGCCCGGAGCCTGTGCTCCGCAACGGGAGAGACCACAACAGTGAGAGGCCTGCGTACCACAAAATAAATAAATAAATAAAATGAAATTCCACCTCCTCAATGAAGTTTTCCCCAATTCTTCCTGTAAGGAAGAACTGATTCCCTCTCTGTGTACCCTAGCACTTTATACCTCCTTATTGCACACAGTGTTCTGTACCCTGCATTACAGGTGTGGACATGAGCGTTTCCTCAACTAGACAAGAACAAGCTGCTCAAGGACAGGATGAATCCCCCACTCTATGCTGATGCCACTGCCTCACAATAGAAAGGATTCAATAAAAGGATTACTGAAGTGACTCAGTAACTCTTGCGTCACTTCATTTTACAAGAGCCCAGTTTAATAATTTTAGTACTATCCTCCCTGCTACTGGCACAGTTGGTCCAAAATATTTAAATATATTCCATCTACCCTATGCTAACTCCATCCCAAAAAAGCACTGCTAGTACAAGGTGCTAGGGTTTTAGTTCACTGAAACACATGTCAATTAATGAAAATATTTTAATATATTAATTAAAATATCTATGTAAAGCAAATGACACATGTGGTTTTAACATGGAAATTAAGAATCTTGTCAAGAAATCTGTTTTTGAAGCACTAGTCTTTTACATCAGCATCACTCTGGCCTTTGGAAAGAAAAGCAACCTTCTTTTCTAAGGTCGCCCATTCCAAGGCCCCTGCCATGATCCCTGATTCCAGATACACTAAAAGGATACCACAGTAGTGGCTGTTGACACTTCTTTAATGACTTCTCTATGTACAACAAAGAGTGTTTGCTAAGCAAGAAAATTGGGAAACTATGCTCTCTAAATTCTACTTTCACCTCTGCTTATCTTTTTTTTTAAACATCTTTATTAGAGTATAATTGCTTTACAATGGTGTGTCAGTTTCTGCTTTATAACAAAGTGAATCAGTTATACATATGTCCCCATATCTCTTCCCTCTTGCATCTCCCTCCCTTGCACCCTCCCTATTCCACCCCTCTAGGTGGTCACAAAGCACTGAGCTGATCTCTCTGTGCTATGTAGCTGCTTCCCAATAGCTATCTATTTTACATTTGGTAGTGTATATCTGCTTGTCTCTATATCAGTACCTAACTAATAACACCTATAGTCTCACCCCAAAGGGGACCTGTGGATAAGTAAGATAGGACACAACTCGAGGTGGCTCATCTGCATTGTAGATTTGTTTGCCCTACAAACTATGTTAGGCTTCACATCCCCACATGGAGCTGTAGAAAAAGAGACCTCTTTCATTCCTCTATGTTCAGTAAAGGTGGCTCATTCCTATGGGAGTAAACTCACAGGTGATTTCCCTTCACTTGTTTATGAAAACTTAAGTCTGAAACCCAACACTGGAATAACTGGATTCTATAACACTGACAAGATATGACAAAATAATTAGCAATGTTACTCAGCATTCTTTCAAAGAGACCTTTAAATCACATTTTCTCTTTCCCTCCCA
>NW_020185328.1:8125889-8147967 GCF_003031525.2 Neophocaena asiaeorientalis asiaeorientalis
CGCTCTGTCATAAAACTACCACAACCTGATTTGGGCTTAACCTCAAAGAATTTCACCTTTTAAATGCAAGGAGGTTAAATGCAAAATTATAATCACAAATAAGAGTTGCCTTTTAAAATTAAATGCATTATAGCATCTTTAGGTTATCTATTATTTGTGTTCTACAAGAAGTAAAGTGTGAATTTCCTACATTTAAAAAATTTTATTATTTATTTATTTATTTTTTAATACAGCAAGTTCTTATTAGTTATCTATTTTACACATATTAGTGTATATATGTCAATCCCAATCTCCCAATTCATCCTACATTAGTTTTTACTTTGCATCATAATCTTAGAGGAATTAAAAAACATAAACAGTTACATTACAGTTTATAAAATTATATTTGAACATGACACTGAACGTTAACAAATTTCTTATTTTCTGACTATAAAATATCTAATTATCATGATAAAATAGTAAGTTGTAAGTTGGGTTTTTTTAACATGTAAACGTATCCATCTTTGCCATAAAGAATCATCTAATTATAAAAACCTCTCAGTTTGCTTAGTTCAAAGAGAGTGACGGGTGATATTAATTCGCACAAGGACTATAAGTGATGAAACAAATGTGGCTGCCTTCTGTATTACACATGAGCTATTTTAGTTTAAACAGCTTCTAACATGTCACCATTATTGTACTCTTTTTCTATCACTGATTACTTAAAGTTTTCTTCCTCCCAAAAGAACCTTAATCAGCTGTGCTACAGATTTTTCCCAATCCAAACCAAATAATTCACTCAGATACATGCAAGCTCCAAAAGCTTTTTTATTATAGTGGATATTTGAATTTGATATTGGCTCAAAGAAATAGGACCTTTTCTTCTTTTCAATTTGTATTAAGGAATAAAGTTGGATCTATGAGAGAGTGAATCATCTGGATACTCTTATTCACATTTGTATCTTCAGATCCTAGGAAGTTCCAAACCTACAGTAGGCACACAAGACTAATACTTGAGAACTGAAATAATCTATTTATAAAGCAATCAGGTTTGGGTCTTGATATTATGTCATTTCATTTACGGGATAAAAAAGTGATGTGGCTAATTTAAACAAATTTGATAAATAGCACCAGCAATTAAGAGGTACACAAATATATGTAATTCCCCACCTCTCATACAATGAATGAGCCAAGGACACGATCTAATCTCAAAATCTGCATCCATCCTTAGTGGATTGACAGGAGAAGCAAATTTTTATTCTGAATTCTGTACACATCAGTCTCTGATAATATTTACTGAAAGAGCTTGTCTTTGCTGAGAATTGTAAATTTTCATCAAGGTGGCTTCAGTCTCTATCAATGATGTAATAGGGTCCAAGGTGCCAAAGGACCTCTTAAGAATCATAGCAATGATAAAGTAGGGTGGTACAAAATCACCAGAATAATTAGCTTCCATTACCATCAGCCAGTATTGATAGGTGGGCAATACTTCTGTTAGGTTCTGAAATTTTACCAGAACCACTGCGAAGGAGCAGTAACTTTTTTGTTGTTGTTGTTGTTGTTTTTGTGGGGTTTTTTGTTTTTTTTGCGGTACGCGGGCCTCTCACCGCCGTGGCCTCTGCAGTCGCGGAGCACAGGCTCCGCATGCGCAGGCCCAGTGGCCACGGCCCACGGGCCCAGCCGCTCCGCAGCACGCAGGATTCCCCCCGGACCGGGGCACGAACCCGCGTCCCCTGAATCGGCAGGCGGACCCCCACCCACTGCGCCACCAGGGAAGCCCGAGCAATAACTTTTTTTCTTTGACTCCAGTACTTCTGAGGGAAGACTGTCAAAACAGCATCATCTTCCTTGTCAAAAGACCGTGCTCACTAAGAGGAAAGATAAACTGTGTATGAGTGTAATTTTTTTTTATTAATGCATGTTTCTTCTGATTTACTGTTGGTGCTATATTTGTTCCTTTGAATTTCTGAGCTGTATGCTGCAGTGATCCTGAATAAGATTAGCCCCCAGGATGGGCCACTACTGAAGATCTATTTAGCCATCTTTTTATTCACTCTAATACAAAAGAAGTATCTCAGAAAATCAAGCAATTCAAAGCCAAGCTGTTCAACAGGTTATGTTAGAAAACATTTAAGTTGTCATTCAAGTGTGCTGCTAAGAGATAGAAAGAAATAAGAGCTCATCATTGGATTCAGCAATCCGGAAGTCACTGTGATCTTGACTGTGTAGTTTTACTGAAATGATGGGGACGAAAGCCTGATTGGAGTGGCTTCAAGACAAAATGATGGCTTCCAAATAATAGTAAACCAGATTTTCTAAAAGAGCAATTTTGCTACAAACCAAGTAGATCATGAATAATACATAGTGTTTTAAAGAACTGCTGGGTTTGCAGAAACTAAAAAAAAATATCCAAGCATCTCTACCAGAGTAACCAAAACATAAAACAAAACGAAAAAATTCCAAGAGCTGAAACCTAAGTAGGCAGCACTGTGCAATACCAAATAAAAAGAGGGAATGGGTTATGTTGAAGGTAAACAAATGCAAATACCATCACTACTAAGAGCAGCCTAGCTTCAGACCCTCACATCAACCCAAACATCTCAAAGGGACTAAAGTGGTCCCAGGTTAAGAGTACCCTGGGCTCTGAGCAGAAGCAAATACCAATCCTTTCAGGAAAAGAGCACCCCCAATTGATGCTCACAGTACACCCACAAATTAAGATCAAACAAATATGAGCTTACAATTAAATAAAAATTTAAATATTATCAAACACCAAGAGCAACAACCAACCAAAACAATAAATATTAGATTTAGACTCTTCAAAGATTTCAGATACTGAAATCAGTAGTTTAAAAATAGGGAAAAGACTATATAAAAAAACAAAGACATAACAGATAAAAGCATAAAATAAACAGGCAGTAAGAGGTCATAAAAATGACAAAGCAGATTGGAAGAATAACTAACACAACTTTCAGAAATTAAAAACATTATAGTTGATATTAGAAATTCAGTGGATAGGGTAACAACATTATCACGAAGTTGGAGAGAATCAGTGACTAGAAGACAAAAATGAATAGATTATTCAGAATGCAGCACAGAAAAGCAAGATGTATAATATTAAAGAAAGATATAAAAGAAATAAAACACGGAGTAAAAAGAACTAATAATCTTCTAAAGTCCAGAAGAAAAGAATGAGAAAATAAAGAAAAAGCAATACTGGTATTAGAGTAATGACAGAGATTATTCCAAAATTGATAAAATACTTGAATCCACAGATACAGGAAGCAGAATGTCAACCAAGCAGGACAAAAGAAAAACATCCATACTAAGATACACTATACTAGTGGAAATTGAAAAAGTGAAAACAAGGAGATAATCTTAGGGCAGTCGGAAAGAACAAAGATGTTACCTGAGGCTTGACAACAAGCTTCTGATCAGAAAAACTGAAGCCAAGGAGAGAGGGGGGAAATGTATTCAAGAAAGCACTGAAAAGGGACTTCTCTTGCGGCCCAGTGGTTAAGACTCCGTGCTTCCACTGCATGGGGCGCAGGTTCAATCCCTGGTCGGGGAACTAAGATCACACATGCCAAAAAAAAAAAAAAAAACCGCCGGAAAAAAAAGCCAACAAAGAATTATGAACCCATTCATTTATTCATATTTGTTTAGCAGCTACTATGTGTCAGGAACAGAAAAAAACATTGCCTTCATGGAACTTATAGTAGTGGGGACAGATATAAGTGATATAATTAAATATGTCAATTGTTATGAAGAAAAATAAAGCAGGAAAGGGGATGGTGGTACCAGGGAAGGAAGAATTTGCAATTTTTAATATGAAGAGCTGGGAAGGTTTCACTGAAAAAGTGATATTTGAGCAAAGACCTGAGAAGAGTAAGGTCAGGGCTGTGGTGGGGGGCCTAAATAGATAGCTATGAAGAAAGCATTACAGGGAGAGATGGCAAGTTGAAAGGCCATGCAATAGCTCAAAGACATGTTTAAAGAACAGCAAGGGTGACAATGTGGCTACAGCAATGGGAGCGATAGAATGCCAAGAAATGAGGTTGGAGAGATAGAGCTAGGGAAAGGCGTATTACCTGGAACCTTCCAGATTGACTGTTAGAACTTGGGCTTTTACTCCAAATCAAACAGAAAGCAAAAAAAAAAAAAACCAGAAAGCTATTAGAGAGTTCTGAGCAGAGTCATCTCATGATCTGATTTACATTTTTAAAGGGGGACTTCAACGAGAAAAGACTATAAGAAGGCAAGGGGAAAATCCAGAAAACCAAGTTGGGAAGCTACATCAGTGATCCAGGTGAAAGAGCATGGTGGCATGTACAAAGGTAGTAGCAAGGCAGATGGTGAGGAGTGGTCAGATTTGAAGGAGAGTCAAAAGGATTTGGTGCAGTTTTTTTTTTCTTTTTTTTTTTTTTTGTGGTCGCGGGCCTCTCACTGTTGTGGCCTCTCCCGTTGCGGAGCACAGGCTCCGGACGCGCAGGCTCAGCGGCCATGGCTCACGGGCCCAGCCGCTCCGCGGCATGTGGGATCCTCCCGGACCGGGGCACGAACCCGTGTCCCCTGCATTGGCAGGCAGACTCTCAACCACTGCGCCACCAGGGAAGCCCTTGGTGCAGTTTTAAAATGGTTTATAACACAGGGGAGTTTCAGATGGATAACTGGAAGGATGCAGTTGATATTCACTCTAAGGAGCCAAACTGAGTAGAACAAGCTTGGAGGGAAGATCAGGAGGTCAGTTTAAAACATGCTAAGTTTGAAATATGTATGACTCATATGGGGATATTAGAGTGGATACAGGAGTCTGGAGTTCATTCATAAGGTTTGGAATGGAGACATAAATTTGGGAGTCAGAAGTAAATTAATAGTATAGAAAGTCATGAAATTAGACAAGATTCAAAGACGAAACCCTAGGACACTCCAAAATTAAGAGGTTAGAGGGATCCAGAACCATAAACATTGGAGATTGTGTTAGAGCAGTGGGTTAGGCAGGAGGAAAACAAGGAGAATATGGTTTCCTGAAAGCAAGTTAAAGAAGTTGCTTTAAGGAAAACTATCTTTCAAGGATTAGGAACAAACAAAGACATTTTCAGATAATGGGTAACTTGAATTTATCAGAAATAGTCCTTCAATAAAGGAATTTCAGGAAGCAAAGAAATCATCTCTTAAGGAAGCACTGAGATTTAAGAAGGAATAGCAAGTGATGATACTCCGAAATTTTACTGTAAACAAGTATAAAATGATGATAATAATGCACAGTATCTGGAGTTCAAAATTTAAAACAGCAGAACTAAAATTCTGGACAATAGCACATATGACACAAGAAAGTTAATTAGAGTTAATCCTCTAGGATCGTTGAATTGTTAAGGAGGGTTTTAAGATTTTAAATTACCTTAAGACATACAGACGGCCAAAAAGCACGTGAAAAGATGCTCAGTATCACTAACTGATACTGAGCTGCATGAGCTGCTTGTATATTTTGGAGATTAATCCTTTGTCAGTTGCTTCATTTGCAAATATTTTCTCCCATTCTGAGGGTTGTCTTTTCATCTTGTTTATGGTTTCCTTTTCTGTGCAAAAGCTTTTAAGTTTCATTAGATCCCATTTGTTTATTTTTGTTTTTATTTCCATTTCTCTAGGAGGTGGGTCAAAAAGGATCTTGCTGTGATTTATGTCATAGACTGTTATGCCTATGTTTTCCTCTTATTGTTTTATAGTGTCTGGCCTTACATTTAGGTCTTTAATCCATTTTGAGTTTATTTTTGTGTATGGTGTTAGGGAGTGTTCTAATTTCATTCTTTTACATATTGCTGTCCAGTTTTCCCAGCACCACTTATTGAAGAGACTGTCTTTTCTCCATTGTATATCCTTGCCTCCTTTGTCAAAGCTGAGGTGATCAAAAAAAAGTATAGTACCATGTCATTGGCAAAGAGTGATAGTTTCACTTCTTCTTTTCCAATTTGTATTCCTTTTATTTCTTTTCTTCTCTGATTGCCGTGGCTAGGACTTCCAATACTGTGGTGAATAATAGTGGCGAGAGTGGACATCCTTCACTTGTTCCTGATCTTAGAGGAAATGCTTTCACTTTTTCACCATTGAGAATGATGTTTGCTGTGGGTTTGTCATATATGGCCTTTATTATGTTGAGGTAATTGTTTGTTGGAAGATTTTTAATTAAAGTTTCAATTTCATTGCCTGTGATTGGTCTGTTTATATTTTCTAATTCTTCCTGGTTTGATCTTGGAAACTTGTACCTTTCCAAGAATTTGTCCATTTCTTCCAGGTTGTCCACTTTATTGGATATATAGTTGCTTGTCTCTTATGATCTTTTGTATTTTTGTGGTGTCAGTTGTAATCTCTCCTTTTTCATTTCAATTTTATTGATTTGGGTCCTCTCCCTTTTTTTCTTGATGAGTCTGGCTAAAGGTTTATCAATTTTAACTTCTCAAAGAACCAATTTTTAGTTTTATTGATCTTTGCTATTTTTTTTTCAGTTCTATTTCATTTATTTCTATGATTTCTTTCCTTCTACTAACTTTGGGTTTTCTTTGTTCTTCTTTTTCTAGTTGCTTTAGGTGTAAGGTTAGATTGTTTGAGATTTTTCTTGTTTCTTGAGTTGAGCTTGAATTGCTATAAACTTCCCTCTTAGAATAGCTTTTGCTGTGTCCCATAGGTTTTGGTCGTCGTGTTTTCATTGTCATTTGTTTCTAGGTATTTTTTTATTCCTTCTTTGATTTCTTCAGTGATCTCTTGGTTACTTAGCAGAGCACTGTTCAGCCTCCAGGTATTTGTGGTTTTTACAATTTTTTTCCTCTAATTGATTTCTAATCTCATAGCATTGTGGTTGGAAAAGATGCTTGACACTAATTCAATTTTCTTAAATTTTCCAAGGCTTGATTTGTGACCCAAGATGTGATCTATTCTGGAGAACGTTCTGTGTGCACTTGAGAAGAAAGTGTATTCTTCCGCTTTTGCGTGGAATTTCATAAAAATATCTATTAAGACTATCTGGTCTGTTGTGTCATTCAGAGCTTCTGTTTCCTTATTTTCTGTCTGGATGATCTATTGGTGTGAATGGGGTGTTAAAGTCCCCCACTATTATTGTTTTACTGTTGATTTCCCCTTTTATGGCTGTTAGCATTTGCCTTATGTATTGAGGTGCTCCTATGTTGGGTGCATATCTATTTATAATTGTTATGTTTTCTTCTTGGATTGATCCCTTGATCATCATGTAGTGTCCCTCCTTATCTCTGTAACAGTCTTTATTTTAAAGTCTATTTTATCTGATATGAGTATTGCTACTCCAGCTTTCTTGGGATTTCCATTTGCATGGAATATCTTTTTCCATCCCCTCACTTTACATCTGTATGTGTCCCTAGGTCTGAAGTGGTTTTCTTGTAGACAGCATATATAAGGGTCTTGTTTTTTGTATCCATTCAGCCAGTCTGTGTCTTTTGGTTGGAGGATTTATTCCATTTACATTCAAGGTGATTATTAACATGTACATTCCTATTACCATTTTCTTGATTTAGGTTTGTTTTTATGGATCTTTTTCTTCTCTTGTGTTTCCTGCCTAAAGAAGTTCCTTTAGCATTTGTTGTAAAACTGGTTTGGTGTTGCTGAATTTTCATAGCTTTTGCTTGTCTGTAAAGCTTTTGATTTCTCTGTCAAATTTGAATGAGATCCTTGCTGGGTAGAGTAATCTTGCTTGTAGGTTTTTCCCTTTCATCACATTAAATATATCCTGCCTCTCCCTTCTGTCCTGTATGGGGATTCCCCTGTATGTTATTTTTTGCTTTTCCCTTGCTGATTTTAATATTTTTTCTTTGAATTTAATTTTTGTTAGTTTGATCAATATGTGTCTTGTTGTCTTTCTCCTGGGGTTTATCCTGTATGGGACTCTCTGGGCTTCCTGGGCTTGAGTGGCTGTTTCCCTTCCCATGTTAGTGAAGTTTTCAACTATAATCTCTTCAAATATTTTCTCAGACACTTTCTCTTTCTCTTGTTCTTCTGGGACCCTTATAATTCGAACGTTTGTGCGTTTCGTGGTGTCCCAGATGTCTCTGAGTTTGTCCTCAATTTTTTCATTCTTTTTTCTTTATTCTGCTCCTCAGCAGTTATTTCCACCATTTTATCTTCCAGCTTACTTATCCGTTATTCTGCTATTGATTCCTTCTAGAGTATTTTTAATTTCAGTTATTGTGTTGTTCATCACTGTTTGTTTGCTCTTTAGTTCTTCTAGCTCCTTGTTAAACATTTGTTGTATTTTCTCCATTCTGTTTCTGAGATTTTGGCTCATCTTTACTACCATTACTCTGAATTCTTTTTCAGGTAGGTTAACTATTTTGTCTTCATTTATTTGGTCTTGTAGGTTTTTACCTTGCTCCTTCGTCTATAACATATTTTTTTGAGGCAGACAGCACTGGAGTTTGCAGGCAGTTGGGTAGAGCCAGGTCCTGGTGCTGAGATGAGAATTTTCTCAGACACTTTCTCTTTCTCTTGTTCTTCTGGGACCCTTATAATTCGAACGTTTGTGCGTTTCGTGGTGTCCCAGATGTCTCTGAGTTTGTCCTCAATTTTTTCATTCTTTTTTCTTTATTCTGCTCCTCAGCAGTTATTTCCACCATTTTATCTTCCAGCTTACTTATCCGTTATTCTGCTATTGATTCCTTCTAGAGTATTTTTAATTTCAGTTATTGTGTTGTTCATCACTGTTTGTATGGGACTCTCTGGGCTTCCTGGGCTTGAGTGGCTGTTTCCCTTCCCATGTTAGTGAAGTTTTCAACTATAATCTCTTCAAATATTTTCTCAGACACTTTCTCTTTCTCTTGTTCTTCTGGGACCCTTATAATTCGAATGTTTGTGCGTTTCGTGGTGTCCCAGATGTCTCTGAGTCTGTCCTCAATTTTTTTCATTCTTTTTTCTTTATTCTGCTCCTCAGCAGTTATTTCCACCATTTTATCTTCCAGCTTACTTATCCGTTATTCTGCTATTGATTCCTTCTAGAGTATTTTTAATTTCAGTTATTGTGTTGTTCATCACTGTTTGTTTGCTCTTTAGTTCTTTAAGCTCCTTGTTAAACATTTGTTGTATTTTCTCCATTCTGTTTCTGAGATTTTGGCTCATCTTTACTACCATTACTCTGAATTCTTTTTCAGGTAGGTTAACTATTTTGTCTTCATTTATTTGGTCTTGTAGGTTTTTACCTTGCTCCTTCGTCTATAACATATTTTTTTGAGGCAGACAGCACTGGAGTTTGCAGGCAGTTGGGTAGAGCCAGGTCCTGGTGCTGAGATGAGGACCTCTAGGAGGCCTCACTCCAATTAATATTCCCTGGGGTCTGAGGTTCTCTGTTAGTCCAGCAGTTTGGACTCAGCGCTGCGAGCAGAAGAGCTCAGGCCCGACCCCCAGCCTGGGAACCAAGATCCCGCAAGCCGTGTGGCATGGCAAAAGAAAAGAAAAAAAGGAGCAGTACAATAACAATAAATAAAATAAAATTAGAAGGATAAAAAGTATATTAGGAAAAATAAAAATATAATTGAAACAACAGGTCAGTAACAATAAATAAAATAAAATTAGAAGGATAAAAAATATATTAGGAAAAATAAAAATATAATTGAAACAACAGGTCACTGGGGGTTCCTCCCATCCCCTTAGTTGTCCGTGGTCTCCCACTGGTGCCTGGTAGGTGCCCTAGTTGTGTGGAGACGTGAGTCCCGCAACCTCCTACTCTGCCATCTTGACTCCACCCCCTCCATTTTAGTTCTTAAATTGGGTTCTAGTTGCTCAGTTGTTCATATAATGATTTATATCTTATATATGTTAAAACAATCTTTTGTATATATCAAATATTACATTATAAAGATATTTTTAAAAGAGAGAGAAAAGGAGGTGAGGACATGGAAATAGCAAATGCAGACATCTTACCTAGAGTTTTACTATAAAGAGAAGAACTGAAAGGGTTAAAGGCAGAAGGGCACATGGGAATAAGAAAGAATTCAACTTTTTGGTTTTATTTTTTAATATGGGAGAAAAATACAGCATGCTCTTATACTAGTAGAAATGATACAAGCAACATGGGAATGACTGATGATGCAAGAGAGAAAAAGAGGATAATTACAAGAGCAGAGTCCTTGGATAGGAAAAAGGAAATCTGATCCAGCACGTAAGTGGAGGGGTCCATCTTACAATACAGCTGAGAAAGTTCACTTGTTTTAATAGATGGGAAGGCAGAGTAGATAGTTAATATATCTGTTGATGGAAAGATGATGAAGTTCTCTTCTGAGTAGTTCTATTTTCTCTGTGAAATATGCAGCACGGTTATGCTGATAGTCGTTGAGGTGGAGTGAAGCAGGGAGCACTGGAGTTTTGAGAAGACAGAAGATGAGAAATTAACTTTAAGAGAAGGAGAGCAAACTGAACAAGGAAATGTAATGGGACATCCTCCTTCTTGATGCACATTCTATTGATTTTCTCCTACCTCACTGAGCATTCCTTATCATTCTCCTTTGCTAGATTTTTATCCTCTTCCTGACCTCTAAATATCGGACTGCCTGAGCTCAGTCCTCAGATACATTCTCTCCACTATGTTTCTATGTGAGCTCACCTAGTCCCATGGCTTTAAATATCATCCACATGCTAAAGACTCACAAATTGCTATCTGCAGCTCCTAACCTCTTCCAGGAGCTCCAGACTTGTATATCCAACTGCTCATGTGATGTTTACACTTAGATGTCCAAAAGGCATGTTCAACATGTCCAAAACAAAGTTTTTATTTTTCTGCCCTTCCTCTTTCTACTCAGTCTTCTACAGCTCAGTAGATGGCACCAACTACTCATCCAGTTGCCCAGAGCAGAAACCTAGTTTTTTCCTTGATTTATCTTCTTCTCATACCTCACACCCAATCCATCAGCAACTTATATTTCTACCTATAAAATATAATCCTTTTCAAATCCGTTTCAAATCCCAAATCTAATCCTTCTCACCACTACCCTGTAGTAGTGCTGTAAGGCACTATCATTTCTTCTCCACATCATTCCAATAGCTTCTCTGCCTCCAAAGTAGCTCCACTCCCACCCCCAGTCCATTCTCCACATGCAGCCAGAGTGATCTTTTAAAAGCATACATCAATCCAAATGTCTATCAACAGAAGAATGGATAAAGGAGATGTGGTGCATATGGACAATGGAATACTCAACCATAAAAAAGAATGAAGTAATGCCGTTTGCAGCAACATGGATGGACCTATAGATTGTCAAACTGAGTGAAGTAAGTCAGAAAGAGAAAGACAAATATCATGTGATATTGCTTATGTGTGGAATCTAAAAAAAATGGTACAAATGAACTTATTTACAAAACAGAGTCACAAATGTAAAAACTTATGGTTACAGTGGGGGAGGGATAAATTGGGAGATTGGGATTGACGCATACACACTACTGTATATAATATAGATAACTAAAAATGACCTACTGTATAGCACAGGGAACTCAGTACTCTGTAATGACCTACATGGGAAAAGAATCTAAAAAGGAGTGGATATATGTATATGTATAACTAATTCACTTTGCTATACAGCAGAAACTAACACATTGTAAATCACCCATACTCCAATAAAAATTTTAAAAAATAGTAAAAGCATAATTCAGATCACATACCCTCATGCTTAAATCTTCCCACGTTATATATTGCATTCAGTACAAAATCCAGAGTCCTCACTCTGTTTATCTGGCCCTACATGATCTGGCCTTGGCTAGCTCCTTAACTACATCTCTCCATCACTCCCCCCACCTCTAAATTTGCTTCAGCCACATCAGAACTCTTAGCATTTCTAGCAGGTGTCAAGCTCATCTCTACTTCAGGGTCTTTGCATTGACTTTCAGTGGTGCCTCAGAAATTTTTAGGTTATTCATTCTTTTCATTAGAGTCCCAGTTAAATATCACCTCTTGAAGCTGGTATTTTTATCCAAAAGAGCCCTACCCTCTTCAACTCTATAATCTCCTTTATTTTTTCTAGATTGCATGAATGACATTCTGTTTTATATACTTTTTGTGTGTCTCTCCCACTAGAACTAAAGTTCTCTGAAGGCAGAGACTGCCTTGCTCGCCATTGTTAACTGTGAATAGTGGCCAGCAAAAAATTTTTGTTGGTTGAATAAGTTCAAGCTCATTTCAAATAGCTTTGGAAATCACAATTAAATTCTCTTTCTACTTGGTAAATCTATCTTTTAAGTAATTTTGTTTGCATCAAGTTTATGGATTTGTGGATTGTTGCACACTCTAAGGTCAGCTTGCTTTCTAGTAGAAGAATAATCGTTTCTTAAATTGACTTTCCAATGTGTAAAATAACACTCACTGAAAGATTTGGAAGTAAAGTACCTACAGAAATCACCATTTAGATGCAATTAGCTCATTCATTGCCATCATTTCAAATAGATTATAGTACTACCTTATTTGATAATGAACTTCCATTTACCATAAGAAAGCATAGTTCTGTGAAAGGTACCCTGGACTAGAAATTAAAACATTCAGAATAGACAGCTTATTTAGTCCCTGATTAGTATATAAACCTAGAAAAGCTTCTGTTGCTTAATTCCATTGCCTCATCCGTTAAGTAGGAACAGATATGCCCTAATATACTTTCAAAGAATTCTCTATGGATAAGCATGAAGGAGTAGAATTGTTGAAATAGGAGCTGTAAAATATTCTTTTTATCAAAATTATTACAGAAATTATTGAGATCCTTCATTGATTTCTATCTTTTTGAGTTTATAGGAAAAGTTCATAAAATTCCAAGTTATAGATTTTGTAAGGTAGGAATAATTCTCATAGCAATAAACCACTTTTTTACCTAGTTTTAGCTTCTACTACTTTGAAAATAATTATGTCTCTGTATAAATAATATAGGAAGTGTATTGACAGAAATATATTTTAGTTATCTTTGAGGCAGCATAGAAAATAAGAGATGCTAAAATCTGCATGTGGGTGGCTGCCCTGATTTTCAAAAGGAAAGAGGATGGTTTCTGTATATTGAGTATAGTTTATATTCCAAACAAAATTATTAAGTGGATTATTAAGTGCAGAGCATATAAACCCTTCTTAAAAATTAAAGTGATGATTTCTAGAGACCCTCATAGGTAAACTAAAAAATAAACTCATTCTTTTGTTTTTTTTTTTAAGATATCTTTTTTAAAATATATATTTATTTATTTGGTTGTTCCAGGTCTTAGTTGCAGCAGGCGGGCTCCTTAGTTGTGGCATATGAACTCTTGGTTGTGGCATGCATATGGGATCTATTTCCCTGACCAGGGATTGAACCCAGGCCCCCTGCATTGGGAGCTTAGAGTCTTACCCACTGCACCACCAGGGAAGTCCCTAAACTCATAAGTTAACCTCATTTTCTTTCTTTTCTCTCCTCCTCTTTATCTGTTTGTTCTTTGTTGTCTAAGCAGATGGATAAGTCAGCTCAAGGCTATGGAAATAAATATACCTAGGGTTCAGCAAGTCAGTTTTGCTTTTCATTATACCTTAATAGTTTCAGAAATATGAGCTGTGTGATAGCACAATTAGATAAAATTATAACTGGCAAAGTTTAATCTCATAAAAAAATAAATCTGTGATAACTCAGGGAGAGGTAAATAGTTTTGAAACATTTTTATCAATTATTCAAGTTAAGATATAACAATAATATTTAATCAAATATGTAAATGATTCAAAGCTGAAAGAGGTAATAAATGTTTCTCATCTCAGTGAATGACATCACCATCCATCCAATTCAGTCCCCTCTCATCACCTGGAATAATTAAGCTAAATTGCTGAAACAAATCCATCCAAAAACACAGTGGCTCTACGAAGATAGGAAATGATCTTCATAATGCATAAAAATGCAAAAGTGAGTAGAATAAAGCCAGTGGGGAGGCTCTGCTCCTCAAGGTCATTCAAGAACCTAGGTTTCTTCTGCCAGCCCTTAAGTTGATGCTCAAGCCTCCATGGATGGAAACTGGATCATCAGTACCACATCCATGTTCCAGCCCATGAACAGGGCTTAGAGTCCAGGGCAAGCAGCCTTAACTTTTAGGAAGGGACTTGGTTGTTGGCCCAAATTTAGTCCATGGTTACATGTAACTGAAAGAGAGCCTGACAAAAGACTCTAGCTGGGTTGTCATGTGTATGGCTCAAACTCAGGATGGGACAGGTGATACCATCTCTAGAAGGAATGAAGGGAAAATGGATACAGGGAACAATGAGTGGTTTCTGCCTTGCACGCCCCAAAATGCAATCTATCACCAAATTAAGTCTGTTTGCCTCTTATATATTTCACAAAAACACCCTTTTGCCCATTTATCTCCATCTTTACTGTCACAGCCGTTGTCTGAGATATCATCACATCTCACCTGTTTTACTGCAATAGCCTCTTAACTGGTCTCCCTGCATTCACACTAGCCTTTGCTCCCAAATCAATTGTCTTCATTTCAGTCAAAGGGATCATTTTAAAATGCAAATTTAATCATGTCGTAACTATGATTAAAATCTTTCAATTGCTTCCCATTGCTCTTAGGAATCATTAACAAGGACTCTAAAGTCCCACATATTTGACCCTATTTTTCTCATATTTGATCTAAATTTCTCTATATTTGGCTGATACTCTTCATAAGTGTTTACCTTTCTTATTTTCACTTGAACATAGTATTTTCTTCCCTGATTTTTATTCTTTGGGGATTTAGGGGAGGGTTAGTTTGTTTTATTGTTTTTATGAGTTTCAGGGAGGAAAGTAGCATTCAAATGGCTTTACTCCACCATCTTTAAGTAGAAGTGTCTGTAGCTATGAGTAAATGTCAACATGTGGAAGATGTGTCTGTTTATTCTGTGGCTTCATACCCCAGGAGAATGCTCGTCCTAGTTTAAGAAGCACCTTACAGGCTATTAAGAGAAGTTCTCCCCAACAAAGCAGAGAATATCACAAAATACACTAATTATATGTGGCTTCACCAATAGGCCCACACATTTTCTAATGAGAGAAACCACCTATTAGAGCACACATGGGGGAAACAACATAGATCCTCAAGCCTATGAATAAGCATAGGTCTAAGATTATGGAACTGCGAATGCTGCCTGTTTGCCAAGACTCTTGCCTCCAATTGCTTTTCTCCAAAAACTGTATAAACACCTGGCATCGTGACAGGCACATATTAGGTTCTCAAACTGTTAATCCTCTTTTCTCCTTTTCATGCAAGAAGGAAAAAAAAATGTTTGTAAAGAAAGCTTTATTAAGTACCCACCAAATGCTAGGCATGGTGAGATATACCAGAGGTCTCAGTCTAGTGGGGAAGAAAGACAAGTAAACCCAAAAGGACAATCAGTACAAACAGTACTGTGATAGCAGAGGATGCTTTAGGAAAATAAAAGTAGACCTTCTAATCTGTCATAAAATGGGAAGGTCAAGGAGGAGGAATGGGGGCTTCCTAGAGCAGGAGATGCCCAAGTCATACTGTCAGACTTACAGAACAAATAGTTACAAACCACACAGAGAAGCAGGAAGAAAAGTATTCCCAGGAACGGAACAGCAACATTCCTATAAACAGTCTAGAGATTAGACCATGGAATATTCAAAGAACTTTAAGTTCAGTGAGATGGAACAACAGAATGGGAAGAAAACGGCATGAAATGAAGTTGGAGAAGAATCAGGGACCATATCCTTTGATTCAATCCAACAAACATTTATTGAGCACCTACCATTTACTGAGCACTGAGAATACAAAGACTAAGATATAGTCCCTACTCTCAATAAGTTTATAATCTAGTGAATGAAACCCAACACATAAACAGGGAATTTCAACATTATGTGATAAGTGAAATCATAGAGAAGGGCACTTAACTCACCCTAGGAGAGTTAAGAAAATACTCACCTTAGCCAAGTCTTAAAAAATGGGAAAGAGGGCTTCCCTGGTGGCACAGTGGTTGAGTCCGCCTGCCCATGTAGGGGACACGGGTTCGTGTCCCGGTCCGGGAAGATCCCACATGCCGTGGAGCGGCTGGGCCCGTGAGCCATGGCCGCTGAGCCTATGTGTCCGGAGCCTATGCTCTGCAACGAGAGAGGCCACAACAGAGAGAGGCCTGTGTACCGCAAAAAAAAAAAAAAGGGAAAGAGATAAACAAAGGATGGTGCCATAGGAGTTAGAAAAAGTATTTCTGGCAGAAGAAAAAATAAGTGCAGGCTTGGGGTGATAAATGTCATGTTGTGTAGGATGCCAAGCAAACGTAAGTAGTTCAGTGTTTCTGGGGTACAAACCATGAAACAAACGTTTAGCCTTGAGACTGGAGGGAAAAGAAAGAGGAATTAATGCCCTGCTAAGAACCTTAAGTTTTATGCTATAGGTGACACAGAACTACTGAAGAGTTTTGATCTGGGAGAAACGTACAATTATAGGCTGATCACTCTGATAATAGCATTGATAATGGACTTAAGGGAGAACAATAAGAAAGCTATCGCAGTAGTCCAATAAAGAGGTTCTGAGGGCTTGAACTAAGGTAGTTACATTATAGATGAATAGAGATGGAAATAAACTTAACAGATGGGGAGGTGAAATAAGAAGAGTTTATTGGTTAGAAATATGCAAATATGAGGGAAAAGAAATCAAGGATGACAACTAGTTTTCCAAAAATTAAGGAAGGAAATGCCTATTACGTGCTGAACTTGTTTAAATTATATTTACTTATATTAGTCTGTAATCATAGTGAAGAAAGGGACTATGTTATTTACCATTGCATTTCCAGTGCCTAGGCCAATGCCTTCATAAAGTATGCACTCAAAAAATATATGTGGAATTAATGAGAAAAAGCAAAGGGCTGGTGGAAACGATGAGTTTGGTATTGAACATAATGAGCTTGAAGATATCTGTGAAATTTCCAAGTAGAAATTTCCAGTTGAAAATAATGTAGGTTTAGAGCTCAGGAAAGAGGTCCAAGAGAAAGATAGAAAATTAGATGCCATCTGAATAGGTGAAGCTGTGGGAATGGATGAGCTTACAAAGTGAGAGGAGATATTGGCAAAGGATAGTCCCCTGGGGTTTCACTTAAATAAAAGTTTCATTTTATTTGACCCAAGGATAAGGAAAGGTGAACAAATCATGCAAATCAAGACCCAAGAATTGTAAGGACCATCCACTCTGCACTCACTTTCTCAACCAGGAAATTCAGCAGTTTTCAGAAGTTATGTGACTTGCCCAAGTGACATAGCAGCCAGCACCGAAGTAACACAGCCCAGGTGCTTTGATTAGAAATGGAATACCTTTCCATTACTATTATTATTGTTGTTCTTTTTATTCCAGAATATCACCGCACCATCATTAGAACTTTCAATGCACAATGCAGGGGCAACAGTCATGGTCTTTAAGGTGCCTAGAACCCTTTAAATGTTCACCCAATATCACAGTAATTGTAACTTTAAAACATTCTTCTTATACATAAGTAGTGCTCAAGCATTCCTCTGAAACCCAAGCCATATAAGTATGAAATAATTCTTGCGAGAGTTGATTTTATAACTGGATTGTTCAGGTAGCAGGTGTTCTTGAGAGTAAGGGCAGCTGTATTAAAATTAACAGCTCTATATGCACAGAACATAAACTATACAAATCGGCCTCACCAAATATAAATTCTCTGAGCTCTTCTCTCCATTTGAATGAGCACTGCAGCAGCAGCTCTGAACATTTGCCGTTAAACTCTGTAATGCTAGCTACAAACAGGGTTTGTAACGTTATGATAATGAGAAGCCGTATTTTAAAAGAGATCATTATTAAAGTGCTCTGCCTTAATTTGGAGTTGCCTTCCTATTTCCGCCCAACTTTATTTGGAATGAGTTGCAATTTCTAACCTACGACCAGTAACAGAAGCTCTATGTGATTAAGACAATAAATATATTCACAAAATGTAAACGCAGCCTTTGGGGCTTTAAACATCTGCTCTGAAAATAAAACTTTTACAAACACACAGTCGTGGGCAAAATGAAACCTTTCTTCCAAGACTTTTTTTTATGGAACTGAAAGGTCTGAAATACAAATAGTGGTCTCTTCCCAAACACAACGTGCAGATTTAAGCTAATTCACATGTGACATTGGTCAATTATCTGAGTCTTTATACAGTTGCAGGGCACTCAGAGTCCTTTGGACTGCTTTACACAAAATTTTTCAATGGGGCCAAAACTCTGCATTCAAGATTTCAGTTATAACAAGGTCTAGATACTGAAATTGAAATATCCAAAATCTGTTAGATTTATTAGTTTTTTCTTTTATGGCCAATGTTCTCACAATAGGAGCAACCTCATGTCAACATTTAGTAAATCTTTGACCCATTTCACTTTCCTACCCTAGAAATGTAAGACAGGTGAAGAAACAGCTTGTATTCAACTCTCTCAGTTGGATAACTCGTTCAGTATCAGCCAGGAATTTGAAGGGTTTTTCCATCCCTACATACCTCATTATCTCCTTTAAAATCAATCTGACATCCTTGGAAAATTACGTAAAATATGGGAAAAGTTTTACAGATATTTATCAACACAACATCAATAATAGAGAAAAAAACTAGAAGCAGCCCAATGTCCAAGAATAAGGGAATGATTACTTAAAGGCTGATATATTGATTAAATACAGTATCACACACCATTTAGAAACACAGTTACACAGATTATATAGCTACATGAAAAATGCTGCTGGTATAACAAGTCTGCACATAAAACAAAAGAAGTCCATTCTCTGATGCTTTAATTGAATTCACAGAGAGTAAAGTACATCACTACTATATATCATGTTTGAAAACAGTTTTTAAATTGTTCCCTAATAGTTTTCATCTCTGACAGTTTGCACCTGCACCCTTCTATCCATGAGACAATACTATTTAGGTAAGCTCCTTCACACATATTATTTTATTGAATCCTTTAAAAATCCAAAAAGGTAAATAATGTTATTAGCTCACTAGGGTAGTTATTATTAATATTATTATGAGTGGTTTACCCCTAAGACATTAGGTATACTTAATTGCCTTTTAAGGATCCCACTGCTACAAGTCAACCAGTCACCAAGTATTACTTGCTACACTGACTAAATACCTCCTTTTCTAGCAAAAGGAAATTCTAGATCAGCCCTGTCCAACTGAAATATCATGCAAGGCACACATGTAAGCCATGTATGTAATTTTAAGTTTTCTAGTAACTGCATTAAAAAAGTAAAAAGAAATAGATGAAATTGATTTTAATATCTTTAATTTAACCCGGTATGTCCCAAATATCATCAATTTCAAGTTGTAATCAATATTAAAATTACTAATGAAATACTTTTAAGTCTTTTTTTACTAAGTCTTTGAAGTCTACCCTGTGTTTTACATTTATAGCTCATCTCAATTCAGATTCACCACATTTGAGGTGCTCAGTAGCCACACATGGCTAGGAGCTTCCGTCTTGGACAGCACAGCTGAAGACTGAGTGACTGATGACAGAATGTTGAAAATACTTGTGTAAGGTATACTGCAACATAATAAGCATTACCCTGTAACACCATGTGCCATTTAAGACAATAATACCATTTATGTAATTCAAAAGTAGATTTTATTACCATTCCCAACTGAAAGCATAATGATATTTTTCCATTTTCTTTTTGTGATATTATTCTGAAACCAATATGTGTGTAACTTAGTGAAAAAACTAACAAATGTTATGAACTATAATGGAATAAAAATGTTATGCCATTGGGGTAACATGTCCTGGTTATGAGACAAATAAAAAGTAGTCAGTGTATCCGGCCTATCACAATGAAACATCGCAGTTCAAAGGGAGGGGGCCTTCAAGGATGACTTGCATATTTCCTAAGCACCAAAAACGTTCTTTAGAGGCAGGTATTTATCACCACCACATAATTTCTCATCACGTTAAAGGGGTTCCCACAGTTTAGGTGTTTCTGCAAGAGCAACTAAGGAATGACCCCGGAAAGATAAGGGCTTTTGATAATAACCAAGCTTACAAATCAGTCCTCAGAACAAGACTTCTAAAGAAAACTGAATGAGGTCCATGGGTGAAACAAAATCTTTCTTTTTCAAAAATCCCAGAGCTATACTTTACAACAACATTTTTTTTTAATACCCAAAGATGGAAGAGAACAGGCACACAAGAGAAAGCAAATGTTGTAGAGTTTTGCCCCCTAATAAATGTTCCTCACCCACTACCGCAGCTAAAATTAGGTCTCCAAGTTTGAGGTAATCCTTCTGCCAAATCTAGTTCATGTTGTTTAAGAAGTCTTCTGAAACATGAAATAGAATTTATAGCCTACTGCGAACAACTACGGCCAAGTAAGTCGGCATCTAAATTATTATATAGTGTGATGACTGCCAAAATAGGAGAGGTGTGGTGGAAACACATAGGTGGGGCCGTCACCCAGACATGTTGGGGAGGGTGTGTGATTGCGATCAGCTTCCTAGAAAAAGTAAAGCCCAAACTAAACCTATTCCATGGGTAGGTATTAGTGAAAGGAGTTTGAAGCAGAGGAAACAGAATGTTCCAAGGCCAGGGGTGGGAGAAACATGGCATGTCAAAGAACCGAGAGAAGACAGGAGCTTCAACATGGCAGAAGAGTAAGACGCAGAGATCACCTTCCTCCCCACAAATACACCAGAAATACATCTACACGTGGAACAACTCCAACAGAACACCTACTGACCGCTGGCAGAAGACCTCAGACCTCCCAAAAGGCAAGAAACTCCCCACGTACCCGGGTAGGGCAAAAGAAAAAAGAATAAACAGAGACAAAAGAATAGGGACGGGACCTGCACCAGTGGGAGGGAGCTGTGAAGGAGGAAAGTTTTCCACACACTAGGAGGCGGGGAGATTCGGAGCCGGGGAGGAGAGCGCAGCAACAGGGGTGCGGAGGGCAAAGCAGAGAGACTCCCGCACAGAGAATCGGTGCCGACCGGCACTCACCAGCCTGAGAGGCTTCTCTGCTCACCCGCCGGGGCGGGCCGGGGCTGGGAGCTGAGGCTCGGACTTCGGAGGTCGGATCCCAGGGAGAGGACTGGAGCTGGCGGCGTGAACACAGCCTGAAAGGGGCCAGTGCGTCACGGCTAGCCGGTAGGGAGTCCGGAAGAAAGTCTTGACTTGCTGAAGAGGCAAGAGACTTTTTCTTGCCTCTTTGTTTCCTGGTGCGCGAGGAGAGGGGATTCAGAGCGCTGCTTAAATGAGCTCCAGAGATGGGCACGAGCCTCGGCTATCAGCGCGGACCCCAGAGACGGGCATGAGACGCTAAGGCTGCTGCTGCCGCCACCAAGAAGCCTGTGTGCAAGCACAGGTTACTATCCACACCCCCCTTCCCGGGAGCCTGTGCAGTCCGCCACTGCCAGGGTCCCGGGATCCAGGGACAACTTCCCCAGGAGAACGCACGGCGCGCCTCAGGCTGGTGCAATGTCACGCTGGCCTCTGCCGCCGCAGGCTCGCCCCGCACTCCTTACCCCTCCCTCCCCCCGGCCTGAGTGAGCCAGAGCCCCCGAATCAGCTGCTCCTTTAACCCCACCCTGTCTGAGCGAAGAACAGACGCCCTCAGGCGACCTACACGCAGAGGTGGGGCCAAGTCCAAAGCTGAACCCCGGGAGCTGTGCAAACAAAGAGAAAGGGAAATCTCTCCCAGCAGCCTCAGGAGCAGCGGATTAAATCTCCACAATCAACTTGATGTACCCTGCATCTGTGGAACACCTGAATAGACAAAGAATCATCCCAAATTGAGGAGGTGGACTTTGGGAGCAACGATATACATATTTTTTTTCTCTTTTTCTCTTTTTGTGGGTGTGTATGTGTATGCTTCTGTGTGTGATTTTGTCTGTATAGCTGTGCTTTTACCATTTGTCCTAGGGTTCTGTCTGTCCTTTTTTGTTGTTGTTTTTTTACTTTATTACTTAAAATTTCTTTTTCTTAATTATTCTTTCTTTTATTATACTTTATTTTATTTTATTTACTTTATCTTCTTCTTTCTTTCTTTCATTTTTTCCTCCCTTTTATTCTGAGCCATGTGGAGGACAGGTTCTTGGTGCTCCACCCAGGGGTCAGGGCTGTGCCTCTAAGGT
>NW_020185328.1:8148137-8148427 GCF_003031525.2 Neophocaena asiaeorientalis asiaeorientalis
AACACAAGACAAGGAAAAGACCTACAATAACAAACCCAAAACAACTAAGAAAATGGTAATAGGAACATACATATTGATAATTATCTTAAATGTAAATGGTTTAATTGCTCCAAACAAAAGACACAAGATTGGCTGAATGGATACAAAAAGAAGACCTGTATATATGCTGTCTACAAGCGACCTCCTTCAGACTTAGGGAAACATACAGACTGAAAGTGAGGGGATGGAAAAAGATATTCCATGCAAATGGAAATAAAAAGAAAGCTGGAGTAGCAATTCTCATATCAGAC
>NW_020185328.1:8148488-8176504 GCF_003031525.2 Neophocaena asiaeorientalis asiaeorientalis
GATCAATAAAACTAAAAGCTGGTTCTTTGATAAGATAAACAAAATTGATAAACCATTAGCCAGACTTATCAAGAAAAAAAGGAAGACTCAAATCAACAGAATTAGAAAAGTAAAGGAGAAGTAACAACTGACACTGAAGAAATACAAAGGATCATGAGACATTACTATAAGCAACTATATGCCAATGAAATGGACAACTTGGAAAAAATGGACAAATTCTTAAAAATGCACAACCTTCCGAGAAAAAGCAGAAACGAACACACCATTGTAAAGCAATTATACTCCAATAAAGATGTTTAAAAAAAAAAAAAAGAACCGAGAGAAATAAGGAAGCCAGGTGGAGACATGAGGCTGGAGAGTGAGTAAGGGATGTAATCCTGCGGCCTCTTGTAAACTAAGGAGTGTGAACTTGATCTTCACAGAGATGGAAAGCTTCTGAGTGACTGCTTTTGCTTTGACCTCCCACCTTTCGGGGCTTTCTAGCTCTCTAATTCCTTGAAAACCCTAGAACTAAAGCATTCTACAAGGGCTTCAGGGGAAAAGCACCAACAACTAATTAAGCACCATAGCTTCAAATACAACAGAAAAAGGGAACAAAAAAAGGCTCAAATTCATTCACTGAACCTGGAAAGCTAGTATTTTCTCAGTGATTCCTAGATCTATTTTTTTCCTTTTTTCATGGCCTGGCTGGGGTTTCTTTGGAGTTTCATAAAATTAATGGCTTGTAACATCTCATTACAGGGCAAGTCTAGGGCACCTTTCTCATCATTGCTTGAATCCCCGCCTTAAAGGGGATCCCCAGGATAGAAATCTTTCTGAGATATGGAATGTTGTTCTATTTGAGGCCTTCCTTTCAACGAGCGAATGTTGTTTCAGACCCCTCTCTCCAGCTACTACATGCACATATACACACACATGAATAAAGGGCAAAAGGAAGGGCTCGAGGAATGGCATAGGCAGCTCTCAGAATCATTCTCACCAAATCCTTTGTCTCCCACTGACGGCCAGGAGAGCATAATCCCTCAATCAGTCATCCTCTTGAGAGGCGGCAGACATAGCTAATGCCTCTCTTTCAGATACTGGTCTTCTGTTTCTTTTTTCGGTTGGTTTGGTTTGATTTCTTTTCTAGTTTGTTCCAGTACCCTCTACGTCTTATTAATTTTCTTCTGCTTACTGTCTTAGACTGGCAGTTTCTGCTCAGCTCAGTCTCTAAACCCTTCGAGTCATTGCTTAAGTCCATTTACTCTTATTCTATCCTCAGGAAAGATCCAAAAAAGCTAGTTAACATCCTCTGTCCATAAATTCTGCACACTCCTAAGAACCATAGCCAAGGAGTCACTAAGCCTTTTCTTCCCTGTTTTGTATTTGTAGTGCCATTTCCTAATCATTCTTAGTTTCCAGCCCTGAGTCTCTTTTGTGGCGCGTCTTGGTAAGTCCACTCAGGTTTTTCACATACCCACAAAGCAGGATTGGGAAAGATTAGATACCATATTCTAGTAGGGCTCTGGCTCTTTGGGATAATGAGCAGAAAGACTATCCCTGAGTTTAAAAAAATAGTGAAACAACATGATGCCAAAGGGAAATGAATAATGAGGCTCGCTGGGCATTTATTCTTCCTGCTCCTATGCCTCTGGGAACAGAGCTCTCAAACAAGACAAAGGAGCAGAACTAGAATAAAAAGTCTTCATGGCAAAATTAAGGTACCTTTAGGGTGAACCATGCAGGGAGAAGCGTGCAGAGCACCTGTCTGTAGCACATTTCTGACCCAGTCATGTGTATCAACTTCATTCATTCTTCTGAGAAGAAAGCCAAGGCATTTTTAAATGCAGAGTTGTTTAGACTTGGCACTCATTCTGCAGAGTTAATAACATTTTTGAGAGTTCATTAATCTCCACAAGTCTGAAAACAATATACATTTTCGTGTTCTTGCTCTCCAGCTACCATCTTTACAGTATATTTTTACATAAGTAATTGGTCATGGCTCAAATTAAAATATCTCTGACAATTATCAAGCAGGCTAAGGGTTTTTGAGCCTGTGCTGGGATGAGAGATATCAGCACCCCAGGGTGCCCCCAGACCATGTGTTATCTTACGATAACATTCAACTCACTTCTAGCTAGGCTCATGAAGTGTAAGTTTTTCATCTGTCGAAAGGACTGTGTTCTGTCTAGATAATATTCCCTTGCTGAAAGGTTAGTCTCGATAGAATTTTTCCCATTAAAGTATAAATGTGGTATGTATGTGGACTACGTTTCATGTCCCTGGCAACCTGGGTGTCCTCAAAATCATTGCAGTCCCGTCCTCATATCACAAGTCCTGTAATGCTTCACAGACCACTGTGTCCTCTATATTCAAATACTTCTCCTCATAGACTAACAAGTGGCAAGCCTTATAATCTTTCTTTGTGCCATGCACTAAAGACCTCTCGTGTGATGAACTGTCATCTCCCTCAACCTCAAAGGTAAATGGCTATAAAATTGTTTTATGTTCCTAGTATTCCTAGTCCTCGAGTAAAATAACTAGCTGTAATTCAATGTTGGCAATGTGGTATTATTTATAAAGCATTCAAACTGTACCTTCCAGTTTTAGAATGCCACCAGATCTTCTGACTGAATTACAGTCTAGTGAATTCTGCTGGGTGTCCTTTTTTCTGCATGAAAATTACTCACAAGCATTTCCCAACATCTCCAGGGCCTACAGGGAAGTTCCAAAGGGGAGCAACATTTTGCATATCCTTCAAAAACTTCTTCAGGGACGTTCAAAAGCCACGAAGTAGATAAAACTGTTTAATACTGGATAAAAATTAATACACAAGGTCCTACTGTATAGCAAAGGGAACCATATTCAATATCCTGTGATAAACCACAATGGAAAGAATATTTTAAAAAAGAATGTGTATATATATATATATATATATATACACACACACATATACGTATATGAATATCTATAACTAAATCACTTTACTGTACAGCAGAATTTAACACAACATTGTAAATCAACTGTACTTCAATAAAAAATTAAATTAAATTTTTTAAAAAAGAATTCGAAAAACAATTAAAACAAACAGCCATAAAATAAAAATGTATTGGTAGTTTTCCAAAGAGGAAAAGATAATATCTGAAGATACAATTCAGTTTCACTGGCTGACTTCCAAAGCAAAATTCCTAAATGGATGACATGGATTTAGACTGTGTCAGACAGTTTTGGGTAAGGTAGAAAGGAGAATGGGGTTTTGCTTATTTATTGACTGGGGAGGGCTTGTTTTGTGCTGTTGTTTGCTAAAAAGACTTACCTATATGCCTCAATTAGAATCCATTCACTCAGAGATGTTTCATTATCCTCTCTGCCTTGGTTTAGAAACATCTCTATGTTTACTTTCAAAAGACGATAATTTTACAGATGACTTTCGCCATTGTATTCAGCTTCTCTGATTCTAGCACATAATCAACATCTTATTTTATAAGCTCTTTCTCTTGGTCCTAGCCTTATTTTTTTCTTATGTGCCTCCCATAGTTTTATAAATTACCTTCCTTTTTAATAAGAAGATCTTTTCCTCTGGAAGGCAGTAGGTTTTTTAGACTTTGTCCAATGGCAATATGTCTAGCCCAGCTGTCAGCGGAATATTTTGTACTAAGTAATGTAACCAGTCTTTTAAATACAAGCTCTATGGCTCTGCAATGTGGTTCTGTCACAGAAAACCAGAGAGGCCAAATATTTTCATCCTGATTCAGTATATACATGACATATAGACATGACTTTGTTTTAACACCTGTATCTTAGACGCTTATAAGTCTTTCCTTGGACTTGCTTTGTTTCTTCAAAACTATATGCTAATAAAAACATGAACAGATTTGCTGCTTCACTGAATATTTAACACTCCTTCATTAAATCAGTTCGCTGTCAATAGCAGATTTTATTCTAAAATCCAGAGGGAGGAAAATGGCAACAATCTGATGACTAGAAAAGGCAAAGCCACTAACAACATTTTTTAAATTTCATTATCATATATTTTCCACCATTTCCTAGGCACTTGTTGCCAATAGTAAATTTGTCCAACCTAGGCCTACTAGATTCATTTTGTGCTTTATTATTAAATAATTCATTTAACAGTGCTAAATTAAACATGCCCCAGGATAATTATCTTTATGTATATTTACATTCATTTATAAGAACACATTATTTTCAATCTTATAATTCTAATCTTTGCAAATAGATGCCTAAATACTAACAGTCTTAACACTTCCTGGATTGATAATTAGTAAACTGGAGTTACTGCCATTCATAAAATTAAGATATAGGCCATTGGCTAATCTTGATAGTAAGACATTTATGTACAACATTCGACTAGAATGTTTTATTTTGTTATTGCCATTTGGCAGGCCAAGTTCATGTAAGTTTGCTTCCTGGGACCTAGGATTACGTGGCTCAAGGACATTTTCATAATGTCAATACGAGAGAGCCATAAACAGTAGAATGTGATACCCTGCATTTCTCTTATTTAAATACACGTTTAATCCATGATCTTTCTGGGTTTCCTTTTTTTAAAAAAGTTCAGAAACTTCTGCTTTGCACTAACCTTGTGGTAAACAATATAACTGCTCCTTGGCTTGTAAAACACCCCTTAGTAACTGGAATTTTCAGATAATTCTGAATTCTTCCGAAGCGCCACTCTGATAAGATGGTCCTACTAAGACTTCCGGTAAGAGATGTCCAGCAATTCAACTGCGTGCATGAAATGCCAAATGGCATAAAATAAAAACGCTGTGCATCACCCCTGAATTATTCACACATCGGCAGGAAACTAAATAAGGAGACTGAGTTCTGTGTCCTTTCCTATTTGTCCTCTGTGTCATTTATGAAAGAAGTCCTCATAAGGCAAAATAACATCAATAACGAGGATTTTACGCCTCATAAAGATTCACACCTCAGCAAGAAGCCAAAAGAAGAAAGTGGACTTTATGTCCTCTGTCTAGGTGTCCTTCCAGTGTCATTTGAGGTATCCTTTCAAAAGACAAATAACAATCACAATAGCAAACTTATTTCAGAAGAGGGAAAGCCACAAAGAGGAAAGTCTAATAGAGATTTCTGTAGATGAGCTCTGAAATTACCTCTTGCTTTGCTACTCCTTTGGGAAGGACCACCTCTGATTAGTTTAAACTCCTCTGAACAAATATCATTTCATGGGCTACTCAGAAAGATCTATTTTCTTCCAATAATATTTTAGGATTACTTGTCCATCCAGAGTTCCACAATACCATTTCTTCTCCTAAGATATCCCCTGAATCCTATTCTCATCTCACCAGCTTCACTTCATTACTATCTTCATTGTCACCCTAATATCTATTTCTCACTTAGAACACTCAGCCATCTCTAAGCTTTTCAGAGTAGACATATGGAAACAGAGGATTAGGAATCGGGGCTCAGAACATCTTGGCTCTAATCAGAGAGGCAACATAGCTTATGAGTTAAGAGTGAGAGCTTAGAGAGGTTAAATATGTGGATCCAAATCCCAACTTTACCACCTACTAGCTTTGTGTGGATGAGGAGTTATTTTAACCTGTCTGGCCTTCTTTTTCTCATGGACAAAATGGGGATAAAATTAATACATAGCTCAGAAGGGAGATATCAGGATTAACAAGGTAATACATGAAAAGCGTTTAGAATCACACCCAGTAGCCCAACCATTGAATACATGTTGGCTATTATTATTGGTCCCTATATATGTACATATACTATGTTAATGGCAACAATCTCTCGTGTTTCCATTTCCTTGTCTGAAAAATGAAAAGATTAGATTGGATCATCTCTAAAATTCCTCCTAGTCCTAAAACATCAAGAGTTTAAGTCTAATACAAATCCTTTTTTAAAAACTCTAAGACTTTAGTAGGAATCTACTCTTTAACTTGTTGGACATGGAAAACCATAAAACAAACATATGGCATAGTCTCTACCCTTAAGAATCATAAAATCTTTTGTTTTAAAGAGTAAAGATAAATTTCAATTTTTCCCTGAGATATATATTGTTTTCTTCCTATATTAATTGATCAGATTTTCAGGAAAATCCATTTATAGAATAAATGATATGATATATTATGAAATAATATTAAGTCACATGGATGTGTTAAATTTACCAGCTAGATAAATTTGAAAACTGAATAAATAACATATGGTATAAATATAATAAATTATATTTTTATTCATAATCAACAAATATTTACTGAGTAACTACTATTTGCTGGGCATAAAAATAAATTAGAAAAGGCTTTAATATAAACAGAAGAAGGGAATTATTATCTAATAATTAGATAATTATTAAATATGTAATTAATTAAATTAACTATGAAATTATCTAATAGCACATAGGATAATTTATTTAAAAGTCCTTATAAACTGAAACAAGATGAAACAAAAATATTCTAGCCAAGATCTCTAAATTATGATAAGAAACATCCAAAAGGGGATAAAAATAAGGTCTTAGAATCAAAAACTTGCTGAAACATTCAGGGGACTAAATTCTCCCTTTCTTTTTTATGAGGAAAGAAAATTAAAAATTATTCTTTATTTAATGGTTCTTACTTACAATCTTTTATTTCAAATACATTTCAAAAAAAGCATTATGTAAATACAAGTTAATTTTGTTACCATAAAAAATAATAACTAAGAAATGATATTACTGGACTAGATTATCTCTAAGGAACCTCCTAATTCTAAAATCATATAAATTGCTTCTAGTAATAAAATAGTAATATGAAAATGCTGGTACATTTTCAAATACGGTATTTCCTCCACAAAGAAAACTTTAAAAGACTCTACATAAGCCAGCAAATGAAAGCCTGCTGCTAAGAGAATCTGAGAAGATTTGACATATCTGTCCCTGATTTGGACAAGAAAATTATTTCACACCTATGTCAATCAAGTAAGTCTCCAAGATAATTTGTGCTTGAAAAAAAATGCAGAAGGAGGCTGTGTGTGTGTCTGTGTATGCATGCACACGTGTAGAAGGTGTGATATGGAATAATTAGTGTTTAGAGTTTTTAATGAAAATAAAGCTTAACAAGGCTTAATTCCATAGAAAGAAATCCTATTTTTACCCTTTCCTATTAATTTACTGAAATTCAGAGGAAAGAAACACAAATAAACAATTTATCTTTGAAGAAAGTAGCTTTTGACCTGAGAGTCAATCAGTCTTTTTGAAAAGCAAAAGCCTTTTAGCTGTCAAAAGAAACTGTCATTTTCTGTTCAGAATCCTACTATTCTTGATTTTGTATTACAATCAATACTATACCTAGGGAGGCCGTAATTACTTGCTTCTTTTATGCTTCCCAAATATAACATGGAAATAAGACATTGCTTGAATTTAGGCCATGTGGAGACTTATTTTATATATGGAGAGAAGACAGAAAATAATTCAATATATCGTAGGGTAAAAGCATGCAACGGCTAAAGTACAACAACAGTAGTATTCTGGAGATCTAGGATTTGATTCCAGCCCTAATACCAGGATCATTCATCAGTCGGCAAATTTTAATAAACACCTACTATGTGCCCCTGTACCTATGGAGTCCTCAGTCCCCAAGAAGTGGGGCTAGGGAAAGGATAAAGACAAATAAATCCACAACTATAAACTATAAAAGTAAAATGAATGAAAAGACAGTGCATAATAAGAGTACATAACAGGGCTTCCCTGGTGGCGCAGTGGTTGAGAGTCTGCCTGCCGATGCAGGGGACACAGGTTCGTGCCCCGGTCCGGGAAGATCCCACATGCCGCGGAGCGGCTAGGCCTGTGAGCCATGGCCGCTGGGCCTGCACATCCGGAGCCTGGGCTCCGCAACGGGAGAGGCCACAACAGTGAGAGGCCCGCGTACCGCAAAAAAAAAAAAAAAAAAGAAAATAACAGAAAAAGGGATTCTGATGGACAGTGCCAAAGCATGCAACGGCTAAAGTACAACAACAGTAGTATTCTGGAGATCTAGGATTTGATTCCAGCCCTAATACCAGGATCATTCATCAGTCGGCAAATTTTAATAAACACCTACTATGTGCCCCTGTACCTATGGAGTCCTCAGTCCCCAAGAAGTGGGGCTAGGGAAAAGATAAAGACAAATAAATCCACAACTATAAACTATAAAAGTAAAATGAATGAAAAGACAGTGCATAAAAAGAGTACATAACAGTAAAAGGGATTTTGATGGACAGGTCCAAAAATGGCCCTTTAGAAGCGATGATACTTGGCTGAAACTTGAAGTATGAGAATGGAATCAGCCATGCAAATAGGGCAAGAAAAACAGCTCCAGGCAGAAGAAAACACATGTGCAGTGGCCATAAGGCAAGATGGAATTTGGGCACTCTCGAAGAATTTGAAGAAGAAAAGTGTCAATCACACATACTGCAGAAAGGAATGTCTTGTCTGAGACTAATACATTTATCCAAGGCCTCAAGAAATAATCCACATGAGCTCTCTGCTGAGTCGATTCAGATCTCACTGGACTGTGATACTTCTATGAGGTCCTCAGGGTAAGGTACACTGATTTTTGGCCAAGTCTGAATAAAAGTAACAAAGTGCTGAGAAATTTCCATCTGAATTTGGAAAGGACTGCTCAAGTAATCTATTTTTTAAAAATCACTCTCATCTCTCATATTTAATCCTCCAGATTCATTCTTATTCAATTATGCATTAAGGTATTGGCAATCCCCAGAAATACTTGAACTTTTATCCTTTTCTTTAGAATGAAATTAGTTATTTCTCTAAGGCAAATCCTGCTATGTGATAATGAGATGTATGTGACATTTCGCTGTAATTACAGCACTAATTTATGTTCTGTGGTGAAATGATCTGATGACATATATACAACTTGTTAAAACTGTGTATAATTAAGTTGAATGTCTATGATAGCTGACTGAGACCAACTCTAAAGGTATGATAGCTATTCTCCAATCCAAAATTAAAGTAGCCTTCATCATTGAAAACAAGCCTAGAATTTATTCTGTGAGTTCAGAGAGTAGGCATAACAGACAATAAAGTCATGTGTTTGAGGACGAGAGAGGTCAGAGAGCTTTAGTGTCCTGAAAGTAGAGTCTAAAGATTTCTGCTTCATAACTTTTGCCTTACTGACTAAAATGTGTTTACAACCAAAAGAGTTGGATGGAAAAGAGAAACAGCCAGCCAGCAGCCAGATGCTCTGTCATCATTTGTACACACTACATGTCCATAGACTATAGAATACAAGATCTACAGCTAGGTTGTTTGTTTGTTTGTTTGTTTGTTTGTTTTAAAGACAGGGCTTCTTCGGGTTTAAGTCCCTGAAGTATCTGAAGCAGCATTAGAGGCTCCTTTATGTTTTGGCAGGTAGAAGCTTCACAGTGAATGGTCTATCTGTGTTAACAGTCTTGATCACGCCTCCTTTTGTGGTGGACTGAGTGAATGAATGAATGGAGCTCACTGGCAAGTCAAGAAAACAAAAAATAACAGAAAACATTTGTCAAAGAAGCTGACATAAAATAAGTAGATTTTAATATTCAAGGAAAGGGGCCTTCCCTGGTGGCAGAGTGGTTAAGAATCCACCTGCCTATGCAGGGGACATGGGCTCAATCCCTGGTCCGGGAAGATCCCACATGCCACAACTACTGAAGCCTGCGTGCCTAGAGCCCGTGCTCCGCAACAAGAGAAGCCACTGCAATGAGAGGCCCGCACACCACAATGAAGGGTAGGCCTCTCTTGCTGCAACTAGAGAAAAGCCTGCACGCAGCAACGAAGACCCAACGTAGCCAAAATAAATAAATAAATTTATTTATTTAAAAAACATATTCAAGGAAAGATATTTAGGAACCAATAATTTAAGTCTCCAAATTTTTTAAACAGTAGACTTACTCAATTTTAATAAGCAAAACATGTGTAACTTCTAAAGAAGGAATATTAATTCTTTACTTAGCTTCATTATGCACTAACCCATATGAAAAGTTAAGAAAAGAACAAGAGGTCACATAAATTATGTGCTGAATCCCCACTTAGGGTATTTGATATCCATTAAGGATACTAAAATTCATACTCATTAGACCCTCAACTCTGCATGAAGACATTAAGTTGTAAAGTGGTTTCTTTTTTTTAAGAACAGTAAAGAAAATTAATAAACCATCAGGAAAAGTAAACAGTGAGGCAACAATGCCTCCATTTAACATTCATCTATTATTTTAATGAATAATCTATTTTTTCTATAAATCACTGCATAAAAACCTATAATCACTCTGATTTTTCTCATATTATCAGCCAAAGGAAGAATGAATAATGTATTAGATATCTAAGAATATGAGGAATCATTATCATTTATACTAATTACTGACTTAAGTAAACAGAATGTTACATTTAACCACTGATATTAATGTGTTTGTTCATTTAAAATGAGTTATGTCTTTAATGAAGGCATTTGGGGTATCTTTGTGAATTACATGGTTACTTGTGTTCTTTGTCTACAAATGACTTCATTTTTTCTGGGCTTTCCATAAAAAAACACATTGAGATAGAGGCATTTTTTTTCTGTCAATAGGACTGCTCTCTTTATAGAAATATTTACTACCTATTGAAAAGAGCATTTTTCTCCAAACTGTTTCATGTTATTCTGCAGGTCAACATCTGAAGGATAATTATTCAGCCTAGTTACTCAAATCCTGCTTCATTCACACTGTCTTTATCTATCTAATCTTACCACTATTTCTCATTGAAGAGAGAACTATTTGTAAGAGCCGCTTTAAAATGTTAGGGTTTTGCTCTCTCTCAGAACTAAGCTATGTGTTCCCACATGTTAGACAAAAGCTTTTCTCCCTCTCAGTTTCCATGATTTTCTACCCGCCCTTCAACACTCCTGAGCATGTCCACTCTATTATTCTAGTATGTGTTCACAACAGGCAGAAGACAGAGGCCAGAGAGACAAGATGGAATAACGTCTCATCTTGAGATCTTAAGAGGTATATTTCAAAAACAACAAAGAAAGTATTTGTTATTGACACAGAGTGTATCTATAACGAATTACAATGCAATTGTTTTAAACAAAAATGAAACATTAACAGTAATTTCTTCTAAATGCAAATAACAGAAGCAAAACGCCCCTTCAAGTTTGTGCTGGGAGCAGAGAAGAAAGATTAATTCTACCTGGAGTGGTCAGAGAGCCACACTCTAGGTGAGCATAGACAACACCAAGGGTAATCTACCTGGTATCCAATTCCCCTTTCTTCCTTGATTTTGTCCAGTATCTACCCTGATTTTGTCTGATTTTGTCCAGTATCTAAGCTTCCCCCTTATTCCTCAGAAGCAAATGCTGTTAATCCAACGCAAACATAGCAATCCCATTCTTCCTGGGGTGGGTTTAGTCAGGGTCATGTGGTTCAATGCTGGCAAGTGAACTGCGAGGGGAAGTCTGCTGGGGCTTAAGGAGAAGATTTCCCCACTCTGAAAAAGACACATGGGAAAAGATGTATCTTTTTCAGCAGGACATTGTTGCCACTGGTTGTGTTGCTATTTTGTAACCACAAAATAAATTAGCCTGAGGTCAAAAAGGATACACTAAGGATCAAAGAGTTTTAAAATGGCAAGAACCTGGGTTCTAAATGATGTCAATGAGATTTTAATTAAACAACCTGGGAAACTCCAGGTTCCCTAATACAGTTTCTTATTAAATCATGTGAGTTGGAGAATTCCTGTTACTTGCAATTGCAGGATTAGTATGAATTTGATACATGGAAGGAGAGGAACAATACAGGTATAAGAAACAAGATGTGCAAAGTCAAAAAAATGAGAAAGAACACCTCTATTGGATAAAACTGGATGAATAAGTACATTTTCTCTTTAAGGAACTTCTTGACTCTACGATGCTTTATTATCCCCCAGATCATACATAACTGTCGTTAGAATATGTGTACAGTTTCAGATGTGTCAAAGAGTTTAACAAATACATACATGTGTGTGCATAAACACACACACAATATTAATTCAGCTTTTGGTAACATTATAGAGTCTGCGGAAAATAGGCTGTGTGGAAATATCAGTTGCTTATTTCTTTAAAAAATTATTTGTCTTAGAAACTGAAACAGCTCTAATATGTTTTTTATGATTACGACAAATGGTAGCCAGAAGGTAGAATGTGGGTTTTGTTTTGTTCTTTCTCCATTTCTTCCATTTTATTCTACCCTTTGTTTTATTTGGTGCTACCCTGAGAAGGACTGAAGTTTATTTTAGTACTTCAGAATGTTTAAAAGAATCTTGAAATAGCCTGTAACTGACTAAACACCTGGGTATGTTACCTGTTTTAGTGAAAACAGGAATACATGGGGCCCTGCAGCTCATCTCTCCCGGGAAGATTTTTGGCCTCTTTGCCCTCCTCCCTGAGGTATCACAATTCAAAACACAGTAAGAAGGTCAGTGTGCCAAGCCAAACTTTCCCTTGAAATGCCCATCATGTGTAACATTTCAAAGGTCATTCTCTAGAATGTCTAGGCTTTTAAATTACAACAACAGGAAAATGAAATGAAAGGATCTACCCTGTCAAAACCTTAATAAGCATAACAAATATTTTCTCAGAATGTACAGGAAGCTTTATTCCCAAAGGCATTTATTGAGTGTCCACTATTTTCCCAGGATCTATCACAGTATCTGGCATAAAGACACTCAATAAATAAAAGTTGAATGAATGAATAAATGAAGACTATAAAAACAAAAAGGAAACAGTCCCTTATCATAAAGAGATTACAGTCTAACAAGGGAGACACACAGAGATATACTTATAAGGCGATGTGATAAATTCTGCAAAGGAAATACAAAGTGCTAAGGAAGCATATAAATAAGTTATTAGGGCTTCTCTGGTGGCGCAGTGGTTGAGAGGCTGCCTGCCGATGCAGGGAACGTGGGTTCGTGCCCCGGTCTGGGAGGATCCCACATGCCGAAGAGCGGCTGGGCCCGTGAGCCATGGCCGCTGAGCCCGCGCGTCCGCAGCCTGTGCTCCGCAACGGGAAAGGCCACAACAGTGAGAGGCCCGCGTACCGCAAAAAAAAAAAAAAATGAAAAGCAAAAAAATAAGTTATTAAATGCACACAGCTAAGGCTAAGGAAGGCTCAGTCATAAAGGCAATAATAGAGATATACTGTTAGAACAGGATTAGAATTAAGGAAGGGTCATGTTCCTAATCTGGGAAAGTAGGGGGGAAAAGGTGCAGTAACTATTGTTTTTATCTACTCAGCACCTCTTCCTGCTTTTGGTAACAATTCCCACCTCCACCCTGCCTGACCACAGTATCAGCATATTAAACAGACCAGGTCAGTCATGCCACCCATCCATCTGGGCACAGTCGATTGGACAAGGGATGGGCAAACGAACAGAGTTGGGAAGATCAAAACCCTTCCCTAGGGCTTTTCTACCTGGAGCTGGCAAAGTAGTATCCTTTATTATATGGTTGTAATGTTCTTCATATATAAGCCCCAAGGTGCCAAAGATCATGACCCTAGCATATGACCCTATCATATAAAGACAAAGTGCAAGAAACGGAAGAAGTGTTATAGAAGCATTTAGGTTCCTGATTCTATACACATTCAGCTTCAACCTTGCCCTTCACAATTACTTGAGCTAATGAAGTCCCTTCTTCTGTTTAAATTACTTTGCATTAGATTTCCGATTTTTGAAACTGAAAGAACAATAATACATAGACAATACCAGAGGATATCAAGCCCTTGGCTGTGTCTGATAATATTTTCCCCCAGAATTAAACCTGGATGGCATTTAATCTTTATACGTCCAAACCAGCTGTCAAAATGAACAAAGGTATAATTATATACCAATTAGCCTGTATGCACTATCAACAAATATGCACCTAACAACACAGCCTCAAAATACATTATGTAACAATTGGCAGAATTGTAAGAATAAATGATAAATCAGCAACAAAGAGAAAAGCTATCAGAGAATAAACACACATTAACCACAAGAGAAATTAGACTTACAACAGAATCATCAGTCACAAGAGAGACCAAAAAAAAAAAAACAATGTAATAGCATCTTCAAAATCCTGAGGGAAACAGTTTTTAATCCAAAAATTTATACCAAGCTAAACTGCCATCTATGAATAAAGATAAAATACTGACATTTTCAGATAGATAATGACTAACAGACTATAAAGCAAACCATCCATAAGTAATATAATTATTTGAGAATATACTTTATCTAGAAGAAAAGTAAACCCAGAGGAAAGGTGGGGTTCACAAGAAACAATGATAACCACAGAAATTTATTTTTTTGGCTATTACTATATTTAATTAATGACTACCCAAAAAGTAACTCATTTTATATGCTTAAAAAATGAAAAACTAAAATTCTGGACAATAAAAACAAGAGAGAAGCATGAGAAGAAGGATGTTAATGGGTATGTAAAGCAGGTAAGGTTCTTGTCATGTTTGGGAGGTTGGATAAGAATACAATCCAGGGCTTCCCTGGTAGCACAGTGGTTAAGAGTCCGCCTGCCGATGCAGGGGACACAGGTTCGTGCCCCAGTCTAGGATGATCCCACATGCTGCGGAGTGGCTGGGCCCGTGAGCCACGGCTGCTGAGCCTGTGCGTCCGGAGCCTGTGCTCCGCAACAGGAGAGGCCACAGCAGTGAGAGGCCCACGTACCACAAAAAAAAAAGAATACAATCTAAACTTTTAAACTGTTAGAAAATAAAATCATGATTATGTATAAATTAAGATTTCTATTTCTGACAATATGCTGGACCAAATAATCCAAAAATATGCCATCTATACATTCAACAAATATTTCTTAAAACCTAATTTTTGGCCCATGTTTTCAACTGGTCAGATATAATCAACCATGTACATTGCACATGCTCAGTGTGAACCTTCCCTTTTCCATATGTCTAAGCCAAGAAACCAACAATAAATTCTCATAATAAAACCACTGGAATAGCAGCACCATATTCCTAAAATCTGATGTTGTTTCAGTTAATTTATTCATAATTTCCTCTTTATAAACTTGAACCTTATGTTGTATTTTTAAGATAGGCATAAGAAAATATAGCATTCATTCTATTCTATTCATTCATTTTAAATCTGTTTTCCTTAAAATAATAGCAATTTTCAGGTTTGATGCTAACATTTGCATGCCAATACAGTTATTTTTACTTTAGTCTTCAAAAATATTTTATTTATAATATTTTATTTTATTTTAATAATACAATGAAAGCTATGTAATCAGTCTATGTTTTGCTATACAAAGCAATTAAAGTCAGACATGCTTAGTGATAGAAAGTACATATTATCAAAATCACACTCTTTAAATCATCAGGTATATAAATTTTCAATAAAATGAATTTAATCTAGTTACCAATATGGATTATTTTCAAGACAAGAGAACTCACTCATAGGTCTACAAATATACTTCCTCTCTCAAATGACAAAATTGTATGCAGTACATTGAAAGTCAAATTTTTACTATCAGCAAATATAATCAAAGCAGGTTTGCCTAGTGTTTTGCATATTTGTCAGTATATTTTATAAACTCAAATGCTAAACAGGAGCTGTCAGCTGCAGCTAGGTAGCTTTTTGCTGTTCCACCTCTCTTTCTGCTTATATAATGGCAGGAATATTTTTTGATTCATGTAAACATACTCAGTCCTTGTCAAATGTATAGATGTGGCCAATGTAAATCTGCTTAGAAAATCATTATTCCTTATGGAACAGAATAGCTAGCTATTCACCAAATCATTGCCCCTTCTTCCTAAGCACATAGCTATACAATACTTTCCAGCCTCCCTTGCAGTTAGGTGTGGTCATATGACCTAGTTCTGACTAATGGAATGTGAGCAGAAGTGATAGACACCACTACTAGACCCACCCATAAAACACTCCCATTCACTATCAAGGTGTTGATGCCCATGTGATCTTGGAAGCCACCTGTTAAAGGTGACAAAGTGGATGTCAAGATGTGCAAAAAACTGTATAGATCATAGTTCCCCTAACCCTGATTTCTCCTACCCCCAACACACAAATATACCATTTGTGGACCCACATTGCTACGATGTGAGCAAGAAATAAACTTCTACTATGGTAAACCATGACAATTCTAAGGTTTATTTGGTACAGCAGTTAGTCTGTTGCAATCAATATAAAAAAAAAATCATTCCTTAAAATGGGGTACTACTGTAAGAAAAACCTAAAATATATGGGATTGGCTTTGTGGCCAGGCAGTGGATAATAAGGAATTAATGTCAGAGACTAGAAAGATGGAGGATCTTGGTACACAGTGGCAAAACATTTGGTAAAACTATCACCTGCAAAAACTCACAAGATCAGTCACGTGCCCATTGAACCTTCAGCTCTGCCCAGCCAGAGACTACACTTCCCAGTCCCTCTTGCAATTAAGTAGGGTCATGTGGTAGCTAGCTCTCCCTAGAACTGGAAGAGACATGATCTTTTCCATCACTTTCTCCCTCTTCATATTCTTTCTACCAGTATAATCTTGTAAACCATACGTGTAAGATGAAGGCTCCACCAAATGGATGGCAACTAGGTGTCTGAGTTACTGCTTGGAAAACAGCCAACTCCACCAATTATAAACATGAGGGTTTTGGGGGGGGTTTTACTTTATATGGAAGAGAAATAAACTTGTACCATATTAGAACATCGCACATTTTTAGACTTTGTGTTACAGCAGATACCTTAACTGATAAAACACTCTGAAGCTCATTTGTAAAAATGAAGCAAATCATTTCTGCTCATCACCACAATTCTTGGTAAAGTCAGAGAAAATTACCTTCGTGAAAGAACCTTGAAAATATCAAATGCATAAGCATGTCATTTTAAAGTCAGTACGCTGGGTACAAGGTTAAAAGCCCTGGTACAGGGTTCTGAGAAACCTAGTCTTGAATTCCAGCTCTACCATTTACTAGTTGTATAGCCTTGAACATATAGATTTATCATCTTGGACCCTCCTTGTTCTCGTATATAAAATGGAGAAAACCTACTCTACTTCATAGCGTTGTTATAACAACGTTATAGCACATACAGCATGCTTTGGGCAAAGTTAGACATTAAGTAAAGTGCCAAATTGATTCTCTCTCCTTATCCTATAGTAATTTCAGGGTATTAAGGAAATCTTAGAAAATTGTATTGCTATATAAGGTAACTCTCAAGAAAACTTAATTTTAGTGAAAACTGTCAATCACTGACTCTAATGAAAACTAAAAAACACAAGTACAAATTAATAGGGTGAGGGAGAGACAAAGAGCCAGTCTTCCCACCACATCTTAGTGAAAGTCTCTTGAGAAATTATTTCCCTCTTATCTCTCCATTCCTCTGCCCCGCCTCAATCTCATCCTTCTTTGCCAAGCACTGAAAGCCTGTAAGGCAGTAACAAAATAGATAATGGATCAGATATTTCTTTGTCAGCTGAGATTTTATTCCTACCTTCCCTCAACTTGCACAAAACTAAAGATACCAGATCTTGCTCCCTTTTCAAGCTAATCTCACATTATTAAGGTGAGCATTCTGGTAGGCATAACTGATGATAATAATGATACTTTAATGTTTGCTAAGCATTCAATAAAGTTCAAAGCACTTTCACATCCATTTTCTCATTATAATGAAAAGAACATGATCAAGTAATACCTACAAGAAGGAAAACCTTCTAGTCATGAATTTCATGAGCCAAGGAGACATTATGGTGGTACTGATAGTGATCAGTAAGCTGCCACATCACCCCCAAAAATGATAGCTGAAATAGTTTACACTTCAGGTTCTTACACAGAGGATTCTTGTTGAATAATTGTGCTTCTCTGAAGAATTGTTATCTGAGTTAAAAGCCTCAGGCATAGAGAAATGACAGATGCCAATGAATAATGCCAAAGCCAAATGCTTAACAGAACAGCATTATACAGCAAAATAATTAACTTCCATTGTTCTCTTTTTTAAAACCTGCTTTTTCTCTAGGCACACATGTGCTAAAAATGGATATAACAAGCCCAAGTCATACATACAAAGTTGATCATTCAGATACAATGAGAATAAAATTACTAAAGTTCTTTGTGATGAAACAATGCATAAGATAGATTCAAGTCCTAAAAGCAAGGGTGAAAATCAGCACATGGTACCCAGTGAAGTGCCAACAATAGTTTGCATTAACAAAAGCAGCAGAGGAAAGGCAGCAATTTTGATGCACCAGTAAATGGACAAATGCCATTATTACACCCACAGACACAAACACACACACACACACACACACACACATACACCCCTGGAGCTTCTCTGAGTACAGAGCTTTTTTCAAAAATCAGTGGTACCTCTGCATCTGCTATGTTTTGCTTGGCTTCAGAGGGAGGTAAAAATTTAGCTTAATAACATTAAAAAACACTGATAAAAGGAAAGAAAAATATTTTTGCCTGTGTATCTGACAGAATGTTTTTAGCCAGCAACATTTTGCTTTATCATTGCCTTATGGGAAGCCTGAACTCACATGAAATTAGTCAATTACAGCGCCAACCACCCAGTGAACCCTCAGTTAATATTAGTGCATGAAGATGATAAAGATAAATGCTAAGATCCCTACTTTTTAAAATAGAAATTTAATTTGTTTTGGCCTGTATACTGACTTGGAAACAATTACTATTTCAAAAGTGGCTCAAATGGCACTTTAGCATATTCTTTGAACAAGTCCGAGCACTGTGATGGAACAAGCCTGACACTGGGAGCTCAGGAGGAGAGCTCCAGTCTTGGCTTGGCTGGTCCTCAAATCACTCAACCTCTCCTGAGCCCTAACATTCTTATCTGGCTTATACTCTTCTTGCCTATCTTACATGGTTATTCTAAGAATTAAATGAGACTAAAGTACTATGTTAAAGTTAGAAGTGTGATGTGAACAAAAGGTATCACTGCCACTATGTTTGATTCCCACAACACTCACAGCTACAGGAATAGTTACAAAAACATATGGACAGCTCAACCCTTTCTCAATATCTCCTCTCAAGTAATGTCAATTAATTCTTCTCCTTAATAATGTTAATATATATTAATAATTTATATTTGTCAAAATATCATACTTGAATCACATTCTTTTCAAAAATGTATTAACCTTATAAACCTCTGAAGTAATAAATGCTCTGTTGAAACTTCATTTGTAAAAACAAGTTCTCACATGTTGACACAACAATTGGCCTGCCATAATATTTAGGTTGAAGTAAAAGAGAAATGAAAGGCCATAGAACTACTCCAACAATATTGTTCTGCCAGGCTAATCCACCACGAGCAGCACCCTCAGTCACCAAAGTTAAGAGCTGAAAAGGATCTCTAATATGTCCACATGACTAGGCTGTAGATGTGAAAAAAGATGGCTGAAAAGCACATGAAAAGATGCCCAACATCACTAATTATTAGAGAAATGCAAATCAAAACTACAATGAGGTATCACCTCATACAGGTCAGAATGGCCATCATCAAAAAATCTACAAATAATAAATGCTGGAGAGGATGTGGAGAACAGGGAACCCTCCTACACTGTTGGTGGGAATGTAAATTGACACAGCCACTATGGAGAACAGTACGGAGGTTCCTTAAAAAACTAAAAATAGAGCTACCATATGACTCAGCAATCCCACACCTGGGCATATACCCTGAGAAAACCATAATTCGAAAAGATACATGCACCCCAATGTTCACTGTAGCACCATTTACAAGAGCCAGGACATGGAAGCAGCCTAAATGTCCATCAACAGAGGAATGGATAAAGAAGATGTGGTACATATATACCATGGAATATTACTCAGTCATAAAAAAGAACAAAATAATGCCATGTGCAGCAACATGGATGGACCTAGAGATCATCATACTGAGTGAAGTAAGTCAGGCAGAGAAGACAAATATCATACGATATCGCTTATATATGGAATCTAAAAAAAGGGTACAGGGACTTCCCTGGTGCTCCAGTGGTTGGGACTTCACCTTCCGGTGCATGGGGTACAGGTTCGATCCCTGGTTGGGGAGCTAGGATCCCACATGTCTCGTGGCCAAAATAAATCCAAGACGTGAAACAGAAGCAGTGTTGTAACAAATTTAATAAAGACTATGAAAATGGTCCAAATCAAAAAAATCTTAAAAAAATAAAATAATGTTTTAAAAGGGTACAAATGAACTTACCTACAAAAACAGAGATAGAGTTACACATGTAGAAAAGAAACCTATGGTTACCAGGGGGTAAGGGGGGAGGGATAACTGGGAGATTGGGATTGATATATACACACTACGATATATAAAATAGATAACTAATAAGGACCAACTGTATAGCACAGGGAATGCTCAATATACTGTAATGGCCTATATGGGAAAAGAATCTAAAAAAGAGTGGATATTTTTATATGTGAAACTGATTCACTTTGCTGTACAGCAGAAACTAACACAATACTGTAAATCAACTATACTCCAATAAAAATTTTTAAAAATAAATAAAATAAATAGCACAGAACACAGGAACACTGAAAATTGGTTTTGCAATCACTATCCTAACTGCATATCTATAAGATTTCCAAAGTTTTATAAATAAAATGTAGAAACCACAGAAGTATATGTTTTCCTTTTGTTTTGACTAAAAAACAAACACAAAACAAACAAAAAACCCCCCACAAAGTCTTCTATATAAGGCACAAAGTAAAGTATATCAATACTGTAAACTAATTTGAAATCAGTACCTGTAAAATCAATGTGGAAACTGGTTATAAAGGTTCTATGTTAGTGCTAAAGCATTATCTTCCCTACCTCATATAGAAATACACATAAATTTTCTATAGAAAATTACCCCCATATCACCCAGCTTGTCAGAGAAAATGATTACTTTCTTCTTCAGATACAGAAAAGACTACAAATAGGAAGGAAATAAAGTATCCTGAGAATCATAATCATTGTTGAGAGAGGGGTTAATAAAAAGAATTAGGGACTTCCCTGGTTCTCCACTGGTAAAGAATCCGCCTCCCAATGCAGGGGATGCGAGTTTGATCCCTGGCCGAGGAACTAGAATCCCACATGCCGCGGGGCAACTAAGCCCACACGTCACAGCTACTGAGCTTGCGCGCCTCAACTAGAGAGCCCATATGCAGCAAACTACAGATTCCACGAGCTCTGGAACCCGCGCCACAACTACAGAAGAGAAAACCTGCACACCACAACTAGAAAGAAGCCCGCGTGCCGCAACAAAAAGGCCGCGTGCCGCCACATAAACCCGACACAGCCAAGTAAATAAATTTTTTAAAATTTTTTTTTAAAAAACGGAATACATTAAAAATATAAAAAGAATTAGGCAAGAAGGGGAAAAAATGCTAAAGCACTTAAGCTATGCCACACCTTTGAGATTTGGACCCACAGTGGGTTTTTCTGGATCCTTTGACGAAGCCTAACTAAATCATCCTTGAAGAATTAGAAGGAAATATATGCCATAATGTCAATGACAAAGCTGGGGGCTGGAGGGAGTGGTGGGGTAGTATTTGGTATGGGGTATGGAAGTGACTTGGATCGACTGACACAAACACTCAGAAGCTGTTGATTTTTCTGGGACACAACAACAAACATGTCTCATTCCTGGTGTTTCACAGTGAGATGAAAAACACTGTAGAGAAATCTAGAAAGTATCTATGCCAAGAGGAAACTTGAGACTTTGGGAACCAGGGATGTATTTTTAACTCAAACTGAAAAGTTTGATCTGGGGAAGAGAAGAGAGTAGAAGCAATGGATGGTTATGAGAATACAGAATGTGATTTGGACTTCTAAGATTGTTTAAGATATCAAAACGTTGACAGAGGAATGGATAAAGAAGATGTGGTACTTATATACAATGCAATATTACTCAGCCATTAGAAAGAATAAAATAATGCCATTTGCAGCAACATGGATGGACCTAGAGGTTGTCATACTGAGAAGTAAGTCAGACAGAGAAAGAGAAATGTTGTATGATATTGCTTATATGCGAAGTCTAAAAAAATTGATACGAATGAACTCATTTACAACACAGACTCACAGACTTAGAGAATGAACTTATGGTTACCAGGGGGGAAGGGTGGGGGAGAGGGAAAGTTGGGGAGTTTGGGATTGACATGTACACACTGCTATATTTCAAATGGATTAAAAAAAAATGGATAACCAACAAGGACCTACTGTGTGGCACAGAGAACTCTGCTCAATATTATGTAACAACCTAAATGGGAAAAGAATTTGAAAAAGAATAGATACATGTATATGTATAACTGAATCACTTTGCTGCACACCTGAAATTAACAACATTATTAATCAACTATACTGCAATATAAAATGAAAAGTTTAAAAAAAGATCAAAATGATGAAAATTAGTTGGGACAAAACACTCATCTTGCAAGAAATGGAAGACTCAATATGTTTGCTCAGAAATTTACAGCTTTGATCAGAAAGTCTTTAAATGGGAAATGAAAGTGGTGTGGTGAAAATGCTCAGTTAAAACTATAAAAATAGAATGGTTACTTTGGAGGACATAAATGATATTGGAAGAAAACTCACAATGGAGGAGATGCTCAATAATTTACATGAGAAACCCACTTGTAAAGGAGAGGCAGAAATAAGAGTTATGATCTGAGATATCTACACTCCAAAGCATAATGGCTAATAAATTTGAGATATTAACACAAGGAAATAAATACAATTTTATTTATCGGATCAGTAAATATTTATTGAATGCTGATTATGTACATACGGAGATGAAATACAGTGCCTGAGAAGCTCAGTGGCTGCGACCTACAATCTAGTGGGTGAGGCAGCTTAGTGGACTAACAATTATCGTATTTTAAATACCAATAGAGATACATATGGACTTCTATGAAATAAGAGATGAGGGACATCTAACTCAAACCAGAGGGTAGGGAAAGCTTCCTAGAGTAGGTGACTCTTAAACAGAGTCCAAAAGAGCAGAAAGAGCAGGGGTGTTCTAAGCAAAGAAAGTGCAGTTGGCCCTTTGTATCCACAGGTTCTGCACACACAGATTCAACCAACTACAGATCAAAATTATTCCAAAAAAATCCCAGAAAGTTCCAAAAAACAAAATTTGAATTTGCCATACTCCAGCAGCTATTTACATAGCATTTACATTTTATTCGGTATTATAAATAATCTAGAGATGTTCTAAAGTATATGGGAGGATGTGCATAGATTATATGCAAATACTACACCATTGTATTAAAGAGATTTAAGCATCTGCAGATTTTGGTATCTGCAGGGGTCTTGGAACCAGTCCCCCATGAATACCTAGGGGCGACTGTAATGTATTTCCCAAACTTGATAGTATAACTTTGCAACTAGATTTCAGTGATGAAAATGTATTAGTTCAATGAAAAGAAGCCCAGGTTGGAGAAAGAACAGTGTGATTGGGTAGAAAACTTGGAAGAGTATAAAAGAAAAAAGAAAGAGACCTGAGACCATTCAGGGCATATACCATAGGCCCTTTGGCCAATTGAAGGATGTAAATGTCACATTTCTGATGCAGCCATTTTAAAGGCAAAAAGACTTAGATTTACTGAACATCTACTGTGTAGCTACTAGACACTGTGCTAAACACATTCACATATACTGTCTCAAGATATGTAATTATGGGAGACTTCAAATAGCTAGGCATCTCAAAGAAGCCTATTTGATAAAATCAGTACATCTCATAAATTCTTGGTGTGCATGATAAGAGCCCCTCTTTGATAAGTTAGAAGGAAGAATAAAGGTACATGATTTCTGAACCCAATTCTGATCAACAACAGAGATCAGAAAATTAGTCAGTGAGACAGAAGTGGTAGAAACAATGGGGAAAATACAAAATGGTATCTTAGATCTTGTTATAGTCAGGAACAGAAATGCTAAATATACCCAGATTTGTTCTCTAAATATAGTCAGACTTGTTACTGGACAGTTTTTTCTAAACTTTTCAGGTATGGGGACTTCTTTTTTTATCATAAAACATGTTTTACAGGGCTTCCCTGGTGGCGCAGTGGTTGAGAGTCCGCCTGCCGATGCAGGGGACACAGGTTCGTGCCCCGGTCCGGGAAGATCCCACATGCTGCGGAGCGGCTGGGCCTGTGAGCCATGGCCGCTGAGCCTGTGCGTCCGGAGCCTGTGCTCCGCAACGGGAGAGGCCACAACAACAGTGAGAGGCCCGCATACCGCAAAATAAAACAAAACACGTTTTACAGACATTTACATGGTACCTATATCAGTTAATTTAAAAAAGACATAAAGCTTGTGGGGGGACATGACTACAGAAACACTGCTATGATAAAAGCAAATGTGTTTCTAGAACTTGCTTGAACATTTTTCCCCAAAAATAATTAGGATGCAAAATAACATAAATATCAAGTACAGCACAGTGTTTCTCATTTGAACAAATATTAACTGTAAAATCCATTTGAATATATTCTCAATACAGTCTCACCAGCATTATTTTTTACAAGGTATTAACAGAGCGATGTGACTGATATGCACGTGTATGAAACCTACTCCTGCAAAGTGATATACAAGGTTGAATGCCTGCTCTTGCCAGCAAGAAGTGAACAATTTCTCACTTTGGGGAGGTGCATTACATCTTTGAGGCTAACCTGGGGTCATTTAGTAAATTATCTTTTCCAAGCACTAAATAGCTACTAGCCTCAAACAGTTAATGAACCTCTTAAAAAGCAAGTGATTTATTTCTTTCTCACTGGTAGGGTCAAGTCAGTCTCTTCATTAATCCTCTCACAATTCAAGTGAGGCAGGGAAGAAACACACATTATAATCCCAATTACATGACTGGGACATTAAAGTCCATAAGTACTTACTGACTGGCACAAGGCCACAGAGAAGCTATGTGCAGAGCTGTGACAGGAACTCATAAGCCTCTGGGTCCTGTGCAATCTTGTTGATGTGCTATGATGGTTTGGCCTCAATAAATCTGAGAATGTGCTCAGGTAAATAAGCACAGCTCAAGTAAAAAAAAGTAAAAGCCTTAAGATATGGATTTCTCTCTGAAAATATAATCTTACTTTAAGGAATTATTTTATAAATGAATAATGAAAAATTGACTCAAAATGTATTTACAACCAGAAGGTTTGCAACATCCGAGACGACTGACTACAGTAAACAGTACTAAAACCAGAAATCCTTTTCATGTAATATTAAAAGAATTGAATTTACTTTGAACCTAGGGCCCCAAAGGTGGCAATTTGCACCTGCGTTTATAGCAAACATAATTAATCCGAGTTCAAGTAGAATGACTGACTATTCCTTCATCTCTGCGGATTACAGTGTGGAGTTTCTGAGCAGTCCTGAACCCAATTTTTGGTTAGTGACTCAAACTGATTTAGATAAACATATTAACAGCTGAAACTTTTACCTAATGATCAATCATTCAGTGATGATTTGGTGCCACATGTTGTGTTGGTGATCAGGTATGTAAGCAAAACAAACAAGAGCCTACCCTCATGGAGTTCAGAACTTAACAGGAGAGACAATCAAATATGCACACAAGTAACCATTACAAAGGGTGACATGAGCTACATAGAGGAATGCTAGCAAGCATTAGATCGTATAAGGGAGGTGGCACATAATTACCCATTTTAATGGGGTAGGAGGGAGGAGAAAGCCTTCAGCTAAGATGCTCCTGAGCAAGACTGAGGTAAGGCTCCCTAAGCAAAGTAGATAAGGAAGAAAATGAATGCCTACAAGCTCATATTCCATATTTATGTTTGCCACATGTACTTGCCAGTAATTTCACTTTGTGTTGTTGGAAAAATAAATTTTTCTATTAAAATGCATTTGACAACATTGCTACCTTATATTTATTATTAACCTACTTGGGGTGATTACAGTATTCAGAGCTTTTTTTTTCCATTCTCTTATCTAATGCTATTTGATCCTCACCACAAACATCAATTTGGTACGGTGATATTGTTAGGCTCATTTCACATAGGAGAACCTTGAGCCTGAGTTTCGTCTTGCTCTATGTCACAGGGTCAGTGAACAATGAAGCCAGAATTGGAACCTAGATCTTCTGGCTCCAAGTCAGGTGCTATTAGAGAGAGGCTCAGATCTGAACTACGCAGTACACATTAAACAGAAGGCAGTTCTATATTGCAACTATGTAGGTGGCCAATATTTATCGTTTTGATGCAAAACTCATCTTGATGCCTGAATTAGATGAACTGGCATAACATATTTCCCAAATGCAATTGCCAATATATCTGATTTTCATAGAGGAACAGCGTTTATCAGAATCCAATCATTTGGCTTCTCAAATTCAAATTATTGTTAGATATTTTACTCATAGAGCTCATAGTCTAAGGATGTTGTACAGTGCATCTGTGTCCAGAACTTTATTTTTACTAGATAATAGATGACATAAACCACTCCATAACATAGAAGCTTAAAATAAAATATACTGAGTTTATAAAAGAAACATAAGAGTGCAATAGTAAATTTAAAGCTTATTTTAAATGAGAGCCTTTGAAGGGAAAATTATACTTTTCTTATTGCCTCTTCTCTTTATTGTATGATGAGTATACTGAATCTGCTCTAATTTTTAAATCAATACCATAGAAGGGACCGCTAGACTATCATTTCCTATTTAAATTATACCTTATCACTATTAACATAAAAAAAATCTATTTATCCTGGATGGCTCTTGTTTACTGTCTCTTCTGCTACATTTACTAGACCCAAATATCACTGGCTAAAATTTGATGATAGCTCTATACTTCTTTTAGTCTAACCTGGGAACTATTCAAATCTGGTCCACATTTTTCCACACTTGCCTATCAGCCAACTTCCGTCTGGTACTCAAAGATTCTGGGGTGACAGCAATTGCACAAATGCATTATATTTCCAGGTAAGTCAGCATAGCCATCATGTGAATACTCAGATACTCTGCCTGTGAAGGCAATGCTGACTGGTGTCCAAGTAAAAAATGAGACACAGACACTGAATGAAGGAGCTTCTTTTCTTTTCAAACTCCTTCCCCTTTAATCTGAGATAATCATTTTAATCTCTCTCCTTTACCAACATAAATTTGATTTGGAACAGGGTTATTTTTTGGTACTTAATTAGGTAATTAGTATTTTCAAACATTTACACATCACCAGAAAACATACTGATTGCACCAACGAAGCAGTTTATTTCAGACTATGCAAGGGTAATGACAGACTTCTGATTTAAATATCCAATTATGAATAAAGGTAAGTTATTTTGATGTAATTACTCAGGGTCAAAAAATTACACTGATCTATTAGGACAAACCCAGACCATATGTCCAGTACTATCCGGGGGCACCTGTTATAAATGAAAATAAAATGTGATGTTTGGCTACAGAAACTAAAATTTTATCTCTGTGAGTTAGATAAATGTCTTTCAGGTATATGACTCTTATGGATGGAGAGCAATTGATAAAATAGACATGAATAAAATCAGAAAACAATCTTTTTTAATAATTGAAAACAGCCTTAGAAATCATCCATTCCAACTTTCCAATTGTATTAGGGCCACTATGAAAAGCTCTTGGTTATTTCAGAAATTTTGTATCAATTTGAAATCTAAAATTTATCAAACTGAAATCTTACATACCATGGTATGAAATGGTTTTACATACCATTCTTTCTGTATGTAAAATGTTAGTTCCCTAACCCCTTTTCTAAAACATGACTTCCCAAGAACAGTGAGCAACACTTTGGCTGTGAACTACTTGAGTTCAAGGTCTAAGAGTTTGTTCATTCATGTTGCATAAATAAATGAATGAACTGATGGATGAAAGCAAGTTCCTTGTTAGACTATGAGCAGGGTAGACTATGACCATGGTAGGTAATATACAACTTCCCAGCATCCAGCATATAACTTCCCAGCATCTATAACTTCCCAGCATCCAGCTCAGTATAGGGCACATAGCAGCCCTACAATAAGTTTTGTCAAATTGACTCTTTGACCCTCTCTTCTTGCCAGCTGGGGTAAGAGCTCTTTTTTTTTTTTTTTTTTTTTT
>NW_020185328.1:8176625-8189990 GCF_003031525.2 Neophocaena asiaeorientalis asiaeorientalis
TTTTTTTTTTTTTTTTTTTTTGCAGTACGCAGACCTCTCAATGTTGTGGCCTCTCCCGCTGCGGAGCACAGGCTCCGGAAGCGCAGGCTCAGTGGCCAAGGCTCACGGGCCCAGCCGCTCCGCAGCATGTGGGATCTTCCCAGACGGGGGCATGAACCCGTGCCCCCTGCATTGGCAGGTGGACTCTCAACCACTGCACCACCAGGGAAGCCCTGGGGTAAGAGCTCTTAAACAACCATTTCTGTCATATGGAGTATTGAAGCACATCCTGTGTGTGAAATTTTTAAAACCTATTTCAAAGTGACTCTAGGCAGCTGCCTCTTAGAATATCTCCCCTATTACAAGCCGCTAAAACAGTCAGTTGTGCTCATGGGGCGAATCGGGTGCGGCTCTATAAATAATCATACTTGGAGGACCAGCCTATTTTTAAAGGTCTTCTTTAAAAACAATGAATCTCTGGACTTAAGCCAGGAAACTTCTTAATAGGAGCAGCATGTTAGGGAAATTCCATTTTTCAGTTAGTCCCGTTTCTAAGTAAATCTACATTAGGAGCTGCTGTTCCATCTGTGACTACAGCAGCTGTCCTTTCCCTTTGCTTCCAATTTCCCTACCCTCTATGAGTCTACATAGGATGTGTGAGAAGCTACTGAAGAAATTCAGGAACAGAAATGAACAGAGCCAAAGTGAAACACATATTAATACAGAGAGAGAGAGAGAAGCATCACAGATACCAAAGCATAACAGAATGAAGAGAAGTTATACCACTAAATGAAAAAAGGACCTTATAACCCCCCAAGAAAGAATAGAAGTAGAGCTAACAGCCCAAGAAAACAAAATGGAACACAAAAGTGGGGAAGAAAATGGCAACACACAAGGGTGGGAGAAAAGCAAGAGACCAACAGAAGAGGATTTATGGATGACTTTGACCCCAGAGAAGTAGCTGACAGTATGTCTGACCTGCACAGGAAAGAAACAGAGATAAATAGAGGGCACATTTAAACAAGGTGGGAGGGACTTCCCTGGTGGCGCACTGATCAAGAATCCGCCTGCCAATGTAGGGGACACAGGTTCGAGCCCTGGTCCAGGAAGATCCCATGTGCCGCGGAGCAACTAAGTCCGTGCACCACAACTACTGAGCCTGCATGCTACAACTACTGAAGTCCACATGCCTAGAGCCCACGCTCCACAACAAGAGAAGCCACCACAATGAGAAGCCCGTGCACTGTAACCAAGAGTATAGCCCCCACTTGCCACAACTACAGAAAGCCCATGCACAACAACAAAGACCCAACACAGCCAAAAATAAATAAATAAATAAACAAGGTGGGAGCACACAGAAACAGATTAAAATGAGGAGAAACCAAAAGGAAAAATAAAAAGCAAATAAATTCATAAATAAAAGAGTACTTCCCAAACATCAATGATTGTGGAGTCACCATTTCTTTTAAAAGTTGATTTTCAACAACATCTTTTCCTGCCCCTAACTTCCCAACAATCACCCTAGTATCTAAACTAAGTCCAGAAAGAACTCTCAACTTGGAGTCCAGAGGAGCCCATGAAAGCTCAGCAGTTTTTTTGCCACCTCTTACATTGGATTTCTCCACGATTTCCCAAATATCTTAAAGCAGTGACAGTAAGAGTGTCTATTAAAGCAAAAGATGCTGTAACCACCTTTTTGTGTCCAGGAGCCATAAATCCTAAGTCCTGAATCCAGAAGGATCTTGAAGCAAAAGGTACAGGGCAGACATACATTAAAAGGAATTAACTAGCAGGTCTTATTTATAAATTCATATGCTTTCACACATAAGTTTTTGTCACTTTAAACCTCAGATGAATGCCACTGTGAGTTTAAATTCCAGGCAATGTTCAAATTTCCAATAAATTTGATATATCCATCCAGTAGAATATTACGAAGTCATTGAAAACAGCATTCTCAAAGAATATTTAAAGAAATAGGAAATTATTCATTACAAATTTTTAAGAAAAAAAGATACTAAACTTTGTGTGTCATATGATTCCAATTATTTAAAATACTTATATAATCTTCCAACAAACAAAAGCCCAGGACCAGATGGCTTCACAGGCAAATTCTATCAAACATTTAGAGAAGAGCTAACACCTATACTCCTCAAACTCTTTCAAAATATAGTAGATGGAGGAACATTCCCAAACTCATTATACGAGGCCACCATCACCCTGATACCAAAAGCAGACAAGGATGTCACAAAGAAAGAAAACTACAGGCCAATATCACTGATGAACACAAATGCAAAAATCCTCAATAAAATACTAGCAAACAGAATCAAACAGCACATTAAAAGGATCATACACTATGATCAAGTGGGGCTTATTCCAGGAATGCAAGGATTCTTCAATATATGCAAATCAATCAATGTGATACACCATATCAACAAATTGAAGGAGAAAAACCATATGATCATCTCAGTAGATGCAGAAAAAGTTTTTGACAAAATTCAACACCGATTTATGATAAAAACCCTCCAGAAAGTAGGCATAGAGGGAACTTTCCTCAACATAATAAAGGCCATATATGACAAACCCACAGCCAACATTGTCCCCAATGGTGAAAAACTGAAAGCATTTCCACTAAGATCAGGAACAAGACAAGGTTGCCCACTCTCACCACTTGTATTCAACATGGAAGTTTTAGCCACAGCAGTGAGAGAAGAAAGAGAAATAAAATGAATACAAATTGGAAAAGAAGAAGTAAAGCTGTCACTGTTTACAGATGACATGACACTATACATAGAGAATCCTAAAGATGCTACCAGAAAACTACTAGAGATAATCAATGAATTTGGTAAAGTAGCAGGATACAATATTAATGCACAGAAATCTCTTGTATTCCTATACACTAATGATGAAAAATCTGAAAGTGAAATTAAGAAAACACTCCCATTTACCATTGCAACAAAAAGAATAAAATACCTAGGAATAAACCTACCTAAGGAAACAACAGACCTGTATGCAGAAAATTATAAGACACTGATGAAAGAAATTAAAGATGATACAAATAGATGGAGAGATATACCATGTTCTTGGATTGGAAGAATCAACGTTGTGAAAATGATTCCACTACCCAAAGCAATCTACAGATTCAGTGCAATCCCTATCAAACTACCAATGGCATTTTTCACAGAAGTAGAACAAAAAAATTTCACAATTTGTATGGAAACACAAAAGACCCAGAATAGCCAAAGCAATCTTGAGAAAGAAAAACGGAGCTGGAGGAATCAGGCTCCCTGACTTCAGACTACAATACAAAGCTACAGTAATCAAGACAGTACAGTACTGGCACAGGAACAGAAATATAGATCAATGGAATAGGATAGAAAGCCCAGAGATCCATCAACAGATGAATTGATAAAGAAGACGTGGCACATATATACAATGGAATATTACTGTGCCATAAAAAGAAATCAAATTGAGTTATTAGTAGTGAGGTAGATGGACCTCGAGTCTGCCCTACATAGTGAAGTAAGTCAGAAAGAGAAAAACAAATACCGTATGCTAACACATACATATGGAATCTGAAAAAAAAAAAAGGTCATGAAGAACCTAGGGGTAAGACGGGAATAAAGACACAGACCTACTGGAGAATGGACTTGTGGACATGGGGAGGGGGAAGGGTAAGCTGGGACAAAGTGAGAGAGTGGCATGGACATATATACACTACCAAACGTAAAACAGATAGCTAGTGGGAAGCAGCCACATAGCACAGGGAGATCAGCTTGGTGCTTTGTGACCCCCTAGAGGGGTGGGATAGGGAGGTGGGAGAGAGGGAGATGCAGGAGGTAAGAGCTATGGGGATATATGTATATGTATAACTGATTCACTTTGTTATAAAGCAGAAACTAACACACCACTGTAAAGCAATTATACTCCAATAAAGATGTTAAATAATAAATAAGATAAAATACATATATATAGGCATATATTAAATAACTTCTTTAGAAAAATTAAGTTAGATCTGCATTGTACATTACAGGCAGTCTGTACTCATTTGTAACACTTATTACAATGGTTATTACTTATTCATCAACTCTTAAGCTGCTCGTTTGTGTACCTCAGTATGTCCAATGCCCAGCACTGTGAATGATCCATGTTACATACTCAATAAATTAATTTGCTAAGCAGATTAATCAATGAAATAACAAATAAATAGAAAAAGACTGGGAAAAAACAGATAAAACACGATTTAAAGTTGTTTTCTTAAGAGTGATTTGCTAGAAGTGGTTTTAATATTCTTCTTTAAAAAATTCCATGTTAAGTAATTCTAAAACAATTTTCTTGTATAATCACAAAAGGTTATTAGTAAAGGTCAATCTCCAAAGAGCACATATTGTATGGTTCCATTTATATGAGATGTCCAAAATAGCAAGTCAATAGAAAAGACAGATTAATGGTTGCCTAGGGCTGGGGGTCAGGGAGTGAATGCTAAAGAGATTCCTTGTTGGCATGGTAAAAATGTTCTAAAATTAGATTATAGTGATGGTCACACAACATCACAAATATGCTAAAAACCACTGAACTGTACAATATAAAGAGAATTATATTAAATTTAAAGTATATCTCAATAAAGCTGTTTAAGATATTTTAAATATTAGTAAAAATTATTTCATTACAAGCTTTTTTAAAAAATTTGAACCCACAAACAAGCCTTCAGGGTTGTAGCTCTGGATATATATATCCCTAATTTTTTTTTCTTTTCTCATAACATTTCAACAAAGACAATAAAGACAAATTTAGCACAAAGTGTGAGACCACCCACATAAGACACATTTCTTGGCTCATAAGCTAGGTTAACTTAAGTCGAAATCTTCCTGGATTTACTACATTATTATTTGTACCCTCCCCCCAACACAAACACAAAATTCTCAATATTAAAACACAGGAAAACCTACTATATATTGGAAAATATGCACTATTCCACAAAAAATAGAGACTGAAGCCATTATTTCTTCCTTCTTCATCTAGTTTACATGTCTCTGACCATCATCTCCTAAATAATATATCTTTATCATGCAGTAAGTCACCAGTCACTCAGCTCTGAGTTATCTAAATTCCATGATGCCTTTTGTAAGATGGAAATGGGGAAGTAGAGTTTTCTCTTAGGAAGTCACACTGAATTGCTAAAAGAAAATTCTCTGGCCACCTGTCATTTTCCTTCAGAGACTAGAATGTGAGATAATCTTGAGGCAGTTGATGAGAGTGCCAAAGATTGAGGGTTATAATGCTAGCAGGGCTGGCTCCATCCTTGGGCGGGGAGAAGTTGAGGGGGGAGATACTGAAACAGCACAGCCGCTGAAATCATAAAGATCAATTACTGAAATATACCTGGATAGACACAGAAAGCCATTTTTATCTATACCCTGAATTGACTTTAAATTTCAATCTCTTAAGCAAAGACTTGTTAGTGTTTTTTAAGACTTCTTAGTTTTTGATGCCACACAAAGTCCATAAATTATGAGCACTTGGTTATATAATCATACTTAAAACATAATAATATTATAAAACACTCTCAAAAATGGAGTGGGCAGATCAATTCCAAATTCACTTTAAACTTGCTCAATTTAAGAATACTGAAGAACTTTTTTTTTTTTTTTTTTTAGCAGTTGATGAGAGTGCCAAAGATTGAGGGTTATAATGCTAGCAGGGCTGGCTCCATCCTTGGGGGGGGAGAAGTTGAGGGGGGAGATACTGAAACAGCACAGCCGCTGAAATCATAAAGATCAATTACTGAAATATACCTGGATAGACACAGAAAGCCATTTTTATCTATACCCTGAATTGACTTTAAATTTCAATCTCTTAAGCAAAGACTTCTTAGTGTTTTTTTTTAAGACTTCTTAGTTTTTGATGCCACACAAAGTCCATAAATTATGAGCACTTGGTTATATAATCATACTTAAAACATAATAATATTATAAAACACTCTCAAAAATGGAGTGGGCAGATCAATTCCAAATTCACTTTAAACTTGCTCAATTTAAGAATACTTTCGAACTTTTTTTTTTTTTTTTTTTTTTAGAACCCATGTCCCCTGCATCGGCAGGCGGACTCTCAACCACTGCACCACCAGGGAAGCCCTACTTTCGAACTTTAAATTCTGAAATTGTACAGCTTTGGCTACTATGCATGCTAAATATAAGCTTCCTATTACTAAGAGATAGAAATGGATGGATGAATAGATGAATTGATCAGTGGGTGGATGAATGATAGAAAATAACAGAAAGGGAGAGTGAGAAAAAGGAGGCAAGGATATAGAGAAAAGAGAAAATACTGAGAATTTCAACTGGCAACGATCAGCTATAAGAAAGCTGTTCAGGACAGAAAATAATTTGGGTCAAAAAGACTCATAAAATGAAGTAGTTGAAAGGTATAAGTGAAAATAGCACCATGATAAAGTGGGGAAGATAGTTCTACCAGCTTATATTATGCTTTAACACATTGTGAGTAAGAACCTAAAGACAGGAGAGAAGAGACAGAGAGAGAGCTATTTTAAGCAGATACTGTTTTTCAAATATCCATCATTTACCAAAAAATAAATCCTAATTCTGTGCTATTGAAGACAACACTGTTATATGTTCAAGTTTGCTTGACAGGGAGAAGAGTTAAGGGTTTTTAAATTACGACTCAGCAATATATCCCGGAGCCGAGTTGTCCTGACACAGGGTCACAGGGGTTGAAACAAAATAATATCCAACCCGTTAACAGAAAAGCTACCATAAACTCAAAATGTGATATATATATAGCAATAAACTCTGCTCAGCCTTACACAAGGACAAAAAAGAGGAAAACATTAAAAAAAAGAGAGTAGGGGTAGCAGTCAAATTTCAGAGAACACAGTGGGCATACTCTGAAGTCTTGTGTTGAATTTGGGGGAAGGCAACCACATAATAATCATTATTTTAAATACTATTCAGAGATGGGCTCGTTTAAAATTCCAACAAAACAACAAAAAGTCTAAGAACAGAGAAACTGTGTAACCTCTGGAACTACATAAGCGTTGGTGTAGACTACAGACGACACTGATGTACAGGCATCAAGGATACTCTGTCACTCCTAACTCTATAAAGCTGGAAAAAAATACAACTTCTCCATGTTTCATTTCTTCTTCTGAAATGTGGGTGTTTGCCTGACTTGCCTCTTAAGGTGGTCAGAGATCTAACATTTGTGAAAACATTTTAAAAACCACAGAGTACTACAAAACATAAAGTGGCATATTTTGAAGTTAAAAATAATTCAAGAATAAAAGAGAACTCCCTGTATTTCAGATCCAGGTCTCTTTTTTCTCTCCTGGCCTAGTATCTTCTAGGGGAAAGGTGATTCTGTCAGAGTGCCTCTCTGCTTTTCCTTTCAAGAGCCTCCACAATCAGCAATGTCCACTATTTAGATTGAGAAAAACCTAGATAAAACTAGTTTTAGGCCAGCCATGCTTCCTGAGATTACCGTATTTAAAGTTCTAAATTGAGCTTAGCTGCTAAACTTAAGCCAAACACCCTCCTCCAATGTTAGGATACCCACCAAATTCATCCTACCACCCCATCATCACTCAGGCATTCATTGGCAGTACTGGTGGACTGACTTTACCACAAAAATGTACCCAAAATGGTCTCTCCAGTCTGATCCTCTCTCCGCTCACCAGTCCTACATTTATGTCTTAGAACCTGTCCCCAGACAATCTGGAACTAAACTACATATGCAGGGTTTTACTTTCAGAGATTGAAGATGGCTTTCTTATTCTGAACAGCTTTGAAGACAGAAGATAAAAAGAAGGATCAACATTTCTTTCCAGGACTTAAACTGTACTTCCTTCATCTGTCAATGACCTGGAGTCTGTTTGTCTCCTGTTCCCTTCTTCCAAGTACAAGTCATCAACATTGAGGGAAAGCAGAGAGAACAGCTTTTAAAGGCCGAAAGAGGAAGAGGTAATCAGTCCCCTTTCATTTGGTTTCCCCTTTAAGTCCTGCAGACTCATTAGCAGATGGTTATGAAAACCCTATGCAAGTGTAAGTGGAAACTAGTACCTATTGGGCACCTTCTATTCACACAGCCAATCCCATGTACAGATGATAAAAATAAGTACGAACTACCTTGGTAACAATCAAACAGATCCCAAATGATTGCCAGAAATTCACTGGAGTGAAAATATTTCTTTTCCTATTGTTTGCTGTTCAGCAATGGTGAGTGCATGACAGCAATACTTACATGAGCCCTTTAGGCAGCAGGACTCATGGATAAGACTTTGAAGACAGGCAGACCTGGGTTCAAATTCCTACTTGGCCACTTTGGGTCATGTAATCTTGAACAAGTAACTTCTACCATTTCCAGAATGCTAAATCAGCATTTCTTTTATCAAAAACAAAGGAGACAAAAAAATGAGACAAATAAGCTAGATAAGGAAGCTGTTCCTGTTATTATTCCTATACATTTTCCTGAGCCAGTGATTCTCAACTGAGGGCTATTTTGCCCCCAGGGGACATTTGGCAATATCTGGAGACAACGTTGATTGTTATGACGGGTAGGGATGCTACTGACAAATAGGAGGTAAAGCCAGGGGTGCTGCTAAATCATACTACGATGCGCATACTATGGCCCTCTACAAAAAGGATTATCTGGGCCAAAATGTTAATTGTGCAGGTATTGAGAAACCCTCCTCAAGGGTATAAAATTTTCAGAGTTGAAAGCAGATAAATTTTGTGAGTACACTTTAACAGTACAGTATTTTGCATATTTAACAGAAATACAAGCAAGGCAATATGCAGACAAAACCTTAAAAATGTTCATACTCTTCGATCTAGTCACTTTACTTTTAGGAATATACCTTCATGATATAATAGGAAATGCACCCAAAAATTTATGTAAGAGTAAATAGATTAGAAAATTTTAAATGGCAAATGGTCAATTGTTGGTAGGGTGTTTACAGGAAAGGTAACTATATAGTTTCCTTCCAAACTGGGATAATTCTGGGAGTAAAGGGGGGTGTTTTAATAATTCTGTCAGGACAACAGTCATACAAAAGGACTGCCCTGGACAAACCAGAATGCATGGTCCCCCAGTTATAAGGGAATAGGGAAATAAAGTACGCCAGATCCTTATGAAATGGTACATAGTCAACAAAAATATTTTAAACACTTAACATAGTAAAGTGATAATGATATATTAACTGTAAAAGGCTGGATGTAAAATTTTTTGTATCAAACTTTGTAATATATATCCTATAGGCTTTAAAAGATGAATGGAAAGAAATATACTAAATTTTTAACATTAGTTTCCTGGCTATTAAGATTACAGCTGATGTTTATGTTTTTCTCTATATTCAAAATTGCTATAGTAATTTTTAAAATTATGAATGTATCCACTTCTTTAGGGAGAAATACAGTTAAGTCCCAGTTAGGAAAAGTTATTAGGATATTAATTGTCTTAGATGTGATGATGGTATTGTGGTTATATAAAATATTTACAGTGACTGATACAGAGGGGAAGGGGCGGGGGGAAGGACAAAATTGGTAACGGGGATCAACTGTATGATCAGGGGAGGGATGGAAACTTAGGATGGAAACCTAAATTTAGGTGGTGAGCACACCATAGTGTATACAGAAGTAGAAATAAAATGTTTTACACATAGAACTTATATAATGTTATAAACCAATGTTACCTCAATTAAACTTCTTTTTTAATATTTCTGTTTTACATCATAGTTGCTATAGGAATGACATAAGGGTTTTTTTTAAATAAATTTATTTATTTATTTTTGGCTGCGTTGGGTCCTCGTGGCTGCGCGTGGGCCCTTTCTAGTTGTGGCGAGCGGGGGCTACTCTTCGCTGCGGTGCACAGCCTTCTCATTGCAGTGGCTTCTCTTCTGATGGAGCCCTGGCTCTACGTGTGCGGGCTTCAGTAGTTGTGACTTGCAGGCTATAGAGCTCAGGCTCAGTAGTTGTGGCGCACGGGCTCAGTTGCTCCGCAGCATGTGGGATCTTCCCAGACCAGGGCTTGAACCCATGTCCCCTGCTTTGGCAGGCGATTCTTAACCACTACACCACCAGGGAAGTCCCTCAAAAAATTTTAATTAAAGAAATTTTAAGGTATTTATGGTGAATATCATGATATCTACAACTTATTTTCAAGGCATTCAGAAAAAGTATACATACTTATATCAACTATGGCAAAATATGAACAACTGTTGAATCAAGGTAATGAGTATAAAGTGTTTATATTGTATTATTCTTTCAACATTTCTCTATATTTGAAAAATATTTAAATATAAAGTGAAGGACAAAACAGGTTATATTTGAAGTAATACAATTATATTTGAAGTAACATAATTACATTTAAAGTAACATAATTAGTAAACCCAGACTGATCACTGTAAAGACAATGCACCAGGACCAGATATAATAACAAGTTACGTGGAATTGGAGAACCCACAAGAGCCTCCTGAGGGTTTAGAATCCTCCACATTGCTTCAGACCAGCTCTTCGTTGCCCACTTCCATTGATTCTCTCAGTTCCTGTGATGTATTTCAATTGTCCTCTGGTCCACCCTCAGGGACTACTACCTTCTCTACCTACTCCATCTTTTGTGGTCCTTGTCTCCCCAAGCATAATGGGAATAGAGCATAGATCAAACATCAACTCACTTCCTTACTGGGGCAGGACCCACACTGAGTGCTTATCTGATTCTAGAGGCCAAGCTCTTAACAACTAACCTATGCCACCTCCCATGGTTAATTATTCTCAGGAAAATATAAGGAACTGGGGAACCCCATCTGGTCCCTTTAAGCGGAGTCTCAGGGTACCATTTCTCAGGCCCAGACTTGCCCTTGCTTCCTTGCAGCTGCTCCCAGACCCACAGCCAACTTTGTTCTCCTAGTGATAATTACCATTATGCACTCAAGGTGCCTGACGCTCCCTTTGTTTTTCTGTCCTTGAAAATATGCACAAGGAAAATCTTTTATCATTTGTCTGTTTTGGGGTTAATTTCTAATTACAGTGGAGAAACAGGCTTGGGAAAATGAGAAAATTGAACAAATGTAGAAAAATGATACCAATTTTAATCTAGTGGTCCCTCATCTATGTATATTAGGTTGAACTATATGAACTTGCCAATATTCAGTTGTTTCTGACTTAGAAAACACTTTCATATGCAATTGTTTCTGAATCCTTTCTGAGAGAGTAACAGGAAAACCCTGTTTTTGCATCAAGCATACCCATCCTTCCAATCCTGTCTTTATTATGCAATTAAGAAAGAGCAACTGCTGTCATCTTGGAAAATCTGTATCACTAAAGATCTTATGGACCATATGTTGTGTCCCCCAAAATTCATGTGGAAACTCTAATCCCCAATGTGATGATATTTGGAGATGGAGACTTTGAGAGGTAATGAAATTAAAAGTGGAAGCCACATGATGAGATTAGTCTCAGCTTCTCTCTCTCTCCTTCTCTCTCCCTCTCTCTTCCTCTCTCTCTTACAAATAGAAGGCAGATATCTACAAGAAGGCAGGAAACAGTATGCTGTCAAATCTCGGACTTCCCAGCCTCCAGAACTGTGAGAAATAAATGTTTGTTCATCGAGTAGATGGTATTTTTGTTACAGGCACCCAAACCAATTAAGACAAGGACTTCCACACTGAGAAAAACCCATTCTTCCAAATGGCTACAGAACAAAAAGCATATTTCCTCAAAAAACAAAAAACAACAAAAACAAACAAACATAAAAAAGTTTATTAGGTTGGGAAGTTTCTTTACTGGGACTTCTACACAGGCTCTTGATGTTTTCCTTTGCATCACCGGATAAGGGTATGTGTCATACTCTAAAACATAGACAGAAAGGCAAGAAAGCATTAAAAATGGCCTATAGGGACTTGCCTGGTGGTGCAGTGTTTAAGAATCCCCCTGCCAATGCAAGGGACATGGGTTCGAGCCCTGGACCAGGAAGATCCCACATATCGTGGAGCAACTAAGCTCATGCACCACAACCACTGAGGCTGCACTCAAGAGCCTGCGAGCTGCAACTACTGAGCCTGTGTGTCACAACTACTGAAGCCCATGTGCCTAGAGCCCGTGCTCCACAACAAGAGAATCCACTGCAAAGAGAAGCACGTGCACTGCAATGAACAACAGCCCCTGATCGCCGCAACTAGAGAAAGTCTACTCGCAGCAACAAAGACCCAATGCATCCATAAATAAATAAATAAATAAATAAATAAATAATTTTGAACAATAAAAAAATAAGCTGGGGGAAGCGAGACATGGGGACATATTCTTTAATGCGTAAAGAGACAGGGTTTTACAAAATGAGCACAGTTCTGGAGCTTGCACAGCAATGTAAAAACACTTAACACTACTGAAATAAATGGTTAAGATGGTAAAAAAAAGAAAAAGGAAATAAAAATTTTAAACTAAATAAAAATATACTCTACCCAACAAGAATCCCATTCATATTTGACAGAGAAATTAAAACCATTACAGACAAGAAAAAGCTAAGCGAATTCAGGACCACCAAACCAACTTTACAACAAATGCTAAAGGAAATTCTCTACGCAAGAAACACAATAGAAGGAAAAGACCTCCAAAAACAAACCCAAAACAATTAAGAAAATGGTAATAGGAACATACATATTGATAATTACCTTAAATGTAAAGGGATTAAATGCTCCAACCAAAAGACACAGACTGGCTGAATGGGTATAAAAACAAGAACCATACATATGCTGTCTACAAGAGACCCACTTCAGACCTAGGGACACATACAGACTGAAAGTGAGGAGATGGCAAAAGATATTCCAGGCAAATGGAAATCAAAAGAAAGCTGGACTAGCAATTCTCATATCAGACAAAACAGACTTTAAATAAAGACTGATACAAGAGATAAGGAGGGACACTACATGATGATCAAGGGATCAATCCAAGAAGAAAACATAACAATTATAAATAGTTATGCACCCAACATAGGAGCACCTCAATACATAAGACAAATGCTAACAGTCATAAAAGGGGAAATCAACAGTGACACAATAATAGTAGGGGACTTTAACACCCCACTTAGACTAAGAGACAGATCATCCAGACAGAAAATAAATAAGGAAACACAAGCTTTAAATGACACATTAAACAAGATGGACTTAATTTATATTTATAGGACATTCCATCCAAAACCAACAGAATAAACTTACTCTCAAGTGCTCATGGAACATTCTCCAGGATAGACCATATCTTGGGTCACAAATCAAGCCCTGGTAAATGGAAGAAAACTAAAAATGTATCAAGCATCTTTTCTGACCACAACACTATAACACTAGATATCAATTACAGGAAAAAAACCTGTAAAAAATACAAACAC
>NW_020185328.1:8190046-8190400 GCF_003031525.2 Neophocaena asiaeorientalis asiaeorientalis
CTCTTCCAAAATACAGCAGAGGGAGGAACACTCCCAAACTCATTCTATCAGGCCACTGTTACCCTGATACCAAAACCAGACAAAGACGTCATAGAGAAAGAAAACCACAGGACAATATCACTGATGAACATAGATGCAAAAATCCTCAAAAAATACTACCAAACACAATCCAACAGCACATTAAAAGGATCATACACTATGGTCAACTGGGGTTTGTCCCAGGAATGCAAGATTTCTTCAATATACACAAATCACTCAACGTGACACACCATATTAACAAACTGAAGGAGAAAAACCATATGATCATCTCAATAGATGCAAAGAAAGCTTTTGACAAAATTCAACACCCATTTA
>NW_020185328.1:8190485-8233949 GCF_003031525.2 Neophocaena asiaeorientalis asiaeorientalis
ATCTAAAAAAAAAAAAATGGTTCTGAAGAACTTAGGGGCAGGACAGGAATAAAGACGTAGACGTAGAGAATGGACTTGAGGACAGGGGGAGGGGGAAGTGTAAGCTGGGATGAAGTGAGAGATAGCATTGACATATATATACTACCAAATGTAAAAGAGATAGCTATTGGGAAGCAGCCGCATAGCACAGGGAGATCAGCTAGCATAGCACTGGGAGATCAGCTCTGTGCTTTGTGACCACCTAGAGGGGTGGGATAGGGAGGGTGGGAGGGAGACTCAAGAGGGAGGGGATATGGGGATATACATATGCATATACCCGATTCACTTTGTTATACAGCAGAAAGTAACAAAATATTGTAAAGCAATTTTACTCCAATAAAGATGTAAAAAAATATAAAAAATAAAAATGGCCTACATTGAGTGACTTGGGACCAAAATACACAAAAGTGACATAATACATTTTTAAAAGGGTTTCTAAACCTAAGAATGAAGTATTGGCTTTTGACATCACTACTTCTGGAAGAAAGCATATCAAGTTCTATTTGAGAATTCAAATTTCTCAATTTCTTTATCACCTATTGATTGGTAACATTTCTAAGGAACAATTTTATTTCTTTCATTTTAAATTGATTTCTCTTTTTAGCAAGATTGTGCTTTTTAAGAGCACTGAGGCAAAGAATTCATTTAATTCCACTTTTTTTTAAATCAATGTCTACAAGGCCCCCTCAATCAATGGATTACCCTTTCCATCCATTAGACACCTTTCCAGGCTGTTCACTGACCTTTTGTGTCCCATGTACTATCACTGTAATATCTCAGCACTTTTAGTCTTACATGAAATGCTTGTGTCATTTTCTGCTTTTGCTCTTTCTGTCATTTTTAAACTCTGAACTCCACTGTGTAATTTTGCAGCTTCTCCTTTGAACTTGACATGTATTATGTGCCTTTTGTGCCCTTAATTACTTTTTCCACTTTGGGGTTGATCCATGTTGGTCTTTCCTAATCCTAGTATATTGATTGCTGTACAGCAAGCCTTTCCTCTACAAGCACTGTCTGTCTTTAAAGTTTCTTCTTTCCTTCCAATGCTGAGAACCACTGAATTTTTTTCTACTAGTCCTTTCCAGGAAACCTCAGCTTCTCCACAATTGTGACAACCGAGACCTATTCACTAGAATCATAATTATTTCTCTCTCAACATTAATTTTCCTTACTCCAGTTTGAAAAAGAAACTACAATGACAAAAGGTGGAAAAGAGATATGTGTCAAAAGCAAAAAAGACATTGGCAAGAGAATATTCAGGAAGCAACAAAAACATAATCATTTACAAAGATACGAGAGAGAGGAAGTAAGAATGGTTTCTTGAAGAATTATAAAATGGGCAATATTAAGTTAAAGAATGACATAAAAACTTGAATCTTGTAAGAGTAAATCACTTTAATGTCTAGTGTGCCAGATACAAAAATACCAGCCATTAAGAATGAAATCATTTGTCAAATACAGGCTACCATCTTCTCTTACGTAAACTTCTGCAACAGTGTCCCCACTGGTCTCACTGTCTCCAGTACTATCTCCCTCCACCCCAGTCTCCAGAATGCTGCCAGAGTCATCATCTTAAAACACATACTTAGTCATTTCTCTGCTAGAAAACTTTTCAATGGCTCTCCCTTTCATCTAGAATAAACCTAAAAGTTTACAAAACCCCCGTCTAGACTGTGTTTACTTTTCTAGCCTCATTTCTAGCCACTTCTCCTTCTTCCCAAGATCTGCATGTTCTAAACAGAACATTCTTTATCCTCTTTCTCCAGCCATTTGTATATGCTTTTTTTGCCCTTGCCCAGAATTCTCTTTCCTGCCCCAGCTCCTCTCAGTCCGTTCAATGCTTATTCATCCTTCCTGTAGATGCCTTTCTTACCTGACTCATTAACTAAAAGTTAAGCACCTGGCTTCTGTATGTTACCACGGTTCACTGTATTTCACCTATCATAGCACATAATATACTATGTTATACTATTTTGTTTATTTATGTGCCTCCCATTCTAGTTGGCAAGCAATACGATGGCAATGACAACGTTTACCTTTTTTGCCCTGGTATTCCAGCAGCCAGCACAGAACCTGGCACCTGATGATGTCTGATAAAAACTTTATTTGTTGGATGTTGTACAAATATTTAGCTGATGGTACTGTGTAGTAACCCAAGGCCTAATTTGAATTTCCAGTTTCAATCCTTGTTGAAAATCTTTCTAGAATAGTGGCAACCCGTAGCATGTACATAAGGCTCATTAGTAATTTACCTTTGGCGTGTGGGACAATTCCTGCCTCTATTATCCCTTCCCTATGACCGTAGGGTGTAGAGTTGGCACAAGCTACCCGCGCTGTGCAAAATTCAGCAGCTGACGCTTATAGCACCCAGCTAGTCCTCTTTGCCTGTTCAGAGGTAGTCACTCAGCTACAACAATCTCCCATGCCCACCCTCCACTGAAGAGTCAGGGTTGCCTACTAAACTGTATCTCCCACCAGTTTTAGCCTGACAATAGGACACAAGCATCTTAGCACTCCTTCTAGAGACTGTCATCCTCTATATATTGTGTAAAGAATCAGTCTTCTTTTCTGCCTTATCTAGTAAAATAAGAAAAATTGAATTTCTTTGGGTTGACTTAGCAGCTTATAAGATCTCTGGATCATCATTCTAGTCATAGTGTTGTGAGAACTGTAGATTTTAGAGATGGAGAAAAGTGGGTTTAAACTTCACTAATCCCCTCCAGAAGTTTCTGAAATCAAAGACTATTTAATTCAATACAGTCTTGATTTTTAATTTATTTTCCCTTCTCTTCAAATTTTCTCCTGAAAGTACAAGAATTCTGTTAATTAAGAATTCAGTAAAGTGAAACAAATTGAATCAGATTTGAAACGTTTATGTATCCAAGTTTACCCATTAAAGTAATATTTCATTTTTCAAGAGAAAAATTCCTAAGAAAAGTTTTATTGATGCCATAAATAGAAAGAACAGTACTCCCTTGATTTTTCAAGAAATGACTGTTTTTTAAGTGTCAGGAAAGGGGATAAAAAATAAAGTTGAGCATTTGAGGGACAGGTCTAAATCAAAAATACTTTCCCTTGGTTTATTAACAGAAAAGATAAAAATTAAAAGTGATGTGCTTACTGCCCAAAGTAAGGGTATTATTGAGAAAGTATTTTCATTCCTCTTAGGGCTAAGAGTAGAGTAGGTATTCTGCTACCAAAAATAAAGTAAAATCTTTATATCAGTAATATGAATTATATCCAAAATATTGGTAATTTATTGGAGAACATAATTTAAAATCAAATATGTTCTGAGTCATAGAATATGGGATAAATCAACCTGTCAAGGTTAAAATGGGCCATGATTTTTCAAAAAGGCCATCAATGGAAATAAACTGCAGAAAAGCCATTTTGGACCACCCTACCCTAGTTCCCCAATGTATCTGTTCATTCGCTTTTTATTTTTGGCTATAAATTTGCTGACAGATGTTGTGTCTCATAATAGTCAATCAAACTTCCATGTTTTTTCTCTATACGCTCAGTAATTGCTCTCAGTCATACCTCCTGATTTTATTCCTACCACAATCTAAACTTTGGTACATTACCACTGACCCTAACATTCTCCAGTATCTCCTCCTCATTTTCATGAGACACCATAACCAGCAACTAACTCTTGAATGTTTTTCCCAGACCAGCACTGACAGAACCCACAGACCTATCCTATGATTCTTTCCAAATAGGGCTCAGCCAATGAAAGTATGTCAGAAGTAAAGTCATATACCTGAACCAGTGATGGAAAGGCTGGGCACTTGGACAGATAAGTAACGGATATTAAATGTAGGAAGTCTAAGATGACCAGGGGCTAGAATATCTTACAAGTCTGGAACCTTAATAATCACAAAGGGCCTATTACATCTTTACCAAGATGTGCTCCACAAAAATAGTAATATGTGAAGATGTCTCCCAGACTAACTTCCATGATCAATAAAAACTGTACTGTGTAGCTGCTTTGACTTTTATCTTAGAGATTCAGAAAGTGCATTAGTATATTGAAAGATAAAAAGTCTGGTCATAAAGAAACATGTTAACTTTGTTTAACCTGGTATTTGCCAAACCTTTCTGACCACTGAATACCTATAAAGATCCTGGAGGAGGAAAGAAAGATATCAAGGAAGAGCCTTAAGGAAAAGCTGACCTGCTCAGCCATTTATGTTTGCTGCTGCTTCTCAGTCTCCTCTAGGGCTACCCTATAAGCCCAGGTATTGGTCATATGATGTTTTAGGCAGTGTTTCTTAAACTTCCATGTGCATACAAATCACTGAGGATATTGTAAAATGTAGGTTCTAATTCAGTAGGTCTGACGTGGGGCCTGAGAGTTGCATGTCTAACATAGCTCCAGGTGATACTACTGCTGCTGGTGGTCTCTGTCACATTTTCAGTAGCAAGGCTCTACAGGAACATTGCAAAAGGAAGATCATCACAGCTCTAATTTCTTTATCCTACCCTTTCTAATAATGAATCCTCCTAAAGTATTGCTTTCCTTATGTCACTTTGCTGGTCAGAAACTTTCAGTGGTTCCCTATTCCCAGCTACATTCGTAACTCAACAACAGAGGTTTATTGAACTTTTACTGTGTGGCAAATAGATTAACAGAGCCCCTGACCTTATATAATCAAGAACCGAGTGGGTGAGCAAGAAACAATGTGCAGAATGCTAGGAGCCAAAACAAGAAGGTAATAGGTATTTCCTCAGACCTCAGTTTTCTCATCTGTGAAATGAAGGTTAAGCTAGACCAGTGGTATTTAATCCCCTGTGTTCACTGTAGTCACTAATACCACCAGAGTCTCAGCCCAGACCAATTATGTGTACTCAGTACCTCCTGCATTAAGGCATGGGCTGGTCTTACAAGCTCCCCAGGTGATTCTAATGTGCAGCCGAGTTTGCCAACCACTAGACTAACCAGTGATTCCCAAATGCTGCCCAAACCATCAACACCAGCATCACCTGGAAAACTGTTAGAATGCAAATTCCCAGACCTACTGGATCAAAAAACTGGGGACAGGATCCAGAAATCTAGGTTTTAACCAGCTCTGCAGGTGGCTCTAATACATTTTGAAAACCACTGGATTAGAAAATAAGTAAATTTCCCTCTAGCTCTAAAATGCTATCAATACTGTGACCTCTGACAGCCTTTTCAAGGACTTTTGTTATCCAGATTTGCAGACTAAAATTATAAGCTCTGGAACTAGACTTCCTGGATTTAAATCCCAGCTCTTACAGTTAATTGCTGTGCACTCTTGATGACTTTGGTTGTCTGTGTTTCAGGTCCTCATCTATAAAATGAGAATAATAATAGCACCTACTCTCATAAAGTTGCTACGAAAATTAAATGATTTCGTATCTATAACTCACTTAGCAGAGTGTCTAAAATGTGGTATTCATTACCCACCTATTGAGTATTTCCCTGGCCACTGTATCCAAAACTGCAGTTCACCCCCACCATTCCATTGTCTCCTCCCCTGGTTTATTTTTCTCCTTTGTAGTTATTACTCTCTAACATATTACATATTTCACGTATTGCTTTGTTTATTATCTGTCTTCTCCCACTAAGATGTAAGCTCTAAAAATCAATGATTTCGGGCTTCCCTGGTGGCGCAGTGGTTGAGAGTCCGCCTGCCGATGCAGGGGACACAGGTTCGTGCCCCGGTCCGGGAAGATCCCGCATGCCGCAGAGCGGCTGAGCCCGTGAGCCATGGCCGCTGAGCCTGCGTGTCCGGAGCCTGTGCTCCGCAACGGGAGAGGCCACAGCAGTGAGAGGCCCGCATACCGCAAAAAAAAAAAAAAAAAATCAATGATTTCTGTCTATTTTACTAAAAGCTATACCCCCAGTATCTAGAACAGGGTCTGACACATTGGAAAGACTCAAAAAATATTGGTGGGAAGAGGAATGAATAAATGTTAACTATCAATATTAATATTATTAGCAATTCAAAGTTTTCCTTATTGAAACCTAACAGTTTATACTTCCTGTTTATTGTCCCAAATTGTGTTTTGCTCTTATTCCATGCTTTATCCAAATTCTGTCCCATACTTAAAAATGCCCTTCTAACGTCTGTCCATTTTAGGCCTTGTTCAAGTTCTACCTCTTCTTTCAATATCCCCTGATGACTCTAGCTCTCTAGTTCTTGGAATATCTACACTGTTTACGGCCTATATGGTACAACTTAACACTTAATTTTCTTAATTTAATGTCAGTGGAATAACTTCTAAGAAATTTACTTTTAAAAACCTGCATCATTTCTCTAGCAAGCATTTCACAAAAATTAGGGAGGAAGGGGGTCCCAAAAAAAAACAATGGGAAAGCTTACCATTAGTTAGCCATGTTGTCCTCAAATATCTAAAATAGTGCCCGAAATTTTACAAAGCATTTTTATACACATCAGCCTAGTTTTGACTAGATGATCTCAAAGACTGTGTCTCCCTGCTCTTAAATTTTCAAATTACCTTCAAGGATAGAGAGAACATTTCTTGTGGTTAAAAATTAAAAATAAATCATGAAAGTCATGGGAATTCCCTGGCAGTCCAGTGGTTAGGACTCTGTGCTTTCAGTTCTGAGAGCGCGTATTCAATCCCTAGTTAGGGAACTAAGACCCCACAAGGCATGTGGCTCTGCCAAAAAAAAAAATCATGAAAGTCACAATAGAAGCAGAAAATGACCCAAGAAGTATTGATAGCTGAGTTTGGGTATTGGCAAATAAGTGGCTCTCTCGTTCCCAGTGTTTCTGTCACCTGGAAAAGGCTCACCCTCATCCCCAGTGCAGCCCCCCAGGCAGGCATGACCAACTGATCAGAGCTGGCAGACAAGCGGACATCTATGTGCCATTCCAACCTAGTCGAACCATCTTGGTTCTAAAAGCAAAGGAAGCATGCTGAGAAATTTAAAGTGATTTATCCAGGCACATACATGGTAGCAGAACAAGACCGGAACCAGCTGCCTGACTTTGTGCAGGGCTCTCTCTCCACTCCCCTCCTAATTCATTTCTGAAATTCAGTATTTAAATTTCCATTCTAAAGCAATCAAAACACACGAAGCAAACGTTTGACAGAGGCTTTTCATATTAATGCTCATGAATATAACGTTGAAACGAAAAATGACAGCTTCAAGCCGGGTGACAGACAGGGCTGGCTAGTCTGTTATTTTTCAGTTGGGTTTATTTACCTAAGCCTAGAATGCATCATGACTGGAAAGAGACAGAACTGATTATTTTAATTCCACTGTCCTAGAAAAAGAAAAGGGAAATAGTCTTCATTAACAGGAACTGGGCTCAACTCCAGTCCTGAAATAACTTACACTACTGAATCAACTTTTTAAAGGTGACCTTTCTCTCATTAATGGCAAAGCATTAGTTTAAATATAGTTTAATCATTAAATTTACATTATAGGAAAACATATATTTAAAGAAATATGAAAAAGAGATAAGGGAGAGAGACATAAACATCTATTTTAACATAATGACCATTTCCTCACCACGGAAATTATGCCAGCATTTCAGAATTATAACTTTTCCAGAGCCTCTCTCTAAAAGACAGTTTCCAAACATTACAATCACCTTTGTAACTCAGTTGGAATGAAACTCACTTGTTAAATTTTACCTAGCCAATTGATCATTCTGTCTTGATTAACTCTCATTTTTAGACATACTATAATTGAAGGCTGTTTGTTGGAGATGGGGGCAGGTAATCATCATTAACACAGTTAGAAATTGCCTCTGGCACTGTCTGCATTACTAAAGGAAACCAGGATGACAGCTGGCAGGTCTGTTACTTCATAGAGTTAATCCCATTTAGCTATGTTACTTGGTTACAAGGCACCAGCAGTTGGTCCTATAACCTGTCCTTTCACACGGAGAAGGTGAGCCTAACTCGTTTGAGGGTAGGATGAGGAAAGTAGCAAACACACAGAATCTCTTGTCTTTAGTAAGCCCTCTGCTACCATGCCAAAGTCGGGGGAGGGAGTAGCAGTAGTGCTAAAACAGCCAGAGGAAGTTCAGGATCTGCACGGCCCCTGATCCACAAAAAAAATGCAATCAGTTCAAGGGCTCTCCTACAGTCTGGATATACACAGGAACAATCTCAAGGGGCCTCAGAAAAAAAATCTAGCCACAAATTGATGCTTGCTAAGAGAGCCCCTGAAGGCTGGAGTGATTCTTCCCTCAACCCCCTTTATCAGTCAAGACACTGGTGCTCCATGAATCAGGTCAAAAACGAGAATGAAACCAAGAGCTGAGGTCAGACCCCATCATTGTAGCCCAGCACAGACCCTTTAGGCAAAAAGGACAGCCAAGGCAAATCCTGACATCTAACAATGGACCAGTAGTTCCTTAAGAATGTTTGTGAAACACTGAGCACTCTGCTTCCAGCCTAGTCATTCAAAAAATTCAGAGATCACTTCTCCTGTACCACATTACTGAATCATTTTTCAATCAACCCACTTACTCATCTGGAAAAGGGGACAAGAATCCCATCTCAGACTTCCCTGGTGGCGCACTGGTTAAGAATCCACCTGCCAGTGCAGGGTACATGGGTTCAAGCCCTGGTCCGGGAAGATCCCACATGCCACTGAGCAACTAAGCCCACACACCACAACTACCGAGCCTGAGCTCTAGAGCCTGCGAGCCAAACTACTGAACCTGCGTGCCACAACTACTGAAGCCCGCACACCTAGAGACTGTGCTCCACAAGAGAAGCCACCGCAATGAGAAGCCCACGCACCACAACAAAGAGTAGCCCCCACTCGCTGCAACTAGAGAAAGCCCGTGTGCAGCAACCAAGACCCAATGCAGCCAAAATAATTAATTAATTTTAAAAAAAGAATCCCATCTCATGTAGCAGAAACATTAGTTGGCATTCAAGACACCATTCACAATTATGGAAAATCCTTTAAAACACTACTATTTATAATAAAAACCCAAATTCCTTAAAAACTGACTGTATGCCAGCTAATCAAACATAGTAGGTAGAGAATACATTCAAGAGTTGGAAGGACTCGATTTGGAATCAGTTTTGTTACTTCCTAGATCTGTGACCATGAGCAAATTACTTATTGCCTTTAAGCTCAAGTTTTTTATAAAATAATCACAATAAAATTTATTTTACAATGTAGTTCTGAGGATTACATGAAAAATATAGGAAAAAGCACAAAAATGCCTGACCCATGATGGAAACTAAATAAATATTCATTTCCTTCCCCCCTTTCCTTTTTTCTAGTAAAGAAAATATATGTGTTAAAACGTTTTGAATGTTGCATGTTGTTTAAATAATTAACATGCCAATGTCTTATCTATGCAACTCTAGCTTATTACTGCTAATTTGAAACAACTACTATTTACGTATGTAATTATATATAAAATTTGAATGAATTATAATTGATACCATAATCTGGATCTCTTTTACCAGAAATATATTGCAGCTTTATTTCAATCCCACTATGGTAGAAAAGAGAGAAAACCAACACCTCTTCAGTTGAATAATAGCAATATTTTATGGCCTTTTTTCCATCAAGTCCTTTTCTTTTGTGTTAGATACCATGCATCTCTCAAAATAATTCTGCTTATCTGTCTTCCAAAGCCTGCTTATAGCCTTTAATACTGCAAGACAGTGTAAGAAGCAAATATGTACAGTCTGGCAAAAAAAGAGGGGAAGGAAGGCAGGTTTGATGCAAATAAGAGAATATGCAGGAACAGTCTTACGGCCAAGAACAACAGCAGGCTTGTCCATCTGTCCATCATCAAACTGAGTTGTGCCCACTAGTTATCAACAGGAGGTGGCCATGTGGGCATCACACTAAAATAGAAATTCTGTCATCCATAAGACAAGGTGAGAAGGTAAGAAAAGGATTAACTGTTTCAGAATATTTCTGGGTTAGCAGGATATATACAAAGAGTTGCTGCAGGTTTCTTACTCATAGACTATAAAGCATTTATTCATTCATTAAACATTTTCTGGGTGCTTTTTAGAAGCCAGGCAATGTACAAGCCACTATGGATACAAAGAATAATTTCATTTTTTAGTAATTCTCTTAAGGGACAGAGAAGTAAACAAATAATTATAATACAGTAAGATGACAGCTAATGTATATACAATGTGCCATGAGAACCCAAAGAAAGAAATCATTAACTATGCAAAAATATGGCAACTTTACAAATGTGTAAATCATCTTTGCACAGGGGCTATACTAATCTTCTTTGTAATATTTTAGTGTTGTTATATGTGCCACAGGAGTAGAATAGAAAATCCAAGACTGAACAGATGGGTCTTGATCAACGATGTTTATCTTACGACGTAAGAGAAGTATTATTGCCTTTACCTTCGTTTCTTACAGTCTTTTTTTTTTAAGTATAGGTGTGTGTTTAATTTTTATATGATTTTTAATCTTATGAACTCTACCTAAACATATCAATTTCTGTTTTCTATAATATCAGTATGTTTGAGAGTATAACCATTGGACAATACAGATATGGATGTAGGTATAGATACAGATATATAGATATAGAAATAGTTTCTTGGCTTCTGGAAATACTAGTTATGACATATTTCTTAAATTTTACAATGACACATTTTTCTTTCAGGCAATTGCCTAACAGAAAAGTGAATATAAGGCATAGACTTTACTGGCATTTAGCAAAATTAAGATGTTAATACAAATAAATCTTCAGTGGCTTTAAGAATTACTATAGGGCTTCCCTGGTGGTGCAGTGGTTGGGAGTCTGCCTGCCGATGCAGGGGACACGGGTTCAAGCCCTGGTCTGGGGGATCCCACATGCCACGGAGCAACTGGGCCCGTGGGCCACAACTACTGAGCCTGCGTGTCTGGAGCCTGTGCCCCGCAACGAGAGAGGCCGCGACAGTGAGGGGCCCGCGCACTGCAATGAAGAGAGACCCCCACTTGCTGCAACTAGAGAAAGCCCTCGCACAGAAACGAAGACCCAACAAGCCAAAAATAAATTAATTAATTAATTAATTTTTTTAAAAAAAGAATTACTATAAAGACTCCCTTTCAATTGCAGAAATTAGTAAGAAGTGACTTGCAGCACTCCCATTTCAGCTAAAGTCTAAAGTGTAGATAAACTGTCAGCTTGAAAATCCCATTGAAATGTTTACTGGCTTTGTTGCTCACATGTGCACTTGGAAACAAAATTTACAAGTTTCAGATTAAGTTTATTATTCATCTCTGAGACAATTTTTGGTGCTCAATCATTTCCCCAAGTCTCATCTTGGTTATCTCTCTAGCACTGGTATTCCTCTTTCTTGTCCCTGAAGCCATACATTGCCCTGGAGCTACATGCATAAAAATACTGGTGTTCCCCTCTCTGACCCCTCCCACAGTCATGGGAGCCAATGGCACGTTCTGAAAAGTAGCACTAGCCATTATCTTGCCTCAGGCACTAGCACCAGGCCCAACCAGAGTCTAGGTCAGCCTTGAAGAAGGCACTCCAAAGAATAACAGCCATCACTCTCCCTGCCACTGTCCTGATGTCCTGCACTGGCGGCTGCCAAAACTGAAATGCCTTAACCCCTGACAAACTCAAGAGCTCCTGTTCACATTACTATTATATGCATCAGTTTGACAAGACTTGAAAGTCCTAAACTTTATTTCTAATTGCTATTTCAGTCACAAAATCAACCTTATCCGCATGCCAAAATTTAGGTTGTAACTTATATGTGATGAAAACCACAGTGACCATACATAGATATTTGCTTACTGTTTTTATTCTGTCCATCTGTCAATTCCGTATAAGTAATTCCTGGTCACTGTTCTCAATGTGATTCTCTTATTATGACACCTAGCACAACTTCACAGGTAAGTTTATGTTTACTGAATATTTTCTATTGATAGTGGTAGCACTGGTGATGCTGCAGCTTCTGTGTTCTACTCTAACGAGTATACAAGTGTTGTCCTACAGATGGGCAAGTTTTTGCCAAGATCTATATACTCTTTTCTATGATTTTTCTAATCATCATAGTTCTTCATCTATTGCACATGTAAAACTTGCAAAAAAATTGATTACAAAATGAAAAGTGGACTTCCCTGGTGGCGCAGTGGTTAAGAATCTGCCTGCCAATGCAGTGGATACCGGTTCGAGCCCTGGTCTGGGAAGATCCCACATGCCGCGGAGCAACTAAGCCCGTACGCAACAACTACTGAGCCTGCACTCTAGAGCCCACGTGCCACCACTACTGAGCCCACATGCCACAACTACGGAAGCCCATGTGCCTAAAGCCCATGCTCCTCAACAAGAGAAGCCACTGCATTGAGAAGCCCGTGCACCACAATGAAGAGTAGCCCCCGCTCGCCACAACTAGAGAAAGCCCACGCACAGCAACGAAGACCCAATGCAGGCAAAAATAATAAATTAATAAATTTTTTTTAAAAAATGAAAAGTGTCCTTACAAAATGAGTTGAGTAATGACTCATGCCCAAGGAGTCTAACTTAAAAATGGCAAAGGGGCTTCCCTGGTGGCGCAGTGGTTGGGAGGCCGCCTGCCGATGCAGGGGACGCAGGTTCATGCCCCAGTCCGGGAAGATCCCACATGCCGCGGAGCGGATGGGCCCGTGAGCCATGGCCGCTGAGCCTGCGCATCCGGAGCCTGTGCTCCGCAGCGGGAGGGGCCGCATCAGTGAGAGACCCGCGTACCGCAAAAAAATAAATAAATAAATAAAATGGCAAAGAGAAAGTCATTCATTAATTTAAGGTCAGAGGCCTGCAAGCTACTTGACCTTAAATGAAGGCCAAGAGAAGCATCCATTAGTAGAAGTTTTAAAAGTAGATATTACCTATGAAAGAAATGGTTTTTTCCTGATGGTGAAAGTTGTGATATCTCTTCTAGGTTATCTAATAGCCAATATTCAGGAAAGGAGATAAATATCAAATGAGCAACAGGCAAAAGAGCTGGGTACCACTCAACCTATGAGTGCATCATGGTTCCACAACTCTAGAAGCATGCCAGTTATGTGGTTTTGAGAAACTGTCTTCCCTTAAAGCATTGTTAGACATGGTAGCAATGCCCTGCTCTCTGTTCACATAAGCCAATCTAAACTACAATGGAGCTGAGGTATGATATGACCCCAGTAATTCTATTTCAAATATACTTAAACATTTCTAACATACTTCTGAATTTCAATATGTGAATAAAATAAAAACCACTGTTTATTCATCATATCCATACTACTCCTCAGACATTGTGCCAATCTGATTCTTACCTTGGTCTATGAGATGATTCTTGTTATTCTCTTACAAAGAAGCACACAGGCCTAAACAACTGAAGTGATCTGCCCCAGGCATGAGAATGTTAATAATACTGTATATTTGCATAAAAGAAAATGTCTTTTAAATCTGTCATTCCCCAGTTTTCATACGTGAGGAACAACTGCGATCCACACTCAGAGGGCAGAGGCTCTAGACAGATTCCCCTGTAACACATTCATTGGAGCAGAGGTCCCTGTCAGTGATGATCAAAACACTGCAATGTGCTTGCAGCCTTCAGGAGCCTATGCAGATTTAGACACATTCTTGGGCCCTTTCTAAAGTCTTGTTAGACCTTTAGATCCTATTTTTAATAACCCTTATAATCTTTTTAAAATACTCAGCCAAAGATCAAAGCTGCTGCTCAGCTTTAAGCTACACACTCTGTATCTTCCATTTTCATTTGTACTTATGCAACATTTACTGTTTTTTTCATAGCAAGGAATAGAGTTTCCTTCATGAAGGAATAAAATTTGCCCTTAAGGAAAATAGTATTCATTTTCAGTAAACATTTACTACGTAAATGTTTTTACTATGTAAAAGCCTTTACCTTTTTGAAAGTTAAAGGCTATTAACGCATATATGGAATCTAGAAAAACGGTACAGATGAACCGGTTTGCAAGGCAGAAATAGAGACACAGATGTAGAGAACAAACGTATGGACACCAAGGGGGGAAAGCGGCAGGGATGCAGGGGGAGGTGTGCTGAATTGGGAGATTGGGATTGACATGTATACACTAATATGTATAAAATAGATAACTAATAAGAACCTGCTGTGTAAAAAAAATAAAATTCAAAAGAATTAAAAATTTAAAAAAGAAAGTTAAAGGCTAACACTGAAGAAAGTAAAAAGGTGGATAAGACCTGATCTTTCCCTGCCAGGGCTTAAAACCTAATTATGAAGACAGTAGGAATGAATCAGGGTCAGAATTTAAAGTGGAGCCTCTAGGTCCCTCTCGAAGGAACAACTTCTGATACCATTTTGCTTCACTGAAGAGCAAGCTCTGGCTTCCCAATGAGAAAAATGAGAAAGGGTGCTGACAATAATAATCCTTTAAGAAAAATGTGAAGGATTCTGATTCTAGCAATAACTCTTTTTATTTTATTTTATTTTATTTTTAATTTATTTTTTTTGTTAGCAATAACTCTTAAGGTGGAGGGGGCAATGCAGGAGAACGGGAGCAGTTTCAGAATTGACTTGAGTATGCATGGTGATGTGCTTTTACAAACCACATAGCCCCTGCTCTCCACACCTTCCCCAGAATCACTGCTATAGGGAGCCCCCAGGCATAGAAGGGAGGATGCCATGCATCTCAGAGGTCTTGAGATAGGAAAAGACTGAGAAACACAGTGTCTAATATACTGCAGTTTTTCAGGTATGGCTCCCAGTGACACCATAGTATATATTCATTTTTCTATTTGTCCTTATTTAATATTGAACAAGTAATATTTTACACAAAAGTCTACATCAAGGACTTAATTTGAGTAGATGATTACCTTCGTCACTCATTAAGGTAAGAGGCTGTCTCTTCAGAAGACCTGAACGACTGCAAAGTTGAGCTGCTTAGAAAGGAGTCTGTGATAAAAACAAGTATGAAGATAGTTATTTAAAGGAAATAATTTTAACTTATTAAAAACAAACCTATGCTTCCCTCTTGCGTCTCCCTCCCTCCCACCCTCCCTATCCCACCCCTCCAGGTGGTCACAAATGGGAACACATGTATATGTATAACTGATTCACTTTGTTATAAAGCAGAAACTAACACACCATTGTAAAGCAATTATACTCTAATAAAGATGTAAAAAAAAAAAAAACCTTTGGGGAATACTCCCACAATCTACTATGATTTACGCTCCCTAGAAACCCAGAGAATTAGCTTAATTCTCTTCTAACATATAACATTGCAGGTATCTACTCTCTTTTGAGACAACTTCCTGTTCTTCTTTACTATTAAAATAAAATTCTCAGTGCCACAGTCTCCTAAACAGTTCTCTGTCCTTATTTTATTATCTACTCTGACACTTCACATCCACCTGTAAAATGCATCCCTACACAGTTGATATCTCTGTATTATCCTCCACCCATATGGACCCTTTTTCAGCACTCACATTCATGTTTTTATATTTAGCTGCCACACTGATCAACAAACTGATTGTGGTAAATGGTATATTTCTTTCAAGTTTAGCTTTTTTTTTGTTCTAATTTTAAGGAGAGGAGTTGTATATGTATGTGATGATGATGATATAACATATAACTTGTAAAAATTTGTTACAGAAAAGCATCTTTTAAATGAAAGGGAAAAACTACTTAATTTTACCACGTAGAAATTACTACTAAGATTTGGTTATTTTTCCTATTGGTCCTTTTTCTATGTATGATTTTTAACTTTTTATTTTGAAATAATTTTAGACTTAGAGAAGCTACAAAACTAGTACTGAGAGTTCCTGTATACTCTTCACCCAGTTTCTCCTACTGATAACATCTTCTATTACCATAGTATACTTATCAAAATCCTCTATGTAAATTTTGACAAGGGGAAATCACACTTTTTGTTCACTGTTTCTTACATTTAATTTATAAGAAGCATAGGCAGTTCTATTTAAAATTTTTCAAAACCAACATTTTAATGTCCAGGCAATATCATACTACATCAATGCATATTTTTAATTTTTTTTTTTTTTTTTTTTTTTTACGTGGGCCTCTCACTGTTGTGGCCTCTCCCACCCCCCAATGCATATTTTACTTAACTATTTCCACACTGTTGGATAACTAGATTGCTTGCAATTTTTTTCTATTATTAAAAATTCTCATCAACCCAAGTTATACTTTTTAAAAATATCTACTAATTTTACAGGTAAAAAATGGTCTCTCATTATAAATTACTTTTTAAATTATTATGAAGGTGGACATTTTAAATGCTTACTAGTCATTTTTATTTCATCTTTTGTAAATTATTTATCAGGTTGTTTGCCCATGTACTTATGGGTGTCTGAATGTATTATTTACAGATTTGTGTAAAGCTTGCATATGAATATTAAGCTTTCGACTCAAAGACTGTAAATATTTTTCATTGTTTGATGATTGTGTTTTATTTGTTTTATTTTCATTTTGATAATCCAAAACACTTTTGCCAATTGAAAACAAAATATTAGTAATTTGTAATTAAAAGGCATTTTTATTCTCAAACCAAGATCCGCCAGCCACTAAGCGTCTGAAGATGTACCTGTTGAGAATTATGGGAATTTCTTTCCTTAAAAAAAAGAGTCCATATATTATTTAAATTTGACAAAAGCTGCAAAAGGTACAAAGGTCAAATAGGAGGAATCCCAAGTTATTTTAAAAAATGCCACATTATACAAAATAAGAACAGCTTATGAAAGGATCAGTTTGTATTGTATGTTCTCTAGTGTTAATTATTTTATACTATTTTAGTGTCTTATCAATATTCATAACTATAACTAAACTAAAAACTAATTTTTTATTATGACAAACTGAAAATCAGAAAGCTATGTTACAGTTCAACAATACCAAATTGCTAAGAGTCCCCAAAACAATCCAAGCTTTCTTACATCTCCTGCCTCTGCCCTTACTGCTCCCTTTGCCAGGAATCTCTACTGCTCCATCCCTCCACCCCTACCAAATGGAAAACTCCTGGGCCTCACTGTCATTCCCCTCAACCACACCAAACCCTCCTCTCCGATACCATCTTAATTATTGGATCTGTTTTTCTATGTTTACTTTTACTGTCTCATATTAAATTTATTTTTATAGCTGTCCTCCCCTCCCCAACTGTCAATAACCTGAGAACAAGGGATTCAGTCATCACTGTAGCCCCAGTGCCTAGCAAAGTTTTTGACATATAATAGGAGCCCTTTTAATATTTATAAAATGAACTGAATTATCCACATAAGGTAACAATCTTCAGAGAGAGTTATAAGAAACTCGACCTTGTTTTCTGGATTATACTGATAAATAATACTGTAAGTTCATCTACCAACTCTGCTATCAGTTCTGCCTCATGGGGCCCACGCTTTCAGTTTGCCACTGTCAAATGTTTTCTATTCAGTGACAGTGACTCAAGCAGAAAAGAACACCTTTCCTCAGGTAGATGATTAAAAATGACTCACTTTTTTCTTTAACTTTTTATGTTGAAATAATTTGAAACTTACAGAAGAGTTTGAAGAATAGAACAAAGAACCGTTGTATACCCTTTAACCAAATTCACCAACTGTTACAACTTGCCCATATTTCTCCTTTCTACCCACACACACAAACACATACACACACCACAAAATATTCTTCCTGAACCATTTGAGAGTTATTTGCAGAATCATGCCTTTCCATCCCTAAGTACAAGGATATTCTTCATTTCCTAAGAACAAGGTTATTCTCTTATGTGACCACAGCACATTTATCAAATCCAGGAATATAACATTTATATAACACCTTTACCTAATTTATGGTCTTTATTTCTTTTTCTCCAATTGTCTCAATAATGTCCTTTACAGAATTTTTTTTTCTCTGATACAGATCAAAGATCACAAATCACATGTTTTTGGCATGTCTTGTCAGTCTCCTTTACTGGAAACAGTTCACACTTTTTTCATGACGTTGAACTTTTTCAAAAGTACCAAGGTAGTTATTTTGAAGAATGTCTTTTTGGGTCTGTCTGATGTTTCCACATGATTAGATTCGACTTATGCATTTTTGGCATGAATACTACAGAAATGATGTTGTGACTTTCTCAGTGTATCATGTTAGGAATCAAATCTTAGTTTATCCCATCACTGGTGATGTTAACTTTGATCACTCAATAAAGTAGTGGCAGTCAAGTTTCCCCACTGTAAGGTTACCATTTCTCGCTTTGTAATTAATAAATAATCTCTAAGGAGATACTCTGATAACACATAAATATCCCATTCCTCCTCAAACTTTTGGCATCCATCGATTATTCTTCTGAATCCTCTGTTTCCATAGTGGTTGCAAAATGGTGATTTTCTACTTCTATTAGTCCTTCTACATTTGCTTATGTGACCATTCTTTTCCTTAAATATCTTCTCCTTGATTCGTGTTTTTATTCCTTATAAGTAAGTCCAAATTCAAGACTTTTTCAAAACTTATTTTTAGATCTATCTTTAAAAGTTATCACATTTTTCTTTAACTTTACATTTTCAGTGTTACATGTTAAGAAACCCAGAGCTGACATTTCATACTGCACCACTTAACCATTTTTGTACTCCATAAAATTTAAAACTTCAAAGTCTTGCTTCAAACTGCTAATTGTAATCCAAGACTAGCTCTGTCTCATTACAGTGCTACCTAATCAGTCATGGAAAATGTCTAACACTTGTCTGAGACTCTTGTTAACACATCTCTGGTTTGTACAGGCTAATCCTCATTTTTATGTTTCATTGCACAGTGAAGAATAAGAAAGATTTAGTCTAATCCTGTAATTTAGGTACCAGTAACATTCTATTCTACTAGTTTAATTTTGTGTTCAGAAAGAATCAAAATGAAATCCTCAGAGAAAGGATTGATCTGATAACTTCAGTGAAAAAAATACTTTGGATGTTAACTTTCTAAAATTTAATGATTTTTTAAAGCATATGTTTACCATTAATCAACCACTATATTAAACAATAATTTAGGCAATTTTGCTACTAAATATTACTCAAATTCTTTATTTCTGAAGTTCTATCTCTAGTCAGTAGATTAAGGGCTACGGGTTCCAAAATATGCTGTTTTTCTGAGTCAAGCAGTCAAGTCTAGAAGTGCCACTCTGTCTGAAAGGACCCACAGACACATGTAACACTGCTTATGTCCATGAAGACTGTTTACCAATGAAATCATCAAGAAAGAGCCAACATCAATTGTGTACGGTGAAATATCATTTGAAACTTGGAAACTGTGGCATGGAGGATCATAGATTTTCAGAGCTAGAAAGGACCTCGGCGGTCATTATCCAGGAGGCAAGGGAACATGATGTGATTTGGCCACAATCTACTCACATCGAGTAGATAAGGATGAAGTGTTAATTAAAAATGTGAAAAGGAGACTGATGATCTGAAGAGCGTAAGTCTATTAGTGTTTCTTTAACACAGTTTTGGGTTTGTCATCCCTGCCTAGTTCCTCATCTTTTGCGTCCTTCCTCTCCCAAAAGCTATGGTTCTAATCTCAGCCCCAGCCTGGTTTCTAGACGCAATCCTCATTTTAGAAAGATGATATTTAAGAAAACTTAGCCAGCTTCTCTGGAGCTGACATCAAATTAACCATGCTCTTTTTTCCATAACTCTGAATTTATATGCAGAGGTTTTGCTCTGACTCCTTGACCAAATTCCCATCTTGAACCAATGACTGACTTGCTCTGTTGACCACTCACCTGCCTAGATTTTCAAATGTTAGCATAACTGAAGATTCCCCACCATCTTGCTCTTCCTTTTTGTTAGTATACCTCTGTAACTACATGTTGAATTACTGCATCTCACATCCAACACCTGTGATCTTTCTCATCTATTTATTTATTCAACAAACACTTATGGAGTACCTCTTCCATATCAAGTATTGTGCTAAGCACAGGTGCAGATAGTAATGATGAAAAGGGTATACTTTAATTCCTGACCTTAAGGAACTTACATTCTTGTGAGGGTGACAGACAGTAGAAACAACCATGTACTCACAAGGTGGGAAAAGTATTAGGAAGGAAATAGGAAATAATGTAGTCGGGGAAAAACCTCTCAGGGAAGGTAACATTACGGATGAAGATTTGAAGGATAAAATGAACTAGCCACGTGAAGTAATGGAAAGACCATTTCAGGCCAGAAAACAGCAGGTGTACATACTCTTAAAAAGGCTTGGGAAGTTGGAGGAACTAAATGGAGGCAAGTGTGGCTGGAACATATTGAGGGATGAGGAAAGATGCTTAAATGAGAAAGGAGAGGCAGAGCATGCAAACCCTTATGGACAAAGGAAGGCATCTGGATTATAACATGATTGTAATGAGAAGCCACTGAAGGCTTTTAAATAGGGAAACCACATGATTTTCATTTTTAAAAGATTACACTAGTGAGTTGAAAACAGGTGTTAAAACAAAAACATGGTGTACATGTGTCCTTTTGAATTACAGTTTTTTCAGGGTATATGCCCAGGTGTGGGATTGCTGGGTCATATGGTAGTTCTATTTTTAGTTTTCTAAGGAACCTCCATACTGTTCTCCACAGTGGCTGTATCAGTTTACATTCCCACCAACAGTGCAAGAGGGTTCCCTTTTCTCCACACCCTCTCCAGCATTTGTTGTTTGTAGATTTTTTGATGATGGCCATTCTGACCAGTGTGAGATGATACCTGATTGTAGCTTTGATTTGCATTTCTCTAATAATTAGTGATGTTGAGCATCTTTTCATGTGCCTGTTGGCCATCTGTATGTCTTCTTTGGAGAGATGTCTATTTAGGACTTAGGCCCATTTTTCAGTTGGGTTGTTTTGTTTTGTATTTTTTGATATTTATCTCCATGAGCTGTTTGTATATTTTGGAGATTGATCCTTTGTCAGTTGCTTCGTTTGCAAATATTTTCTCCCATACTGAGGGTTGTCTTTTTGTTTTGCTTATGGTTTCCTTTGTTATGCAAAAGCTTTTAAGTTTAATTACATCCCATTTGTTTATTTTTGTTTTTATTTCCATTTCTCTAGGAGGTGGGTCAAAAAAGATCTTGCTGTGGTTTATGTCAAAGAGTGTTTTTCCTATGTTTTCCTCTAAGAGTTTTATAGTGCCAGGACATGGAAACAAACTAAATGTCCAACAACAGATGAGTGGATAAAGAAGATGTGGTACATATATACAATGGAATATTACTCAGCCACAAAAAAGAACAAAACTGGGTATTTGTAGACATATGGATGGACCTAGAGTCTGTCATACAGACTGAAATAAGTCACAAAGAGAAAAACAAATATCCCATATTAATGTATATATGTGGAATCTAGAAAAATGGTACAGATGAACCTATTTCCAGGGCAGGAATAGAGACACAGACATAGAGAATGGACATGGGAACACAGAGGGGGAAGGGGAGGGTGGGATGAATTGGGAGATTAGGATTGACATATATACACTACCATGTGTAAAATAGATAGCTAGTGGGAACCTGCTATAAAGCACAGGAAGCTCAGCTCGGTGCTCTGTGATGACCTAGATAGGTGGGATGAGGGGTGGGGGGAGGTCCAAGAGGGAGGAGATAATGTATACATATAGCTGATTCACTTCACTGTACAGCAGAAACACAACACTGTAAAGCAATTATACTCCAATAAAAAAATAAATAAAAATTTTAAAAATCAGAAACAAAACAAAAACATGTCCACAGCAGCATTATTCATAATAGCCAAAAAGTGGACACAACCCAAATGTCTATCAACTGGTGAATGGATAAACAAAATGTGATATATCAATATAATAAAATATTATTCAGCCATAGAAAGGAATTAAGTACTGATACATGTTCCATCATGGATGAACCTTGAAAACATTATTTCTCATGAAAGAAGTCAGACACAAAAGGCCACAAATGTATGATTGCATTTACATGAAATGTCCAGAACAGGCAAATTCATGAAGGCAGAAAGTAGATTAGTGGTTTCCAGGGGAAGAAGAATGGAAAGTGCTTAACAGATGAGGGGTTCTTTTTGAAAATGTCCTAGAATTAGACAGTAGTGATGGTTGCAAAACATTGTGAATGTACTAAAAGCTACTCAATTGTACACTTTTTAAATGATTAAAATGACTAATTTTATGTTACATGAATTTTACCTCAGTAAAGAAAAATACCACTCTTTGGACAGTGATTGGTTTGTAGGGGAGGAGGGCTAGCAGCTGCAGGAGGTGGTCCATAACTGGACTAGAGAGGTGACTGCAGAGCTGGAGAAAAGAGGAAAGATCCACTATGTATTTTGCAGGTAAAATTTACTGGACTTTCTGATGTCAGGAACTGAGAGTGGAGGGAGTGAAGCAGGGAAGGAAGGAAGGATAGAAGTAGGGAGAGAGAGAAGGAAGGAAGTGGGGGGGAGAGAAGAAGGGATCTAGTACCCAGAGCCTTCAGACCTGGAGGAGGAATGCGTTTCAAGAAGAAATGAAGAGTTCAACTTTGCACACAGTAACCTTGAGATGCCCCCAATCCAGTTTGGACTATCCTATGTTAAGATTCCACTTTCCAGTATATTTCTTTAAGTTTTCTAAACTTCAGTTTTCTCATCTATAAAATAGGAATATTAACAGCGTTTATCAGAGATGGTTGCTGTGTGAATTAAGTTAGGTAACTGATGTAAACTTTTTAGCACAATTTCTAACACATAATAAATCTTGAGTCACTGTTAGAGATGATTATTGTCATAACCTCTAACCCGATTACTATATTTATTCCATAAACTGCCTCTCTGTTCCTTCTTCTAGCATCTGCAGATGCTTGGTCCAAACTAGAGGGCTTGTTTTGAACAGAGTCTCAGACTCTCCCAATCTATTCTCTCTTACTGCAGCTGAGTCCACAACTGGCCATGATCTTAAACAATATTGACAGAGGGACCTGACTCGGTAAAAATAGTATTCAGATCCCTTAGCCAGGCAGATATATCCCTATGTGGAGAAGGCACATGGGGCTCCAGTAACTGCATGACACTCTCCTTATTAAGAGCATTCAACTCACTTTCTTCTAATTTTATACTTCCTTGGCATTCTCCTGTCCTTTATTTCCCAAGCGTTCTTCTCCTCAGGGAAGAAAATGTTCTGACAAGCTGACATGAATATTTGGTCTACCTGGCAGTTAATTTCCTCATAGAGACTTGTAAATTGATGCTCTGATTTATAACCAGACTCTTATGAGTTTGGTTAGAAGGGACCAATTTGCCTGGGCCCGTTAACCTCTGGTTGACCACATAATAGTCCAGTTACTGAACACGAGAGTTGTGTGTCAGACTCTGGACAATGACAACCGTTAAGGAACGACACACACACTCTAACACTAAGCTGAAACAGCCATTCAGGCTTAACAATACAATATTTTACAGAGTCGTTGTGAATATTAAATGAGTTAATATACATTAAAGTGCCTAGCGTATATTAGATTCTCAATAAACATTCGCTTATTCTTCAACTCTTTAAGCCATATGCAACTCAACAGGGGAAAAGACTCAAGTCTGAAAAATTTCCAGATGAACTGAAATGATCCTAAATTTTTTCCCCCATTCCATCCTAATCTATCCCTAACCCACCCTCTTCTAAAGAGTATCCTTTTTAATGGTTTCTCATTTGTGCAATGACGTTTTACCATTGTCTTTGTAGTTTATCATTCAGTAATGCTTAGAAGATGAATGCAAATCAAAATCATATCTAAAAATAACCTTATATATTCTGAGGAATAATTTAAAAGCTCTGATCTTGGGCAAGCCACAACCTTTCTCCATGTCTGTGTCTCATTAGTCAGTAACTATGCCTTACCAGCCCATCCTATAATATCTCATGATGTTCTTTCCATCTCTAAAACCTACTAACTATATTCACCACTGAATCCTAGCACTCAGCACAAAGTATGTGTTATTGACATGTATGTTGAATGACTGGATAGATGTATTTTAAGATTATATTTTTCTCACAACTCTCATAAACAAGCCCAATTTTTACAATAAAGAAAATGGAAATCAGTCACTAACTTGCTATCCATAAAAGTTTAAAGTTCTTATTTAAAGAAACATGATTGAAAGAAATTCATTGACTGATGGTAAAGAACAGATTCTCACGTAGGCTTTTTAAACGCCAATCTTAACACCATTATAATGGGTGGGTGAGTGAGTAGGTGAATTGATGGACCAATTGATAAAATACCTTATTCATACAAAAATATACCCTGATAAATTTTTTAAGAGTATAAATTTCCAGGCCAGTTTTTTTTTTTTTCATTGTTTTCCCCACCTCTGAATGCTCAGAAAACCTTGTTCACAATAACTAACTCAAGAAGTCTATCCCTCTGGAGTTTTTGTCATGTTTAAGAAATTAGGACAAAAAAAAAAGAAAAAGAAATGACGACACCCTTCAATACTGACTATCATCACAGTACATAAGAGGAGCTTGCATTTGTGGCTCTTTGATTCTGTAGTGACATATTTATTTTTTAGATGTTATCTTTAGCTTTTTATCTCACCCGTTCCACACTGATGACCATAAAATAATTGTAAATAATAACTTTCCCACCCCTTTCACATTTATTAATAAACAATTTCAAAAATGTGGGGGAGTTTTAAAAATTCAATTTCAATTTATTACTGATGACATAAAGGAGAAGTCTGAACAACCATCTGAAAATTAATATACAAAGTCAAGAATAGAAAAACTTGAGCTTACAGAAAACGTTTTATTGCCTTTTCTAGTAAACCTCATGCTTCCAGAAAAAGTATTAGGATTATATTTGTTTTGTTTCTTCTTTTATCCATAATCACTGTAGACTAAATGAAATTATTTATATTTTATACACTTTAGTTTCCCTCAATTAAATTTAGTTCAGTTTAATAAATATTACTCACTACCTGCTGGGAGCCAGCCACTATACCAGGTTCTTAGGAGTCAAAGATTAAAAAGACATATATTCTAACTCTCATGAAGTTCATAGCTTAATTAGTATATTGTTTTTTGTTTTATAAAACCTCTGGCTTCATTCTCATTCCAATCAGAATTGCTCTACTTTTACCAGTTGTATATTTTGGGGCTTAATATATTACTGCTTTAAGAGGTTTGAAAAATCACTGGTCTGGAGGAAGCAACACATTTAAAGACAATGTTGTACAGGTAATAATTGTATTTTCTCAGCCTGGTTTCCTCAGAACACAGAGCCTAAGACAAAGAAGTATGATTCAGGGAACAAGGTTTAGGGAAGATGGAGCAAAGACGGGAAGGAAGGAAAGTCAAAAAAAGATTTGTTATTGAATTGACTGGCCACCCATACAGATGGTTGGATACTCAGGCTTATAGGACACCTAATAACCTCCCAGGGGAAGAAAGCAGGAAGCATTTACTCATCACTCTGCTCCTCATTGGTCATGGGTGTCCCCCAGGGCAATAACTCCCCATCATTTCTTGTGCTGCACATACTTGAGTGCTGGGCAAAATCCCAGGGGTGCCCCATGCTATTTCACCATCAAATAAAGAATCCATGAAGGTTAGAGTGGGAAAGTGAGAGGTTAAACTGAGGCAGGGCACTGTCAAGTTGTATCTGCATGAAGATGGACAGCATCTTCACAGAAATGGTCAATGCAGTTGTAGCTGAAATAAGAGGTAAGGCCAAGTAAATTTGAAATGGTGCAAGAAGCATCTGATACAAGTATACAGAAGGCACAGAAGCAGAACAGAGTAGAGAATAATTAACTCTGCCTGGAGGGAGAGGAGTCAGGAAAAGTTTCACAGACATATAATCCCTCAGAAAAAAATTTTAAATGGCAAAATAGAATGGGTATTCCAGACAGAGGAACAATTTATATAAGACACAGAGGTTTGAAACAGCCAGATGTATTTGAAGAATTGTAAGAAAATCAGTATTCCTGGAATTGAAGCAGTAGTAGATAAAGTTAGAGATGTGGACAAGACTCAAAACATAATGAATTTGATAAGCCATGTTAGGAGTTAACTTAGTACCAGAAAAACAGGGAAAGTTATTTGAGTGATTTTAAATGAAAAAGTGAATTTGAGAAAAGGTGTAAATGGAATAATACTGATTAACATTATTATATTTGTGAAATGAGAAGTGGGATGTTTGTAAAGGATGTAGGAAACACGAAAAGGTAGAGTGTTACTTTTACATAGACTATGCTATGTTAGGATATATATTGTAAGCCCTAGAGCAACCACTAAAAATAATAATAAAGGGTACAGCTAAGGAGTCAACAGAGGAAACAAAATGAAACACACATGCAAAAAAAATATTCAATAAACCTAAAAGAAGTCAACAAATGAGCAACAGATGAAAAAGTAGGGGTGACAAAATAGAAAAAAGAAAAGTAGATGGTACACTTAAACCCAGATATTTCAATGATTATACTAAATGTAAATGGATTAAACACCCTCAATTAAAAGGACAAATCAATGCAATATGGTTGAACCTTACAGATATTATGCAAATTGAGAGAAACTGGAAATAAAAAAGCGTACATACTGAATAATTTAATTTAAATGAAATTTTAAGTCAGACAAAACCACTTTATATTGATAGAAATCAGATCAGTAATTGCCTGGGACAGAGGGTTGCAAGAGACTGACAGTTTGAAACTGTCAAGGTACAAGAGTGAACTTTGGTGACAGATTAAAATGTTCTATATCTTAATTGGTTTGATGGCTTATACAGCTCTATACACTTTTCAAAGTCATTGATCTAGCTACTTAGAATGTGTGAGTTTTATAGTATCTGGTCTTACATTTAGGTCTTTAATCCATTTTGAGTTTATTTTTGTAGATGGTGCTAGAGAATGTTCTAATTTCATTCTTTTACACATAGCTATCCAGTTTTCCCACACCACTTACTGAAGAGTCTGTCTTTTCCCCATTGTATATTCTTGCCTCCTTAATTGTAGACTAATTGACCATAAATGTGTGGGTTTATTCCTGGGCTCTCTATCCTGTCCATTGATCTATGTGTCTGTTTTTGTGCCAGTACCATACTGTTTTGATTACTGTAGCTTTGTAGTATAAAACTCCTAGAGGAAAACATAGGCAGAATGCTCTTTGACATAAATTGCAGCAATATTTTATGGCTCCATCTTCTAAAGTAAAGGAAATAAAAGGAAAAAATAAACAAATGGGACCTAATTAAACAAATGCCTTTACACAGCAAAGGAAACCATAAACAAAACAAAAAGACAACCTACTAAATGGGAGAAAATATTTGCAAATGATACGACCAACAAGGGATTAATATTCAACATACATAAACAGTTCATACAACTGAACATAAATATATATATATATATATATATATATATGGGAAGGGAATTCCCTGGTGGTCCAGTGGTTAGGACTCGGCACTTTCACTGCCAGGGCCCAGGTTCAATCCCTGGTCAGGAAACTAAGATCCCACAAGCCATGCCACATGGCAAATAAAAAAAAAAAAGAGAGAAGAACTGAATAAACATTTTTCCAAAGAGGAAAGCAGATGGCCAACAGGCACCTGAAAAGATGCTCAACATCGATAATCATCAGGAAAATGCAAATCAAAATCACAGTGATATCACCTCACACCTGTCAGAATGGCCATCATCAAAAAGAACACAAATAACAAACACTGGCAAGGATGTGAAGAAAAGGGAACCTTCGCATACTGATGGTGGGAATGTAAATTGGTGCAGCCACTGTAGAAAACAGTACGGAGGTTTCTCAGAAAACTAAAAATAGAACTACCACATGACCCAGCAATTCCTCTCCTTGTATATATCTGAGAAAAACAAAAACACTAATTTGAAATGATACATGCACCCCAATGTTCATAGCAGCATTATTTACAATCACCAAGATAAGGAAGCAACCTAAGTGTCCATCAACAGATGAATGGATAAAGAGGATGTGGCATGCATATATATATATTTATATTTATATATTTATACATATTTATATATATATTTATACACACACATTATACATATATGTGTGTATATATATACATACACACACACATATATCATACATACACAATGGAGTACTACTCTGCCATAAAAAAGAATGAAATTTTGCTATTTGCAGTAATACAGGTGGACTTGGAGGGCACGATGCTAAATGAAATAAGTCAGACAGAGGAAGACAAATACTCTATGATATCACTTATATGTGGAATCTAAAAAATACAACAAACTAGTCACCATAAGAGAAAGAAGCAGACTCACAGACAGAGAACAAACTAGTGGTTACCGGTGGTGAGGGTGGGGTGGGGGGCAGCACAGGGGTGAGGGAATGGGAGGTACAAACTACTGTGTGTAAGACAGGCTACAAGGAAGTATTACACAACACAGGGAATATAGCCAATATAGGTAGATATGCAGTATAATCTTTAGAAATTGTATTAAAATTTTTAAATTTAGAAAAACAAGAATGTGTGACTTATTGTGTATGAATTATACCTAAACGAAGTAGATTTTCAAAAAAAAGCAAACAAACATCTCTCAAGTTTCTGATTTGAATGAATCAATAAGTGGTGATGATGGAGACAGTACAGGATCAAGAAAAAGTTTTGGCTTCACCTAAGAGGGTTGTTTACATGGACTACCAATTCAAAACCACAGCACTATGCTAGGGGCTGGGAGAGAAAGGATGAAAAAGATACAGTTCCCCTATCTTGAAGGGTCAGGATAGTCTAATGGAGGACGTATGAAAACAACCTAGTTTAACATACTATGAGAAATGTTCCATTAGATTTATGAACAAAGTGTTCTGGGAGAGAGATACTTATAATAAAAATACTCAAAATAATTAACAATTATTAAAATAATTAAATTAAATTTAAATAATTAAATTAAAATAATTAAAAATACTCAAAATTCCTCATCAATTGGTAAAAACAAATGTTTGTATATCAATACCATAGAATACTATTTCAACAAGAAAAAGAACCAAACTATTGAACATGCAAAAACATAGATGAATCTCCAAATAATTATGTTGAGTGAGAGAAGCCAGACTCATCCCCCTCAGAAAAACATCCTGAGGAACATGGACTTGATAGAGTATGGAATACAGGAAGTATGTAGGTATTTGGTAAGAGACACGTTAGTTTCTTATACTTTGAGAGAGCAAGCATAACTAAGGAAAAAGGTTTTCTGCTTTTCCCTAAAGTGGAAGGAATATGTGGAAGGGAGGAGTGGGACATGGTGACCTATAGCTTAACTTTGCATTTTTTCTGTCTAATCATCAGCTTTACCTCTTGTAGTACCCTGTGACTTAGCACCGGTTTCTGAATATCTCATATCTAGAAAGTTCTCTGGTGTTCTGTCAAGACAATTTGACAAGTATTACCTGAGTGTGAAGAAGAGGCAAGATAGGCAGAATATCATCTCTAGGAAAATAAAATTTTAAAGGAATTTTAAAGGAAAGAAAAAGGACATGGTTCACATTTATAAGGCTTAAACGTTTCCACAACGACTAAAATCCAAACCACACTCTATTCATAACTTCCAGCTATGAGATCAAGCCCATAGACATTATGTACATAGTATGTGCAAGTATCCTGGTCAATTGGACTGGGGGTCATTCACTTGTTCAAGAATTCAGTAGTTGTGAAAAAGCATTTTTTCAAGTATTAAATATGAAATGAGTATTAATTGTTATTTATGAATATATTAATATATAATTTGTGGTCAATGAGTCAAACATTAAGAATCTACTTTTTCAGTCTAAATTATTAAAGCTTCATTATATATTAGCCCACTCCAAAAACATATAAATTCAGCAGCCATCTATTGAGCACCTATGAAACACGCATTGTGCTAGGTTCAGAAGTGAAATAAAGCATAGCCTCTGCCCTCAAAAAAAAAAAAAAAATCTAATGATAACAATTTAATAAGTGCTATGGTAAATGTATATAATTGGCACCACAAATGTCCTTCCAATTCTGATTTGTTTCCTTCACATTTTTCATTTTTATTACTTCTTTAGAAGTAACAGCAAGACAGTTGAGCAAGATGTTCAAGTAATAGCAAGAGCACTGTAGACTTTACGCCTGAGAGGTTTTAGAAACATACTATCTAAAATTTTTATCACTTGATAAAATGTAACACAAATTTTCAAATTACTTTACCAAAGATTAAGTGTGTTGCTTATGCAGACATATCAGTTATTTTCTGTTGCAGATTTCAGACTGCTGCCTAGAAATTAGCACAGATATTGCATTGTACTAAAACCAATAGAAGTGGGTATTCAAAGTAAGCACAATTCACTGCCCTCTGTCATCTATGAGCATGAAGGTTGCACACTGTTGATTTGCTGTTCCACTCAGAGAAAAGGAAACACTCAAATATAAATAGTGCCTTAATAGTGTTGGTTAGCTGCTTTTTAAAAAGAAAAAAACTTAAAGATCATATTCAGAGAATCCCCAAGCTTTCATATAGAACTACAGGACATGGACTGTGCATACTTTTCTCCTATCATCAATGATTTTACAGTATTTTGATGTAGGCCCTGAGACCTCCATATTGAGGCACTGTCATAAAATCAACACTGTCTAATCATGAATGTGTAAAAAACACATTCATGTGGAATCAGACTCATCCAAGAAGAAGGAAAGTGAAGAGTGATCTCAGTCACACATTTCCCCCCAAAATCAACATAAGATAATAGGTTATTATTATTAAACAAAACAGATAATCTCAATGATAGCGACTGAAGAATTCCCAAAGGTATCAGAGAGTCAGTGTACAAACACCAGTGCTTACTGACATGTGCCCCTTTTCAGGCACTGTGGTAGATGTGCAGACATTTACTTACTCACAAGAAGTCTATTATCAATTGATAAGAAAAGTCTTACAAGCACAAAACCATGAAAAATCAGAGTGCTCTTAAAGTGTTAAATTGAACTGTACAGAAACTGTAGTAAATAACCAGTTCTTAATAAGTAATCACTGTCTGGCTCAAACAAGTGTAATAGGAAATCATGATGAGCAGTCAGGGAAAAGAAAGCAGAACTGAAATAGGGTTTTAAATGACGGACAGAATATGAAGAAGAAAAGCAGAGTCTAAATACTAGGAATCACACAGGCAAAAGCACAGGGCTAGAAACACACACAGGTTGTAGGAGTTGGCTGGGTCACAAAAAGGACATCTCTGGCTTTCATGGTCAGTTAGCATCAAGCACTGGGTATGAAAATGTTGGACAATTAAGTTAGAGGCACTGAGTACTATTTTGAGAAGTCTGAATCTGATCTAGTGGACAGTAGGGAATTACTGGATGTAGTAAAGAAGAAATGAGCGGTCAATACACGGATGAAGACACCTAGAATAATAATAAGTAGTGTATAATAATAAGCCTCAAGTTTGACGGGAAAGATACTAAAGACTTGATGGACGTGAGAGAGTGGCCAAGATGTCAGTGAATTACAGTAAAGAGAAGGGATAGGGATGATTTCCAGATAGCATGCAACTCACATGAGATTTGGGGGATCTATGATACACAGAGCACGAGAGAATGAGCAGGCTCCATGGGAAAGGGTTCTTTGGAAGAATCAGGTTTCTGAAACAGCAGGGAAATGGTAGAGGAAACACTCACAGGAGTGAGGAATTGGAAGAGTTGGGATTTCAAGTGGGATCTTATGAAAACTAAATGAAGTAATTTATGACACATAAATGATTGAATGGCATATCCAGGGCCAGTGTTAAACCTCACCCTCACACCCTTACAGAGAAGTTCTCATTCTTTAAAAACCAAAAAACTCTTTATGAGTTTAAGTGGTGGGTGGGAAGAAGAGGAAGGACATCTTCCTAGTCTTTCTAAAAAATACTACCTCATTGCATTTCCATCCATACTTCTGAGTGGCTTGATCAGGGTCCTTAAAATCACAGTAGTTTCATGAACATTTATCCCTTTACCATAAAACACCCTCTCAAATATAATGAAATTATTCATGATGGTTTATGATGTAACTTCAGAAAAGTTGCCAATCCCTGGACTCACAGAATGGGAGAAAATATTTGCAAACCATATATCTGATAAAGCACTTGTACCTAGAATATATAAAGAATTTTACAACTCTACAGTGAAAAGACATATAGCCTAATTAAAAAATGGACAAAGAGATCTGAAGAGATATTTCTCTAAATAAGATATACATATGACCAATAAGCACATTAAAAGATGTTTGACATCATTAGTCATCATGCAAATCAAAACCATAATGAGATACCACTTCAAGTCCACAGGGATAGCTATAATAAGAAGACAATAACAAGTGTTGGTGATAATATGGAAAAATCAGAACCCTTATAAATCGCTGATAGGAACGTAAAATGGTACAGCCATTTTGGAAAACAGTTTGACAGTTCCTTAACAAAGTAAATGCGGAGTTACCATATGACCCAGCAATTCCACTCCTAGGTATATTCCCAAGAAAAATAAAAATACAGTTCCACAGATAAACTTGTACACGTATGCTTATAGAAGCATTATTCATAACAGTCAGAAAGTGGAAACTCAAATGTCTATCAACTGATGAATGGATAAACAAAACATGGCAAACATTTCTAAACAATTGAATTTTATTTGGCAACAACAAATCTGAATGAAATGTCCAGGATAGGCAAATCTATAGATATGGAAACTAAGTAAGTGGCTGCCTAGGATTTGAGGGGTTTGGATGAATGGGGAGTGACTGCTAACGGGATTGGAGTTTCTTTAATGGGGGACAAAATGTTCTAACGTTGGATTGTGATGATGGTTGAACATCCTGTGAATATACAAAAAAAATCTGGAGGGCTTCCCTTGTGGCGCAGTGGTTGAGAGTCCGCCTGCCGATGCAGGGGACATGGGTTCATGCCCCGGTCCGGGAAGATCCCACATGCCGCGGAGCGGCTGGGCCCGTGAGCCATGGCCGCTGAACCTGTGCGTCCGGAGCCTGTGCTCTGCAACGGGAGAGGCCACAACAGTGAGAGGCCCACGTACCACAAAAAAAAAAAAAAAAAAAAATCTGGACACTTTAAATGGGTAAATGGTCTGGTATGTGAATTAAATCCTGAAAAAGAATATTTCACAAGAAGTTTTAAAATTTTGGCAGGTTTATATTTTTCCCAACAAAGTTTTATCTATAGTGGATTGGGTCCTCTACCTTCCTGTGCCCCAAGACTGAGCAAAAGCCTTCAGGGATGCAATAACCTCAGTTTCTGCTCAGTTCCTCAGAACAAGCTAGTCCCTCAAAAAATATTTATTTATCACCTACTATGAATCACCTACTCTACTGACAAATGGGCTTACAATTTACTGAGATTTCTAACAGTTACGTTTTAGATGTATGCATTCAGTGACCAAAACCTAAACCAGGTTCATAATAAATTAGGTACTCAATCCAATTTAGCTACATCTAATGTAAAAATTCTAAGAAGGTTAAAAATCACCCCTGATTAAAACTATTTTGCTCCAAGACTCCCATACATCTGTCCATGGGCTAATTCAACACTCTGCTAGCCATTTATTTGTGGCTTCTGGCAGCAAACAAGACGTCAGTGTCTATTTCCGTGGATCACTTTTACCTGAAATCTTTTCTATGCATGATCCAAATTTACTGGAATCATAATCTGCTCTCTGTAATATGTGAAAAAGTGAAGAAACCAATTATGTGTAATTAGTCATGGCGTCTCACTGTACTATCAGAGTTTATTATTAGCAAATTCCTTGACAATAGAAAGGACAAGAATAGAAATATTTTATTTCAATGAAGCTAGGCTAGGGTAATTTGTTCAAATTATTCTTACCCTAAAAAAAATTACTCTTACCCTAAAAAAAAATTACTCTTACCGTTCTTAATATTTCCTGATAGTAGTTAATGCAAATTGGTATACTTTACATGCATTTGTCATTTCTTTTTATTGTCCTTCTTCTCCCAGGGAATGTGGATGCTATGAGAACACTAACCTTGGTATTTTTCACTACATATCTCCAGCACCCATAACATCCAATACTGCAGGGCTTAATATTCCAATATTATAAATGATCAATAAATATTTAATGAATATGTCACTTAGGAGGCATTGAGAGAGTCTTATAATCCTTGGTTGAATAAAATTAAAAACAGAAAATCAAATGCTTTAAATTTTAACTATTTTATATCACGAAATCCCTCCAATTTCCTGAGGTTCCCTGATCTACTGTAGGCAGAATAAGATCTGACATTTTCAACAAACACAGTGATCAAAAATGTTTGAGGTTATCATTTACTGTCATATTATGGTTATTTTTATTATTTTTATAATTTACCATGAAGTGATGGCTATAATCTGATTTGCACTGGAATAAGAGAAATGCAAAAATTTTATTTGGAGATACAGGTTACATCTTATCAAGAGCCATGTTAATGTAATATTTTTCATTACAACGAACACAACTTTAGGATCTTTCAATGAAATTTTGATAAATACTCTCCCAGTAGATAGTCAGGTTAGGTTCTAATATTTCCCATTTTTTATTATTAATGTTTTCTTTCTCCTTTGCCCCACCCCCATCATCACCCCAAACATCTTTTTTAGAAATAATTCCAAAAATTATATCACCATTTTCACATAATTTTCTTTATTATTTTATGACAGTATTTGAAAGTAATTGCTAAGATAATACTGTAACTTTTATTTTTCTCATCCTTATGAAAATTTCCCTTAATCTTTACCTTCAGCCAGCTCAGAATCTATATCCTCCCACAATCTCTTTCTCTATCAAATGAGTGACATCACCCACTTTTCTTAGCTAAGATTTTTTGCTCCTACGATTTCTTCTAGCTATCATGACACCACAGTAAGCCTCGATATGTGAAACAACTCAAGAAACAGCTCACAGGAAAACATGTGAAGTTTATCCAGATATATTTGTATATTTCAAAAATTGTGTCTGCTTTGAGATTGTTTAGAGTTACTTTCAACTACTGAAACTTCTACATGTTATTTTTTTCTCTTTGACAGACAATAATTAGATTCTATGGAATTTTAAATATAGGTTACACATATATTAATATCATTAAGATAGTACAGTTTAACATAAGATAGTTTTATACAAGACCATTTCATAAAAGTATGAAAATATCATTATTCACAATAGCAAGATATGGAAGCAATCTAAGTGCTCATCGATGGATAAATAGATAAAGAATATCTATTAGATAAAGATAGATATCTAATAGATATCTTAAATAGATAAAGAATATCAGGTACACACACATACACACACACGAACATTACACAGCCATTAAAAAGAATGAAATCTTGCCATTTACGACAATGTGGATGGACCTAGAGGTATTATGTTAAGTGAAATAAGTCAGACAGAGAAAGACAAATACCATATGATTTCATTCATATGTAGAATCTAAAAAACAAAAAATAAATATAACAAAACAGAAACAGTCATAGATACAGAGAACGAACAGGTGATTGCCAGAGGGGCAGAAGGTGGGAGAATGAGTGAAATAGATGAGGGAAATTAAGGGTATAAACTTCCAGTTACAAATAAGTAAGTCAGGGGGATGAAATGTACAGTGTAGGGAATACAGTCAATAACGTAATTAATAGGCTTCTCTGGTGACACAGTGATTAAGAATCCGCCTGCCAGTGCAGGGGACACAGGTTCAAGCCCTGGTCCAGGAAGATCCCACATGCTGCAGAGCAACTACGCCCATAAGCCACAACTACTGAGCCTGCGCTCTAGAGCCTGCGAGCCTCAGCTCCTAAAGCTCACACGCCTAGAGCCCATGCTGCGCAAGAAGAGAAGCCACCGCAATGAGAAGCCCATGCACCACACGAAGAGTAGCCCCCGCTTGCTCCAACTAGAGAAAGCCTATGCGCAGCAACAAAGACCCCAACATAGCCATAAATAAATAAATAAATTTATTTTTAAAAATAATGTAATTAACACTGTTGTATGTTATATATGAAAGTTGTTAAGAGTAAATCCTAAGAGTTCTCATCAAGGAAAAATTTCTTTTTCTTTTCCTTCTTTTTGGATCTCTATGAGATGTTGGATATTCAGTAGAACTGTGGTCAACATTTCACAGTGTACGTAAGTAAAATCATTATGCTGTACACCTTAAACTTATACAGCGATGTACGTCAATTATACCTCAGTACAACTGGAAGAAAAAAAGTATGCAAATAAAAGAATCCCTGCTTTGGTGGGAAAATAAAAGGATTTTGGATGTAAGTAGAGTTTCACAGTAAAATCTCAGGGATAGTCTTTCTGGGAGACGTAAAACTAAGTTAAACAATTGCTGAGGTTAACAGTTTAAGGCCAGTTTCCTTACCAAGTCACTAACATTGAAGAAAAGTATAAGATGATGATAAGTGTAAGTGAGTATTTTTTAAATACTCATGTGTATTTTAATGGCACACCTGAATAAGAAAGGGCCTTATTCAGAAACCATTCTGTAAAAGTAGTTTATCTATTGTACCTACTCTGAACTCCAAAATCTTGAAATTTTCTATCTTATCATCTCATTCAGATATGTTCTTTAATGGTATTTGGAAAAAATTATTTTTATATAATAAATGATAGCCAAAAGGATTAGTTGAACGAATACCGTAAGATAAATCATATATATACATATATATATATACAAATAACTTAAAATATGCTTTCATTCTCCATAAGACAAGCCAGGGTCATGGTCTTGGTATCAAATTAAGAGAAATGGTTATATTTGTGTGAGCTCATCATCCTAAACCATATAATAACTGAAAATAACACAACTGTTCCATTACATTAGATATGGAAGCATTTGACTGATCCAGTTTTCATAAAGGTGTCTGAAAATTACACAAGCAGCTTATGATTTCCAACTCTGCTTAAAACCAAATCACAAGAAGTTTCTTCAAAAAGTTTGATTGGAAAATATTCAGATTAGTAATACAGTACATAAGGCAAAAATCTGAATTATGCTGCTAAAATTTAAAATCTGTACCCTGTAGCATACAGAAAGAAAAAAAGACTGGTTTATTTCCCATGTCTCTACATACTTAAATGATGTGAAACTATATTAAAAGATTCTTGCCATCAAAGTCATCAAAACATATTTTCACCTCATACAACAGCATACTACCAAATATACTCTGGCTTCTTATTAAAAGTTATAATATGCCAATGAACTATCTTGACCCAGGAACTAATGTAATCTAACACTAAACCCAAAAGAGCAGTACTGATAGCGTCTACAGGAAAATTAGAGCTGTTTCTCCTATTGGGAGAATTTGTTTCAAATTAAGCATTCTAATTTTATGCTGAAGTGATCCACTAGGGCGAGGGAAGAGCAAATTTGATTTTTGAGCATCAATCAATAGGCATTAAAGCATAAGCATCAAAAGCTTATCAATTTGGCTATGAAGATGTGTGAATGGATCACCTTCCTCTCATAATACCCCCGGAAGGAATTTCAGTATGTACAAGTGACCTGGAACCATTAATTTTGAGAATGAAAGAATAAATGACTAAAAGTTATTTATAAATTGTTGTCCATTTACAAACGTTTATCTGAAGTTTCTACCTCATATTAAACCTTAATGAGGTTGCCTACCCATCAGCATCACTAAGCGAGCCCATTTTCAGAGACCATGACTGGTGAAGGAGTCTTTCGATCTATTTCCATCTGAATAGTCTCACATTAAATCATGCTGAAGAAAAAGCATTCACATTATTAAAAGGATGCAAAACACTGATTAGCTCATCCTCAAAATGTTTAATAAGATCTCAGCAGGAAATTAAGGGAAGTCTAGAGAGAACAATCAAGCTCTAACTAAATAGGAAAATTCACCTAGCCTCACAAAATTGCCATTAATGTACAAAGTCACAGCAGCAGCAATTATGGCCAATGCTGTACCCTCATGGATGGGAACTCAGAACTAAAATGTATTTCAGAGTGTTTTGTAAGAGTGGGATCATTCAGTAAAGGGATTCAACTTTACGTTAATGTTTGCTATAATGAGGTCCAGCACTTTTCATATTAGAACTTGGCAGAACTGCTCTTCCAGGTGGCGCTATTCATTTCCATACTTCACTACACACATTCCTTTCTTCGCTCCAGGCAGTAGAGTGGAAAGGCAGACAATCTTTAGTGTGAGGTCCAGATTCAAGTAAGTCCTTGCTTTGCACTTACTAGTTTTGCAAATCATTTTACTTCTTTGACTCTCAGTTTCCTCCTCTATAAAATGAGGGTAATAATTCCTACCTCTAGGAACAATTACGAGAATTACAACTACAGATACAATGTATCTGAAGTGCCTGGTACTGGAAAGCTACTTAAATAAATATGAGATGCTTTCCCTACCTGGTATAGATAGAGTTTTATAAGTAGTAAAGTAACATTTGAGACACAAACTTTTGAAATTTTGTGCAATTCAGTTTGGCTTCCAAAACTTAATATTAAAGGTACTATTTTTCCCACTAATGTATTATTCAAATGTAAAAAAAAAACTGAAAAGAAAAAAACTTTGCTGTCTTTAAATAGTATACATTCTACTTCAGGCTATCTGTTCATGACAATGAACCAGGAACATTATGCAGTAATGAGGCACTTCTGAAATCAGTGTTTGAAGCCTGTGTGAACTGGGAGAAAACAGAATGCCACAGCACCAGAAGTTATTGAGACTTAGTGCCCGATAATTAGAGTACCAATTCACAAAAAATTAAAAGGGGCAGAAGTTTATCCCAGTACTGTTCTATCATGATAAAAATACATGGGATTGTCACCTCAAGTCTACTTGTAACAACTAAAATTCTTATATAAGATTCAGAAGTCATTTTGATAGAATCAAATTAGCAATAAAAATGCCTTTGTTTTTCAAAGGTCTGAGACTGAGTCTATTTTTTAAAAAAAAGTCAATTCCAGCTACAGTTAAAGCAGAATATGTGTTGTCTTTCTTATTGTAATTTTTAACAGTCATGCAAAATAGCACTGTCCCAAAGCTCCAACATCAGCATGAAAATAAACCATCCTGCTAAAAGGTAAATATTTTTATGATCTCTAACAACCTTTTTATTAAAACCTTCCTGAAAATGTAGCTAGATGTTTTAAATAACTTAAACATGTGTATACACGTGAATGATGTGTAAACTATGTTACTAATTTAGTTTGATACAATGCAGAATACAACAGAAAAGATTTCATTCAAAAAGCTGGACAGACAGTGCATTTCTTTGACTAGAGTCAATAAAAGATTTTAGCACAAACTTAAAGAAATGGTCCCTAAATATTCTGAAAGTAACAAATAACAACAGCTTACATTTATTTAATATTTAAGATAGTCCAGGACATAACTTAATCGCAGCGATTCCATGGTGTAGGTATTAATATCCCTAGTTTACTGTTGAGAAGAGTAAAGCAAAAGAAGTTAATTAACCTGTCCAAAATTGGATTACAATTCATAATTTTAAGTGCAAAGTCTAGATTTCAATGTCTGACTCCACAGCCCACACTTTTAGCTACTATGTTAAGTTTCTCCATTTCTACCTCATATTTTCACTGGTCAAGTACTGGATGGGAATGTTGAATGGATGCAAATGTGGATACTCAATCTCTACGGTCTCTTTCAGGCTCCTAAGCCTAATGATTATATGATCTTGGAAGTGGATAAATTTAGACAAAGTCATATAATTTCTGCAGGTATTCAGGTATCCCTGGTTTCTTCAGGATGCTGCACTTTTTTCCACAGCTAGATGTGGAAGGAAAATGCGCTACCTTCTTAAGTGCAGCTCTACCCCATAAATAATAACCTCAGAAGTTCCCCCCAGAAGATGTACCCCCTGTCCTGGCATTAGAACTTTTCATATAATTTGCTAAGCAGAAATATCTGACAGTAACCAAGCATTAATATTCTAATTATATTATTGTAGATTATAAGCAATCATGTATTTTTTAAAAAGAATGGGTGAGATCCGAAAAAAGGTGTTCTTAAGATACCTGGGGGCTTTTGAGGAACTGTTCGCTCCAAAATCCTAAGAGAGCAGAATTCCTATAGAGTAGCCTGCTTCCATATTGTTGGATGGCAAAAGAAAGGAAAAGAATCTTCAGGGTAAATGAGTAATAGGTAAAAATGTAGAAAACTAGAAGAGTGTGATAACATTTATAGCAGTTGCTAACAGAAAAGACAGTGGGAGGTGACCTTGAAGGGATGTGTGAAATTTAAAAAAAAAAAAAAAAGGCTTAAGATTTAGGGTCTGAAAAAGCAACTAACATGCTAGAATAATTCTATCAATAAATGCTGTTTAATAAGGGTGGGGAAGGGAGGCGAAGGCCAGTTATGAGGTAGTTTAAGCTTTCCCACTTCTCGAAGATTGTTGTTTTCTGAATTAATTTTATTCCATACAGATATCCAAGGGAGAAGAAAAATAGAATATAGGCTACTTACTATTGGTAGAGTAACTTCTCTGAGATAGTAGCTCATAACTTATTAATGTGTGGCTACAGCTACCTTACAGTTGCAGTAATGAGCACAGTCTTTTCAGCATATAGTTAAATACAGGTAGCTAGACACAGGGTGTCCTTCCCCACTAATAATGCTAATTTATGGCTTGGTACCTAAGAAATTGACATTGTGGGAAAGCATTAAATTTTGTTTTGTACTTTTTCTCCATACAGGAAGCCTTCACATGGAAGTCAGCAGATCAACTGTTGTGGCTACAGCAGTAAATCAGTTTAAATAGAAATTCTAATGTACAATTTGAAAGCTCTAAGAGTCTCACTTAAGCTCAAGACTTTATTATCAATGAAGGGTGTATTACTTTCTATTTTTCTAATTATTCCCATTGAAACCTCTTTAAGGACTAGAACCAAAAAAAAAAAAATTTTTTTTTTTTTTCAAAATGAACTCAAAGCTTAACCTTCAATAGGTTTACACAGTTCCTCACCAACTCTTCTGAAGGACACAAATGATCAGAAATAGTGACAGGATAAGTAGATGATAAAGCAGAGTTCTTCCCAATAACCTATCTAGCTCACCCTCTCAATTCTAACTGGTCCAGATGCAGGCCTTTCTCTTTTTTACTCTGTCTAGTATCTTTCCTACTTTGAGAGATTCCTAAGAGTTTGACCTCTTTCTTAGAATTTTTCCTTGCTTCCCCCTTCTCCATACTTCTATCTGCTTTTTCCTCCTTTAGCAGTTCAGCTTTTTCCTCCATATTTCTCAAATTAGCCCTTAGACTCCTAATCCCACAGTCTCCTACAATAATGCAGACTGAAAAATCACACTCACCTGGAACAGCTTCTGCCTCATCTCCGTTCCATCTATCCCTCACAAAAATAAAACATCCTAAGTCACAACATTCTGCCTTAAATAAGTTTTTAATTTCCCTTCAGGATTCAGAGGAATCTGATGGCTCCCGTTTGTTTCCCACATCAAATCCAAACTCCTAATTATATAAACCAATTATCAGCAACCTCCATCAATATTCACGTGAACATCTCCTTACAGTTTGAGTTAATGAACACACACACACATCTGTGTTTTTATATGTACTCATGCTTGTTTTACATCATTTTGTCCTCTCTCAGGAATAGAAGGCTTCTCTCGAGTCAACCAGTCCTCCTTACATGCCTCTTGAGGAGTGTTTGTGTTCATTCCGTTTTCTCCACTAGGAACGCCCAGCCCCATCATTCTATTTTCAAATTGATTTCTCCTTTACCCAGCTCTCATCTCACTCCCTTCTTGAAGCCATCCCTGATCACCCATCTGCAAATAACTTCTCATGCCTGCTAAGCCCCATGACACGTACATCTCAGCCTCTCTTAAGGACACTTCAGGGACTTCCCTAGTGGCATAGTGGTAAAGAATCTGCCTGCCAATGCAGGGGACACGGGTTCAATCCCTGGTCCGGGAAGATCTCACATGTCACGGAGCAACAAAGCCCGTGTGCCACAACTACTGAGCCTGCGCTCTAGAGCCCACAAGCCATAGCTACTGAGCCCACGTGCCACAACTACTGAAGCCTGCACACCTAGAGCCCGTGCTCAGCAACAAGAGAAGCCACCACAAAGAGGAGCCCACGCACCGCAACGAAGAGTAGCCCCTGCTCGCTGCAACTAGAGAAAGCCCACACACAGCAACAAAGACCCAACGCAGCCAAAAATTAATTAATTTTTTAAAAAAAAGAACCCTTCAAACATTCTACTGCATGGATTATCTACCTTGTAGAACACAAACTCCTTGCAGGTTAGAATTCAAGGCTAATTCATGAGTCTATCCCCCACAGATAATGCCTGGCCCATGGTAAATACTCAATATAATATTGATTAATCAGATTCAGTATAATAAAAGTACTCAAAGTTATCTGTTTCCTCTACCTGAGATTTAATTAAAATTATAATAAAGGGAAAAAAAACTAACCCATGATTATCTCCATTTTGGTTCCTCAGCAGCAGGCTCCTGATAAGCATTCGAATTCAACCAATTTATGTGAGAAGGAATCCAGGAAACTTCAGTAGAGGAGGGAGAGCGTGAGTCACGTGAGTCACGGAACAAGGGAGAGCCAATAAAGGGTTCATTATCAAACAAGATACTGTAAGCACCTGGGGCTCAATCCTGCTCAGCAGCTCTGGAGCCTGTGGAGAACTCGCACCTCTGAGATACTCCAACAGAGGAGCAAGGAAGCTGGGGTATTTACCCACCAATTCCTGAAAGCCATTGGTTGAGGGCTGGTGGGAGGGGTCATACCCTGGCTCTTCTAGCCGGCCTGCACGGGCAGGCAGAGCAAGCTCCTACAGCCGGACGGCCCCCTCACGCTAAGAGTTGCAGGTGCTGGCAGCTGAAAGATGGGATGGGTACTGGAAAACTGGAGGTGATAAGAGGATATAGGTACCAACTGCATCTACCACAATAGCAAAACACAACAGGGAGGGAGCCGTTAGTGGACATGAATTTGCAACAGATTCTTGGAAGACAGAAAGTAGATGGAAGGCTACTGACCAAGAAATCAGAGGAGAAAGAAACAGCCCAGAATACAAAGGGAGAAAGGCTGAAGATCAGGAGAGGGGTGGGAGGGGGCAGGATGCAGGGGAGCTCAAACTGCTTTATAAAATCCCAGTCCCAGACAGGATTGAGACTCAGAAACTGAGAGTGAAACATAGGGCGGAAAACAGGGATTAACAGCAGGTCTGTTTTGCAAGAGTTGACAAACTGCAGGCCACCACCTATTTTTTACAGCCAGTTAGCTAAGGATGGTTTTTACATTTTAAAGCATTGTTTTAAAAAGACAGAAACTGGGCTTCCCTGGTGGCGCAGTGGTTGAGAGTTCGTTTGCTGATGCAGGGAACACGGGTTTGCGCCCCGGTCCGGGAAGATCCCACATGCCGCTCGCCCGTGAGCCATGGCCGCTGAGCCTGCACGTCCGGAGCCTGTGCTCCGCAACGGGAGAGGCCACAACAGTGAGAGGCCCGCGTACCGCAAAAAAAAAAAAAAAAA
>NW_020185328.1:8233961-8263338 GCF_003031525.2 Neophocaena asiaeorientalis asiaeorientalis
AAAAAAAAAAAAGAAGAAGAAAGATAAATATGAACTAGCAGGAAAAAATGACCCCACGAGAAGCAATGATAATCCAGGGGATTTAAGAGAACTTTTTAAAACGTCAAAATATTATTCTCAGATTCCAGAAAACATAAACAGGAAGAAGATATTATTTTAAAAAGTAAATAAGAAAGTGCTTTAGATGAATAATATAATTCAAGAGAAGTATTAGAAGATAAAACCAGGGAAATCTCCCAGGACATAGAACAGTAAGACAAAGAAACAGAAAATATGGAATAAAGAAAAAAAGAGGATTAAATCCAGAATATTCAATACCCACTAATAAATTTTGGAGAAAAAGGGAGACAGTACATAGAAGGGAGAAGGTTATCAAAGAAATAATATAAGAAAATATCTTAGAGCTAAAGTAAATACATACATATATAAATTGTTTGATTGAAACACAAAGGATAAAGAAAAGGTCCTAAAAAATTCCAGAGTAAAAAACAGGAAATCAACAAATAATATTAGTCTGACATCAGATTTTTTTTTCATCCACGAAACAAAGTGCTAGAAAACAATGAAGCAATACCTTCAAAGTTCTGAAAGCAAATGATTTTCAACCAAGGATTCTGATTTCCAGCTAAATGAATGGGGCAATTAAGCATGAAAGTAGAATAAAGATGTTTCTGGTTTACAAGATGTTTTCCTCCTGTGCATCCTTCCTTAGGAAGTTAACTTGAGGATGTAAGCTAGAAAAGAACATAAGATCCAAAAAACAGAGAGTGCTGTTCAAGAGAGTGAAAGTTAAGTCTCAGGAGGACAGCTTTGGAAAGGCCCTAGAGAGGAGCCACTACAGACTGGACTCAGGGGATGCAGTGCCCCAGGAGGGAGGTCCCCAGGAGGAAAAGAAGGCAGGGTGACTGAATGGATTGAGAACTCTGAAAGAGGGAAGGATGTGATAAAGTCTATTGGTGGGATGTTTAAATAGATAATCCATTGCAATTTGATGCTAGGTACATTCTCTACTGAGTGACAGAGAAGTCCTAACATTAGATCCATAGACAAGGAAGTGTAATACCAACACACTATATATGGCTTTGCAGTAAATATTAATGGAAATGTTGTTTTATTGACTTGGAAGATTGGGAAGTAGAAGATGAAAAGAAATGGAAGAAAGAATTAGAGTTATAATGTGTTCATCTTACAAAGTGGGTAGTTAAGAGTACTGTCCATGGTTAATGGAATAAGAAATGAAGATTTAATTATGTTTTTCAAGTACCAAAGGTAATCTGTATGGAAACAGACTACAGTTGTCCCTTGGTATCCACAGGGGATTGGCTCCAGGACCCCCTGGATACCAACATCCACGGATACTCAAGTCCCTTATGGACAATGGTGTAGTACAGTCTGCACTCTGAATCTGCAGATTTGGAACCTGTGGATACAGAGGGCAGACTGTACTGATATAATTAATTATATGTAGATAAAGGGGAATGGGAACATGAACAGTGGTGCAAATAAATTCAGTCCTAATCGAACATATCAAGAAGAAAATTAAACTTTTAAAAATTAAATAAATCAAGGTATAGTGGTATGTGTATATATAGGCACAACATCCAGCCACACCCTTTCCTACCCCCAGAGGTGGCCAACCTTTAACAGTTTCTGTTTTGATTCTTCTATTAGTTACTGCTGTATCTCTAAGATATTGTAGCTTTTATTATAATTGTTCTGTATTGCTAGACTTTTTTAACCAATGAATTTATTATTTCAATAAAATTTAATGTTCATCAAGGCATGGATAAATGAAAATATTCCTTAGCGTGTCCCCATCACAGGTAATGTGAAATGAATGTGTTTAAATGTTGCTGAGTGTGATTGACTCCTAAAGCTGGCAGTGACCATACATAAGTGACTCCACCCCAAATAGGCCCTGCTGCCACCAAAAATGATGTAGGTTTATTTTATGAAACAAATAGAAGCTGCTCTAATAAATATCATGTAAATAAGTACAAGAATTAAATGGAATATAATTCAAGTAATGAAGCCAGAAAAAATGTTTCCTTCCTCTTCCTATGAGTGTTTGCTGCTTTGAGAAATATGTACAATGTTTTCACCATACTGAGGTTCAAATATAGGGCTTGCATCTTGTACCTAGTTCTAATATTTATGGTAAATATAATTATGCATCCCATGCACTGGTACACCCAGTTCATCAGCAAATATGGCTAGAGACTGTCAGCAAAAGTCTCAACTCATTTCAGTCTCAGCTGAATAAGCTTCATAAGAAACATTTGGAAAAAGAGAACATGCCAAGAAAGCAGAATACATCAAAGCCAACACCTTGAACTGCACCTAGGAGTAAACTGTGGAACTAGAGGACAAAAACAATGTTCTCCCTGCGGTTTATCAGGCCTCTCTCATTTTCTAAGTTGCATTTTCAAAAGTTTTTCCACATAGACTACATTGCAGCAATCTAATCTCAAGGAAGCCTGCCCAGAAAATATACATTGATATTGTTTAGTAAACGATCTAAATAGTGCTACTTGGCTTCAGTCTATCTGACTTAAGCAAGAATACCCTAATAGTAAATTATTATCTGTCACTAAACTTGAGACCTTTTCTTCTTCTGTGTCAGCTGAAATTTTTGCAGTTTTAAATAACAGATAAATCTTGATGAACTATTTAAAATAATAAATATTCCTGGTACTAAACTGTAACCCAGCAGTGCTGATAAAGCAAATTGCTTAATAATGTAAGAGCAGAAGCAGATCTGGCTCTTAGGCAAAACTGTGGAGCAAGTAACCTTCAGTGACCCACCTCTATTGGAGCTTCACTCCTACAGTAAGCACCCCATACCTGCACCCTTCAAGATCAGTGCAATGCTATTTACCTTACAAAGCACATCCCTCCTAGATGTGGCTCTGTTCTCTCCTAGGTTCAGTCATTAGCAGAAGCCGTAAGCCCATATTGGAGGAATAAGTAATGCATGAAAATTATTTAAACAATGAAAGACACTAAAGGAAAAAATTTGATTATGCATTTATGAATAGTTATATGCCACATGCTGAAGAACTAATAGGAGTCAACACAAGAGAGCCTGTTGGGTCTTTAAGTGAATGGTAGCTCTACACATTCCTTCAGGGTCATAAACAAGGACAATGAAGAATGAGGAAGTCTTAGGGACAGGTTCTCCAAAAAGCATAGTCCAGGGAAGAGAGGTATTATCACTCCTATTTTCTAAAGAACACTTATAACACATTAAAATGCTTATTAAAGTTTACACAAGTAGAAATCCAAAAATCATTTTCTTTTCCTAAAACTACTTAATTTCTACATCCTCCACATTTTGAATAATCAAGCTTCTTAACCCCAAGTCATTCATTGTTTCAATGCACCCTAAGATTAAATTCCCTCAACAAATTATACTCTTTCACTAATTGCTTCCGGCCACATGTATTATTATTTGTAAGTATGAAATATAATGAGTTCAGACTTTAACAATTTCGTTTAATCATGCAGCAACACAGCATACAATATAGGAAGGAAAAAATTTAGCTTTTATAATATCGTACTTACTCTGATGGGACCAACCACCAACTGACAAATGAATCATATTATTGACAGTGCACTACATCTGTATTGATTTGGTGAATGTATTGCTGAATAGTTAATGGTATGTCAGCCATTCATTTACAAATACATATCTCTAGGGATGTCATGCCAAGATACAAAACATTTTCTGTAAACTAGTAGGAAACTTAGCTCAGATCATAAGTAATTCTTTAAAAAATAAATTTTTTAACTCCACAGTTGTTTGGATGAACTATATAAAGGAGTCCACATTAATGCTATCCAACCTAATATAGAGAGTGTATATTTAAATAGCAATCATTTGTTTTGCTAAGTTATATACTGTACAACACAACACAAGTTATCTGGGCTGTGCTTATATGTGGAGATTAATTGACAAAGAACACCTAAACAGCTGCCATGTGGTAAGTTAAATTATAAGTACATTGAGCCAAATGGAACTGTAAAGATATACTAACCCTGAACAATGCCATAACCTATGGATTCCTAGGAAACAAGGATGCTGGTTCAACATTCAGGAAGTAATCAGGAAGCACAAGAGCTGTTTTGAACCTAAGATACTGGAGCGCTTGAGATTAACAGTGCCAGAAATTTGTAGTGATCATAATAGGAACTGTTTCCACATACTACATAGAGTTATGTAGTATGGAAAACTCTTTCCCACTCCATCCAGGCAGGTATGGAGACGTAGATCTCTAGGATAAAGGTGAAGAGAGAGAGAAATAGACACAGAGATAGAGATGGACATGGACATAGTGCTAACCACTTAAATTTTTATATATGGTCCTTTTAAAAGAGCCATTTTAACCTAAGCTGCCAGGTGTCCTAGATCTTACGGTTGGTAGCACTTTTCCATGTTATAATTCTACGTAACTCAATATGACCGTGCTCATTTCTAAAATCCTTAGATGTAGACCCCTCAGTGTCTAAAATCAGGAGCTGTGGTGTCAGAGTGCCTGGGTTTGAATCTTGCCTCTGTTACTTCCTGAGTGAATAAAGAGAAATTAACCTTTCTATACTCATACTTTGTCTGCACAAGAGGGACAATAATAGTAACTACCTCAGCGAGTTGTAGCGAGGATTCATCTCTGCTACCTAACAAGCATCTCAAATTCAAAATGTCTAAAACCAAATTGCTGATCTTCCCCTTCCAAACCTATTCTTTTCACGGTCTTCACATCTCCATCGTAATTTCCTCTTTCCATTGCCCAGGGCAAAAGCCTTGAGTCATAATTGATTCTACTCTTCCTCTACCTATTGGCCATACGTTCCAAACACAAACAGAATGCAACCACTTCTCACTACGCTCCACCACTCCACAACCCTGCTCCAAGAACCATAGTCTCTGCTTGGACTATTCCAATAGCTTCCTCATTGATCTCCTCTTCCAATCCTTGCCCCCACCCCCCACCCCAGTCTATTCTCAGAACAGCAGTTCAGAGAATCCTGTTAGAATGTAAGTCAGATTGTGTCACTTCTCTGCTCAAACCCTTCATTGGCTTTGCATTGCCTCAGAATAAAAGCCCAGGCCTACATGATCAGGTCCCTCATCACCTCCTTGACCTCATCTTCTCCTGCTACTCTCCTCCTCACTTGCTGGTTCCTGCCGCATGGGCTTCTCTGTCGCACCTAGAATGAATGTGTGCAGTTGCTCCCACCTCAGGGCCTTTGCACATGTTGCCCCTTTCTGGGCCTTTCTTCTTCTAGATGTCCAGATGTCTTTAGCACCTACTTCAGGTCTTTGCTCGAATGTCACAGTCTTAATGAGGACTTCCCTGACTAACCATTTTGAAATTAAAGAACCCCACATTCACTCACACACCCTTCCTTCCTTTGCTCCTTTATTTTTCATCATAAAACTTACCACCATAAAACACACTATGTTTTACTCATTAATTTTGATTATCATGGGTCTTCTCCCACTAGAATATAAATTGCCCGAGGGCAGAGGTTTTTTCTGTTTATTGTCCAGTTATATATCCCACAGAGCCTAAACTAATACCTGTCACTGACTAGGTACACAATAAATATTTATTAAGTAATTGAATTCAATAAATATAAAACATTTTACTAAATATAAAACATTTTAAAATGTGTCTGACACATACTAAGTGTACAATAAGTGTTAGCTATTGTTTACTCAGGGTATTAGCCTATGTAGTCACTTCTAGTTTTTTAAGTCTTCTCAGTCTTTGATCATAGATCTTATTAGCTTCAAAATAGTTCGTAGTTTCTTAATTTTTTGCTTTTGTTTTGTCTTCAATATGCAGTAAATCTAACGTTAAAAACTCATGATCGTAAAGCTCCAAAGACATTCTCTACAAGGATGATCTGTTAAAAACTAGTTTTCAGTAGCCTTTAAATACATATTTTTATACTCTTTAAAGAGTCCCTAAATACATTTTCCCTAAGTGCATTTTAAGTGAGGAGAATTATAAAATTCCTAGTGATATATAATTTATATATATTTATCTATTCATTTTCTATGATTTCTTAAAGGTTATAAAGCTAAATGAGTTTAAACAATTAATTAAAACAATTTTACTCAATCTAATAAATTACTCAAATGGCAAAGAAAAAAATCTAGCATACCATGAGTTTCCTCTACCGTTCTCTTTACCTCTTTTTAAATTCCATACATAATAGGATCATAAGTCAAAAAAATGAGCAGTACTCAGGTGGCTCTCTGGAATCCAACACAAGTAGGGCTCTTCTTAATTAGCACTTCTCTATTATCTATGGCACAATGATAGCAAATGTTCATAGTAATTATTCTGACTTACTGTTAGAAAGCCTTGATTGTTTTGCATAGTTTTAGAGTTGTAGGCATCTTATTGTATTATAATCTTTGCTAAATCAGTTATTAATTTACAATGTATATGTAATAATCTTCAATTAACACAAATATTTTATTTACCAAATGCCTCATTCTTCTACCTAACCAATAATGTAGGTATATTGTGCCACACATGTTTTTGTACAGTACTTTAGGTTTCCAAGAAAAAAAAAAATCATCTCTGTTGCCAAATTTCAGCATTTAAAATATAAAAATATTAGCATACAAAATCTATCATATGAATTAAAATAGTACATATTATTATAAATATTCTAATCGATAATAGTAGTATTGATTAAAAACTGGGATCTTTGGGCTTCAAATGTTCCTTATAAACCAAAGAATTAAAACACCCAGTTAAATTTCCTGAAGGCAGGGGTTTCAGTCAGGAAATGAAACGGACTCTGAATTATGACCATTAATTCACCAGGAAAAAGGGTTGGTTGTAATCAGGAAAGAGTTAAACATTTAGATGACTACTGAAGGCAAATCAGAATACAGGAAAATGCCTCGAATAATCAGCTGGATTTGGCCAGAATACATAAATTTAAGTCAGAGGCTATAGGATAAGAATAAATTCTAGGTCCCTAAACAAAACTTTTAAAAGAATCTCCTTCACTCACTTCCCTACACTAATATATTCCTCTTCATCATGAATTCTAAATAGATACCCTTTTTTCATTGACCCAACGCATTTAAGAGATGTGTTTCCTACTAATGACACTTCTTGTCAAGAGTCATAAATAGCGGGTTAAGACCTAGAAATGCTTTTGAAATGACAAGATAAAAATAGTTTCTCAGTAGATAGCGTTTGGAGAAGGCAGAATATATGAGAAAAAAATCTGAATTGACTCTATAGACTTTCCTTTAACAAAGAAAGAAAATTTTGAGAAGCCAAAATTCAATTACCTACACTAAAAAAAAAAAAAAAGAGTAGTCAACCTATCTCAATCTGCCAACCAAGAAGGGGAAAAAAGGGAGGAATTCAGGGAGATTACTCAAAAGGCTAGCTTTTAAGATCTCAGCTCAAGCTTTTGTACAATATGCTTTTTTTATTCATTTATTTTTGGCTGCTTTGGGTCTTCATTGCTGCTAGCGGGCTTTCTCTAGTTGTGGTGAGCAGGGGCTACTCTTTGTTGCAGTGCCTGGGCTTCTCATTGGGGTGGCTTCTCTTGTTGAGGAGCACAGGTTGTAGGTGCACGGGCTTCAGTAGTTGTGGCATGCTGGCTCTAGAGCGCAGGCTCAGTAGTTGTGGCGCACGGGGGCCCAGTTGCTCCACGGCATGTGGGATCTTCCCAGACCAGGGCTCGAACCCGTGTGCCCTGCATTGGCAGGCGGATTCTTAACCAATGCACCACTAGGGAAGCCCCCTGTACAATATGTTTTAATATTTCACCCTGTAAGGGGTGAGTACAGCATGTATATTTTTGCATGTCTATCTTTATTGGTTGAACTATAACGTAAAAGAATCTGAAAAAGAATATGTATACATATGTAATATAATTATATATGTATATATATAACTGAATCACTTTGCTGTACACCTAAAACAATGCAAATCAATTATACTTCAATTAAAAAACCAGTAGATAAACAATACTTTACTGCCGAACACAGCCAGGTGGAATATATTTCCCCAAATCTTTACTTTTTCTTATATTACCATTGAACTTTAGAATAAAAATAAATATTAAAAAAAAATTTTTTTAACAAAACAAATTTTTATTTGTTGAACATTGAAAACAATCTTTTGAGCATGTCTCTATTGTTGTACTCACATTATGTAAGCATCTATCAGTAAAACATTAAAAACAGGGAGTCTCTTATTCAGACACTTCCCAAAACAAACAAAAAAAAACCCATCTATAGCATGAAGTAAAAAGACAACATTTCTAGGGTCAAAAGATGCAAATCTATGTCCCAGCTACAACACTAACATTATAAGAAGCAAAAAATAAAACAAAAAGGTGAAATCCTAAGTTAAGCTTTGAAGAACATTTACGGACAGTTGTAGGATCTATGAGTCCCGGCAGTAAGAAGCAAAATTTGCAGCATCCTGAATAGTGAATTGCCACCCTCTAAAACAGAAAAGGTGAGCTTCTCTTATGATTAGCTCTAAAACTTGTGATTTGAGGGCCATACACAAATATTTGTGTTTTCTTATGTTGTCTCAACCACACGGTGCATAGTCCTTTGTTCATGGAGAGGAAATAGACTAAGCACTAGATAACCAGGCTTATAATCAGAAAGGGCCATGACACTAACTAAAGTTAGTTCTGTTAGAGGGTTTGTAGGACCTAGAGAGAATAATGAGTTAGGACCAGCACATTTAGAACATTGCACAAAGAATTTTTTTAAATCAAAACCTGCACGATAGGATTAGTGCCTGTGGAGAGGAAAGAATCTTTCTTAGATACCTACTATCCATGATGTCCATCATGCCCAAGTACTTGTCAAAAAGTTAGAAATAGCCTAAGGCAATGAAAGTTTTTTTAAACAAATGGCATTATTCAATTTTGCCCATTTAAAACCCATACAGGCCAGGGGCTTCCCTGGTGGCACAGTGGTTGAGAATCCGCCTGCTGCTGCAGGCGACACAGGTTCAAGCCCTGGTCCGGGAAGATCTCACGTGCCGCGGAGCAACTAAGCCCGTGCGCCATAACTACTGAGCCTGCATTCTAGAGCCCGCGAGCCACAACTACTGAGCCCGTGTGCCACAACTACTGAAGCCCGCACGCCTAGAGCCCGCGCTCCACAACAAGAAGAGCCACCGCAATGAGAAGCCCGCGCACCACAACAAAGAGTAGCCCCCGCTCGCCGCAACTAGAGAAAGCCCGCGTGCAGCAACGAAGACCCAACACAGCCAAAAATAAATAAATAAAATAATTTTTTTTAATCTTAAAAAAATCCCATACAGGCCAGCCCCTGAAGGCTGATGAAAACAGCCAAATTCAACACATAATGACTCCAGTGATATAATTCTTTCATTACCTAAAGAGAGTCAAGGACCATTAGCCTTAGTAGACAAAGGCTTTTTTTTAAATGGTGGGAGAAATCACTTTGCTGTACACCTGAAACTAATACAACATTGTAAATCGACTATACTCCAATATAAAATTAAAATTTTTATAAATAAATAAATAGAAATGGTGGAAGATCTAGCACTTATATTACAATATATAATCAAGCTTTATAAAAAACTAAAGCTCATTGTCTAAAAACTGATCATGGAGTCTACCTGTTAAAATTGTTCCACATTGTATCTTGGCTTTAAAGAAATGATGGAGCTAGCTAACTGAACTGGCCTACATTCAAAAGGCTTGATCTACTGGCATAAAATAATAAAAATGCCAGCTAGTTAATACCACTATTAGGACCAACGATTTAAAAGCTGCATTGTCAGCAGTGAAGAATGTAATTTCAGAATTATAATGAAAACTCTCCTATCATAAACTCGTAAAAATGATATATATGGATATGGTGGTGTGGGAAATTTAGACAGTATTCCAAAAATAATATTTGAGCCCCAGTTATGTACAAAAGCATATTGAGAGCTGACAAATTATCCTTGGCCACAGCTTACTAAAAAGGCACAGAACCCCCCCAAAAGGTATAGATTTTTAAAGTTTGAAGGTATCATAAAAATGATCTAATTTAGCCTCGTTTATATAAAAAAGCATTCCTATACAGTATTCTAAATCGTTTATAATTTAGAAAGCAGAATCTGCTTCCATCTTTTTCTTTTCCTCACAATTTATCTGTTAAAGAAACTGGAAGCTTTATTATTCATTATTGCTTGAACTGGACTCAGTGACAATCAGGAAAGAGTTTCATTTTTCTCCTATCACTTCATTAAAAATTCTGTCAGGTCTCCCCTCCTCTATCATTGACAGCATCTCTTTCAGATTTCTTCTCAAAACAGTTTTGCCATCAGGTACTAAAACGTTCAGTCTCGTCTAAATCAAAGCATTAATCTTACATTCGATTTAGAGCTTTTCCCCTCCCGCCAGTTCAGGAATGACTCCTGGTGTGTGGGAAGAGGAGAAGCAATAGCAAGATATGGAGGAGGGCTCTGCTTTGTTCTTTTATGCTCCTTTCTTCCCTCCCCACCCCCATATTTGCCCTTCGCATTTCTGGATCCTGGGAAATGGCAGGTATCAAAAAACGGAAGTCTTGGTCTTCCCTGGTGGCGCAGTGGTTGAGAGTCCGCCTGCCGATATAGAGGACGCGGGTTCGTGCCCTGGTCTGGGTAGATCACACATGCCGCGGAGCGGCTGCGCCCGTGAGCCATGGCCGCTGAGCCTGCGCGTCCGGAGCCTGTGCTCCGCAACGGGAGGGGCCACAACAGTGAGAGGGCCGCGTACCGCAAAGAAAAAAAAAAAAAGGAAGTCTTCTTTATAATTCTCATTTGACTATTAAATGCACTCTGCATGGTGGGCTTCCAAATATTGGACCTCACAAGACGTATCTGTGGATCTGGGGGAGCCCTTCAGCAAGGTCCTATGACCTACGTGTTTCCTGCAACAGACAGTAAACGCTTCAACTAACCAGGTGTAATCATCATTACTGGCTCTCAGGCTCTAGTAGGCAGCCCTTTTTCATAGGGTCCACGTGGTTCCCAGGAATTACAATGAAAGTGCAGCTTCACAAACTGCTGACCCATTCCTCCTTGCCCTGCTGTCAAGGGCAGCTCCGCTTAGCTGCTTTTTTGTCTTCCCCAGAGGAGCAGAGGAGACGGGCTCTTATCACACTTTGCTCCAAATTATGGGGGTCCACACATTAGGTTCTCTCAAGAAAATGCTCACACTCTGCTTCCGGAGAGGCCTGAGAAAAGTCTGCTAGATTCTGACATTTTGCAAAAGCAACTGGTCCGTGGCTGAGATGCAAATTCACCATTTCATAGACAACTCTAACTTTTATAAGCAGTACCTGTGGGCTCCCCAACAATTGAGTTAAGGGTGAGGGAAGCATCTCTCTTCCTTCCCCGTAAAAGAAGACAAAGAAATGCCACATTGCTTTCTACCCCTATGAATTCCTTTCAAAGAATCTTAAACGAATCTCACCTCCCCTAAATAGACCAGAGGCAGAGGACAGTACTGGTGATCTGACCAACTTTCAGTAATTCCTGTGGGGCCGAGTCTAGCACCTCTCTTTGAAGTGTAGAAGTAATTGTCACCTAATGTCCTAAGCTTTGAGGTCTCAGATTTTAAGACAACAGGACATCTTCCATTCCATATGTTGTTACAGATGTAAGGTGACTTTTGAATAAAGCTCTTTTAATGAGAATTTGTCTTTCTGTATTGCCATCCAACTACCCCAAAGGAGAAATCCAATATAAAGAGCCGAAGGCCCTCACCCTAATGGCTCTGTTCCTTTAGAATGAAACTGTTCTTTTATTGAGCTTCACCTGTGGTCCAGCCTAGGTGGAAAGCCTAGGTGGAAAGGGCATAAGCAAAGGTAATTAAAAGGGTTATGACAGCAAGAGCAGCAATATTATCCTAATTGCATTCTTCCTGGTCTAAATAAATCTATCTGCTTCAGTTGCCATGCTAGCAAACTAGTCCAGGTACCAGATTACACTAGAATATAAAACCCGTATCATAGTAAAATTGGTAAGTGTATTCTGAATTAGGAATGAATTAGGACACTATCAGTATATCTATTAATTAGAAAAGCTAGAGTCCTCATATTTAGAAGATGGATAATTCATTGACACTTTCTTTAAGCTTTAGGAAAATGAGATCCAACCATAGATACTATGTTAGCTTTGTTTTTTTTCTAAGTAAATTTAATTTTACTTAGTTTACTTACTTAATTAACTAGTTTACTTAATTAAGTAAAACTTAGTTTTACTTAATTTACTTAAATTTCTAAGTACAATTTCTAAGTAAATTTAATTTTACTTAGTTTACTTACTTAATTAACTAGTTTACTTAAGTAAAACTTAGTTTTACTTAATTTACTTAAATTTCTAAGTACAATTTCTAAGTAAATTTAATTATCAGTAAGGTAATTAATCCTACAATGTCACATAACTAGCTTCCATATTCTAATTCTATTCATAAATATACAGTTAAGTAATCATGAGAAAAGTTAACGTTCAGAGTTGAAAAACCTAGATCCACACTCATGGCCCTAGGTCTTGCTGGCTGAGTAATTTTTGGCAAATCGTTTAATCTTACTCAGCCTTGGTTTCCTAATTTGTAGAACAGCAATGATAATAACATAGCAAAGTTATATGCTTAGTAAAGCAACTGTAAATCACCCTGCAAATATTAGCTTTCTCTCTCTTTAAAAAAGCATTTTTTTCTGATAGATCCCATAAATAGAATTTAGCTGAATGATTAGGAGCACAGTCCTTGAAGTCAGACAGTCTCAGAAATCATTAAATGTCACTATGTATTTGCTGAGCAAATAATGAAATATTTGTTCAGCCTCTTCCTATGTCAGAACCCCCAGTCATGTATGTAAAATATACAAATACTTCAGTGCTTCTCAATCGCAGTACATATTAGAAACCCTGTACAGTAATTTCTGATTCAGTAGGTCTGAGACAAGACCTGAACAAATGCATTTAAGCTTCACAGGTATTTGGAAACTACCCCAGGTCTGAGAACTATATACTAAGCTCCCTCTTAGGGCTGTTATTGGGATTAAATGAGATCATGTATAAAGGTACTGAGTACATGCTTAATTCATATAAGTATGTAGATTATATCCTGCTTGTTTAAAATATTATCTTATATATATTTATAAAAGTTAGTTTATAAGACACATTTAAGAAATAATCAATGGGGAATTCCCTGGAGGGCCAGTGTTTAGGACTTGGCACTTTCACTACCGGGTCCCGGGTTCTATCCCTGGTCGGGGAACTAAGATTTCGCAAGCCGCATGGCGCAGCCAAATAAACAATAATAATAATGAGTGAATTATTAAAGTGGTGGTTCTCAAACTTCAGCATGATTTTAATGAGGGGTGGAAAACTTGTAAAAACAGATTGCTGGGCCCTATCCCCAGAATTTCTGATTCAGTAGGTCTGAGGCAGAGCCAAAGAATTCACATTTCTAGCAAATTCCTAGGTGATGCTGATGATGCTGGTCCAAGGATAAAACTCCAGGAAACACTGCATTAGAAAAACATTAATCATATCTTAAAAATGATGTACATATAAAATAAAAAGAAACAATAGGCAGAAAATACAGTGTCAAAATTTTATAGTTTAGATGTCAGTGAGATTGATTTTGTTGGATGACTTGAAACATAGTCTCATATGGTTACTACTTTCTCAATGAAGCCTTAACTGACAACTTTCCCCTGGGGGGGGCGGGGGCGGTGGCAGGGGGGATGGGAAGGTATAGTCCTATTGCACCTTATATTGAGTTGAGATGTATCACTGCACTTAACAGTTTTGTATGGAAATGAACTGGTAAGGCATTACTTCCTCCCTTTAGTAGAAAGCAAGCTACACGAAGTTAGAGATCAAGACTTACTTATCTATGTACCCACAGAGCCTGGCACAGTGCTAGCAGACATTCAACAAAATGGTCAAAAACTCAGTTTGGAATAAATTTTATTTTTTTTTTTAACTCTCATTGTAATTCCATGGACTTTCGTGGGAAAGTCTAGAGGTATATAGACAACCATCTCCTCTTCACCTCTCTTTCATCAGAGCAGTGGTTCTCAAAAAGGGGGAGGAAGTACCTCCAGACGACATTTGGCTATGTTAGGAGACATTTTTGTCTATCACAACTGGAGAAAATCCTACTATCCTTTAGTGGGTAGGGTTCAGGATGCTGCTAAACATCCTACAGTGCTCAGGACAGTCTCCATAACAACGAATTATCCAGCCCAAAATGTCAAAAGTGACTACATTGAGAAACTCAGCATTAGAGAAATCCAAGTGAGCTGATTAAGCAGGGGTCCTAAATTCTCCCACCACCCTCCTAAACAAAAGTTTGGCCTTAAACCAAAGAAAGAGTATCAATAGCAACAATTTACAAGGAGACAACTGTTTTACAGACAGCATTTTGCAACCTAGGGCTCAAGGTCACTCAGCTAGTTAGTGAGATTAGAAATAACATACAGTCTCACTCTGAACCACTCTTGAAGACCTTCTTGACTCTGGGCCAGCCGATCCATTATCTAATCTGAACCTCACCAGTAGCTATTCAACCACTGATTGCTCCTGATAGCTCACTTTCTGTGCCTACACAACATTGCCTGTGTCAGGATAACTCTTTCCTTCAGATATTGTTTTGATAATAATTTAACTTATTTTTATCATTTTCCTTCATTCAGTTATGTGACTCAGCTCTTCTTTTTCAGACTAGGCCTGTTTAAATATTAATTCTAATCTTGGTTAGAAATATTTTGCAAAATAACCTGATGGGAAGATAATGAAGAAGCATCCTTAACAGTTGGGAGCAAGAAAAATAAACAGCTGTGACCTTCCCCTTCTTTTTAAACGAGGCCTGAATGTCATTCCAAAGACTCTGCTCCTGGAAGAACCATCTGCAATCAGCACAAACTCTTGGTGTTTTTACTGCCTCGGGCACTCCCAGATTTCCCTGTCTGTACCCACTCTCTTTTCTGCTACCTTGCTACTGAATGCATTTGACCAATATGGCAGAATAATTGATTTCAGGCACGCCAACGTGGGAAACAAAAGGTAAACCTGGTCAGCTGTAGATACAAATGCGGCAGAGAAAAAGAAGTGTGAGAAAACAGAGGCTGACCTGGAGGCAAGCTTGAGGCTGAGGGTAATTTACTGGGTAGAGCACCTTTGCTGTAAGAAAAAGCTAGCTTTGACTATGCTTCTAACTTTCTGTAGTTCTCAGTTCCAGAAAAGGGAAAGTAGGAGAAAGAAGGAAGGGAGGGAAGGAAGGAGAGAGGAAGGAAGGAAGGAGAGTGTGAAGAAGGAAAAGGGAAAGGGGAATGAAATGAGCATTTATTCAGTAACTACTACACAAACATGATGCTATATATTTTGCCATTTGTTATGTTATTTAATCCTCACAGTAGTCCTGTAAGGTACTTACTTATAAGGTAAGATATTGTCTCTGTTTTTCAGATAAGGAAAGTGAAGTTCAAAAAGGTTAAGTAACCTGCCCAAGATCACAGAGCTGGGATTTGAACACATATTTCTGGCCTCAAAGTCCAGAAAAAAAGAAAGGGGGTAGGTCTGGGAAGATATTGTTAAAAATGTTAAGAATATTCATTTTGTGAACATGTGACCAGGCATGATAGGAAACTGAATTGAGATATGAGGTTGTACTTTCTACAGTAGGATATCCAATCCCTATACCTACTCCATAATGTTTCCTTTTTTTAAAATATTTATTCATTAACTTCCTCAACAAATAATTGTGGAGCACTAAGTGCGAGCAAGGCATTGTGCTAATCGCCATCAGAGGTACACCTGTGAACAAGGCATGCTAGTTACTGTCTAGTGGGGAAGAAAGACAAATATACGTGCAATTAAAATAGAGTTTGATAAATACTATAACAAGTGAAACCCCAAGGAGGTATAAGAACATGTAAGTACTGACAAGGAAGACTGTCAGACACAGTTTCAAGTTGAGACTCAAGGCATAAGTAAGAAAAATTAAAGCACTTTCTTCTATTAACACTAAGTTTGAAGGAACTGCACATGTGTGCACACAGATACACCACTCACACTCAAAACAATACTCTAATTCCAGGTCATAAATGGAAGACCTCTGTTGCTCCATCTGCCATGCCATCCATAGACAACAGAGCCAATTTCAGAGCATGTGTTGAAAAACAACATCGGACTAAAAGCCAGATCCGAATTTCAACCCAACCTTGCCCAATTTCTGGCTGTGTGACTGTGGAAAAGTAATTTAACCTCTCTGAGCCTAAGTTTACTCATCTGCAAAAGGAATTAAGCTAAACCATTTCTAAAGTCTCTCCCACTTTTAACATATATAACATACAGCTTTAACTCATAGTTTTAACTCTAATGACTTCTAACTACATATCACAGCTTGCTAATCAGAAATTGGTTGGAAACCATTCAATATCTCAGTATTTTAGACTTTTATAAGGATGACTATTTCAAGTTACATTATTTTTTTTTAAACTGAACCCCAGTTGCACAAATTTCACAATCAATGCGAAAGGTAAGAAAAACTGACATCATAGATGGAAATATATCAGCTTTTGAGAAATTGAAATACAATAAAGTTCCAAAAGGGGAAAAAAACAACATGTTTAAATACAGCATTAGAGTCTTCTAAACCATATCCAAATGTCATTAGTGTCTCCAAACGAAAAGAAATGTTAAAAGATAGAATTTTTCTCATCTTGTAGCATAATACCTGACTGCCCAGGGTAGAAAAATAATAGGACTAAAGGTTAGAAAAGCTGAACTTCAGTCTTAATAGTATTTCATTCATAGGTCAATCTTTTAAAAGTGTCCGTATGTCAAATGTAAAATGACATTCAAAATTATAATGAAATGGGAGTTCCCTGGTGGTCTAGTGGTTAGGATCCAGCACTTTCACTGCCCTGGTCTGGGTTCAATCCCTGGTGGGGGAACTGAGATCCCGCAAGCTGCTCAGCGCAGCCAAAAAATTATAATGAAATGATCAAGTGATATATAAACTGACAGTAAGCAACAAAGACTCTATGCTTCCTCATCTTTAGAAACGAGAAAAATTACATCTGCAAACCTTCCCTACCTCTTGAAGATTACTGAGTTAACAATTATAAAGGTTTTATACCTTGGAAGAAAGTTGTAATGCAGCAGAAACAGGTAGAGGGACTGTGGTACCTTTTTCTTTTAAATCATTTTAGTAAAAAAGATGATTAAACTCACAATTTTAATAATAACCTAACAAGTTGGTTTTTCAAGGTACAATATTTGGCCCCAAATTTCAGTGAAACATATAAAGTGAACACAAATATATAAATTCATTTGCCAATCCTTACAATTATATCTGATATTAAATATCAGCAGTTTTTAATAAAATCATCTTTAATAAATTACTTTTTGTTAAACAAGACTCACCCAAAATCAGAAAATACTTATAACAAAGGAAGGAAGGGAGGCAGGGAAGAAGAGAGGGAGGAAAGAGAAAATATCTTTCCAGGTATATAATTCTAGAGTAATGAGATTTAAAGATTCTGAATGTAGAAAAGTCATTTATTAGGAACTAACTAAAGACTATTTCTAGGTGAGAGTGATGTATCCTCTGGAAAAGACCCTGCCTAAGGGCAGCCTTTCAAACTTTATTCACCACCCATCCCATTGTCTATATTTTTCAATCACAATTTTCCTGTCCAAGCATACCAGATGTCAATATTTCAAAAGCATCTCAAAGGCTCTGACCCATAAGTTACTTATTCCCTGTGGATCATGGAACCAACTTTTTTCTATAATAAAATACATTCAATGAGTTGAGCCTTTCCCTACTTGAAATTTTGAAGTAAGACAAACAGTAATAGTCAATTCCTGATTATCCAGAAATATATTCATGTTATAGATTACTAAGATATGGTCTGGGAATTCTTCCTACTATAGGAAGAAGCAATACCTGCTCTAAGCTGTATCTATGGGTTTCAGTTCAGGGGGGCGCACCAGTACTCTCTCCTACTCATGCATAATTTTAGAAGAACTGCATCTTAAATTTCACCCATATATTCATTTGACAAATTATTATTGAACACTTACTAAGTGCTAGGCACCAAGTGAAAGATTTAGTAGTCTCTACTTTCAAGATGTTTACAGCTTAATTTCATATTCATGTGAAAAATTATAGACCTTAGGATTTCCAGTTAAAGGAAGATAATTTAGTATCACTCGGTACCTTTTTTCCTAGAACTCGAGCAACTATTACATATCTGACCCGAGATTTAACTTTATAGCTAACTTTCTGAGAGTTTATAATATTATTACAAGACAGTACTATTATGAGTTACAGCTAACCTCAAATCTTCTAATATCCAATCAGTACAAGTCCCTGGATGTACTAGTAACAAATTTACTTTCTCTTTCATGGGCCACACTTAACTTTTAGACTCAGATGCTACTGAGGCTCTTTAACATAAAGAGATAGTTCAACACAGTAAACATATACACACAAATGCTCATTAGACCATTATATTTGCAAAGAAAACCTAGAAAATTCAATTATGCTAGTTATATTAAAGCAATGCAATTAAATATTATCAAACATTAAAATTATAGAGAATGAATAAAAATATAGAGAAATATATATGCTTGATTCATTCAATAATATATTCATTTATACTAGACATTTTGGATTAAAGGATAAATATCACACAATCAGGACCCTTAAGGCGCTCATAGCCTAGTGGTAGGTATCTATGAAGAGACCTACAGGACAGGACAACAAATAGGCACATGGCAAACCCCTCCTTGCCTCAATCCCATAAAACCCAGGTCCAACTCCAGACACATGACAACCTACACAGAGCCAGGTTTGATCCAGGAAAATTAATCCAGGATGCAGAAAGATTGGAAGCAGTCCTAGGAAAAAACAGAAAGTTTCTAGCAGACTGGCTTGGGCATAGGGCACTGTTCTCTCAGGCAAGAAGCATAGACTGGCTGTCCTAAAGCTGAACTATAATTCACCAGAACAATGGGAGGCGGAGTAAACTACAGTGATACTTTGACCCTGGGATGTTAAGCCACTGACTGATTTCCTGTCAGGCTTTTCGCTCCTTTTGCTTCAGGGCAATGGTAGGACTAAAGACCCACAGGAGGACTGAGAAACGAGATGGACAAGTAAACTCAACATTTTAAATCAATATAGGGGCACTAATAGATGTATGTTGAAGATGTAACGGAAGCATCAAAGAGGAAGAGCTTAACTGTGCTCGTAGGGAGTGTCAGAGGGGAAGATGGTGATGAAAGTTTAAAAAAGAAAGTAGGGACATTTGTGCTGAGGTTTGAAGGATAAAAAGGAATTTTCAGCACTACACACACACACACACACACACACACACACACACACACACACACACACACACACACACACACACACAGCATCACAAAGGCAGAGGAGCATAAAAGAATGTATGTGGTTCCCAGTATCGGAATGGTAGGGTCATTAAGTTTAGGATGGATGTGAGAAGGGGTGAGAGACAAAGCAGGAAGGGTAACCATGGGTCAGATCCTAGAGAGTCTGGTACACCTTGCTATGGAATTTTGATTTTTATCCTGGGTAGAGTTAATGGAGAGCCATTACTTTATTTTAGGATTGTGAAATGATCAGATTTGCCTGTCGGGAGTATCATATTTGCAACAGTGTGAAAAATAAATTAGAGGTGATTTAGGCCTAATGCAAAGAGACCCTTTAGTGTATAGGTGGTTCTAATCCATACTAGACATGATGAGCGCTGAATTACATCTGTGGCAGTGGAGGTAAAGATTAGGATCAATAGTAATGACCGACTTATTCAGGGTTGAGCAGAGGCCTGTAAGAGAGTCAAGGATAACTCCAGATTCTCCGCTTGTGCAACAGGTGGATAAAGGTGACGTTAAATAAAATCTCAACTATGGAAAATTACATATGAACAAAAAGTAGTAGTAACCTGCAAATGAGAAGTTGGGTTAGGAAAATAGGATCCTTTGTTTCAATGTTCTATTGTATGTTAAAAAAAAAAGAACGATTGGGGCTACATCTAGGTTTAAATGCACGCTCTGCAAATTACTAGTTTATAACTTTGAGTAGATTATTTAATTTCTATAAATTTAGTCTTAGACTATATTAATTTGTTTACAATTCATCTTGTTTCAAAGAAGATTTAAAGTAGTTTATAAAACTACATACAATTCAACAAAACAACGTGTATAAAGAGAGACAATGAGAGGAAAGAAGAATAAGGATATGAAAAACAAAATTAATCCACAGATGCATAATTTATGATCCCATAGTCTTATGCAAGAAGTGGGCTCATTCCAATTTTGAGCTTCCTAACTGTCTACCCATATGGGAAACTCAGTGAGTTTCATGACTTACTTTGTCTATTGTTAGCTAGTGACATTTCAGAGAAACATCTTCATCAGGTACTCATAATGCAGGTACGTCATAAAACAGTGATCAGCATGAGAAATAACATCCTTGAACTTAATATGATGTCAAGTTTCTCAATGCCAGTCAGCGTTAGACGGCCAAACACAAATCAGCAAAAGCACTTCTACGTGGCCAAAATAAAGACCTAGATAAAGAGCTATCTCAAGATAGCTTTTTCTTGATTACAAGAAAAATTTTAGCATATCTAAAGGAATGAAAGGACTACGTGTTTATTCAGGAAATCCCTCATAAAGAGCACCCCGCCTAAAGTTACTCAAGGACACAATCTAACCTCCTTCCCACCCCAATGGTCTTCTTGATGATTACTGAGCCACGGGTTTGCCAGTAGCAGTTCTCAAGGTTCTTCAGCCTCAATACAGACAAAAAACCCAGTTTTCAGAAATACAAGATGCAGCATAAGACAACACTAAATAGGACCAACTGAATGAAAGGAAGTCTAGATTCATGAATGTTCTAAATATTCAAAAGATATTCCAGTCCTTTAATACAATATAAGCAATGAGCTAAAAAATATTACCATTAGAATTCCTCAAAGGCTTGTTTTAGTTAGTTATTTTTAATTAATATACTTTTCTACCATTTAATGCTGCCAAAAACTTGAAAATGGTTTGTTTACCAAATAGTTTAAATAGGTTACATGCCTCTCTTGACCCATATAAATGTATGTATAATCTATTAATTTGCTTATTCTTTATCATACTTAAGGCATTGATTCAGAATCAGGCAGTGAGAACTTACAGAGGTTAAAACATAACCAATCTTGACCTTAGAATTAGGCATGTGAAGCCTGTCTTTTTGTCTTTGTGTTGTTTCTATAGATGACTAAATAAAGTTTATGTGTGATAAGTGTGATAATTATTCAATGCAGAATTACCATAAAGTTTTACAAAGTATACCTTTTAATGTAAGACTTTCTTAATGGTTAACAAGAATAAGGGAAGGGATGGATTCCAATTCTATTCTTTATAACTTCAAGTCTGTCCTACCTCACATAGCTAAGATATCCCTGGACACATTTATTTACGACCAAAGATTCTTTTAAACAACATAATGGTTCTTGTTTAGTCACAGATGTTCTTTCACTACAGTAAAGGTGTTAAATCAGCAGAATCAACGTCACTGCCATGGGAAAAGAATGTGATGACATTTTTGTGCAGCCAAACAAAATAAGTGTGAATAAAAGGATGAGAACAGTGGCTAAAAAGAAAAAAAGAGCTTAACTCAAAGTGAAAGATACTGTTAATACCAGAATTTGTGAAGTATGAATGTCTATTAAGTAGCTTTTGCAGTTTTTGCTCATTCTATAACTCGATATTTTTAAACTAATACTTACAAAATGTATATAATCATAGGCTAATTTGAAAATGGCTTTTGAAGTTTTTTGTAGGGCAAACCTAGAGTGATAATACATTTTTTATAAAATTTTAATGTCAATTTAAAAATCTTATTTTTGTCTCTGGATTTGGACAGTGAAACACAATCCAGTGAACTACAAAATGTACAAAAAGAACCTGTCCTTCAAGTTTTTTAAATACATAAATTTTGAATTGCTTTTTATAAAACTGGATTTAAAATTTTTCACCCTACAGGAAAAGTGTCACTCAACAGTACTTAGAACCATTCCTGACTTTGTTCGGAGTCTTCTTTGTCAGGTAACACACATCTTGACAGTAGAGCTATTAAGAGTGCAGCTCTCCTCTGAAGCCCTAATGGCCAAGAGAAGCCACAGAAAAGATGGCTGGGAGGCTACCCATCCTTTCTCATTAAAGAGCCAGAGCATAACAAATCATCCTATTCTTGATCTTTTCTTTCACAAAATTGTCAGACAGATGTAGAATAGGAATCAGCAAAGTGACATTGTGGTTCGCCAATTGAACTAGGGATTTTTTACCATGACTTTAATGTGCCTCTAATGTCATGTTGCCCTCATGGGAAACAACCCAAGTTTATAAACACAGGAACATACGATGAGAACCAACAGAAGGGAGTGGGGAGAGAAAGCAAAGGCAAACAAAGGAACTGTCTTTATTTTGAACCCTAATTATTTGTTAGAAAGCTGTGCCTCGTCTAAACGTAGAACAATGGGATAGATAAAGCAGCCTCTTTTGGGTTCCTTTTTCAGAAGTAGCTTCCTAGCTTCTCTCTGGAAGAATAAAAAAATGATGGGGCTAGCCCAAATTTCTCAACCTTGGCACTACTGACAATTTGAACCAGATAATTCTTTGTTGTGTGGGCCATCCTGAACACTATAGAATGTTTACCAGCACCCTCTAGAAACCAATAGCATCACCCCAGTAATGACAATCAAAAATGTCTTCAGACACTGCAAAATTGCCTCTGGTCAAGAACCACTAGGCCAGCCCCTACACAAAATATTTTAAACTTTTCTTTAGTCCCTTCTGAGCTTTCTAGCTGACAGAATGGACTGCTATAGTCAGCAACATGATGACTGGCAAAATTTCCTCTCGTGGGAACTTTCTCCTATTGTGGTATATTTTATTAAATATTTTGTCAGGAAATCCATTAAAGAGAATATATTTAGAGAAATAAAATAAAGACAAAAAAGAAACATCCTTATAACTAAGTGACTTAAAATCATTGTACACTAATTCCTCCTTACCTCCTCAGGAAACTGTTCTAGAAAGCAGCCAAAATCTAAAATAGTGAAAGAGAGGTTAAAGACCACCTCACGAAGCAAATGGTGACCAAAAACAAGGAATGAAAACTGCCTTTATTTTTTTTTCAATGACTACGCCTGCTCGCAGCCACAGCACCATCACTTTGCTCCCTTTGGAAAAAAAACCCTCAAAAGAGTTGACTCTGCTGTCTCTAATTCTCCTCCTCCCATTCTCTCTTTAACCTATTCCAACTGCCCTTGTCAAGGTCTTCAGCAACCTGAAGGCTTAGCTGGGTTAGAGGGTCTGTTTCTAAGGTAGATCACACACAAGGCTGGCAAGCTGACGCTGGCTCTTAGCCGGAGGCCTCAGTTCCTTCCCACATGGGCCTCTCCACAGGAATGCTTGAGTGTTTTCCCAAAAGTAAGCAATATAAGAGAGCACCAGATATACAAGAGCAAGGCAGAAGCCACAATGCCTTTACGTACAACATAGCCTTCCACCATACTCTACAGGTCACACAGGTCAGCCCCAGTTCAGTGTGGGAGGGGAGTATGTAAGGGTGTGAACACCAGTAGGCAAAGAACATTGAAGCCATCTTAAAGGCAGGCTACCACAGCAGTCAAATGGCTTACCATGTGAACGGCAAAATAATTTGAATCTACCTCAGAGGTGACCCAGAGGCATCTTTTCCCACTTACACCACTTCAAAAAATGAGAACATTTCGTTCACCTTGTCTTGCCTCCCCATCTCTAGAAAGCCCTAAAACCTCTGTACAATATCATCTTAGCATCTGTGAGCAGCTAGCCTACTTTTTGTTAGCAATGTATTTCTAATTTTAAAAGTGGATCACAAACAATAAAGTTGTGACACTTCTGAGGAAAGTATCTCATCCTCTTGATTCAGCAGGAGAAAAAAGTTTATCTACCTTTCCACAGTAGACTTGATAGACCTTGAGGAAAGTGAACAGATATTAAAACGCTGAATGTAGGCAAAGGGGAGACAGTCATGGAGCTTGGTTATGCCTTTATCCACAGTACATAATTTATTCTTAGACCTCAAGAAAGTACCTAATGTCTTTGTGTCTCAGTTTCCTTATATGTAAAATGTAGATATGATCACACTCACATGTATAGTGAAATCTGAATATAAATTGGGAACTGAGCTCTAGTTTAAATATATATCAAGATATGTCTATATATGTGTCTCTCTCTACATATACGTCTATATATATAGACATATCTTGACTTATATATAATATATATTTACAAATAATAAACTTGACCAAATTCCTTAGATATAGACTATTCGTATTTCGCAGCATTACTCACCTCTTCCTATAGCATTGCTCCACAAACTCTATGAACATTGAACCCTCCTTCTAACATACTATGACTCTCAGTGCTATGAAAAAACTCTGATGTCATAAACACACTGTGTTACAGTATCACTAAGGACCAGATCCATTTTTAGTCACATAATCCCTGAAGTACTACCATTCAAGGCCTCAACAGAGTCCCTTGGAGTACAAAGAAGGAGGGGGAGGGGACTACACAAAGTCCTGAAGCTACAAAAATTCTTAATATATTTTTTATTATTAATCGCTGGCAAAGAAGTAGACAGTTTGGAGGTGGGAGAGGCAGTGGAGGGCTTTAAAATTATTATTTACATCTCCCCTAAATATCATGGCACCTTCTAGGCACAAATGCTTAGGGGGGCAGAAAATCAGCCCACAGACCCCGTTTCGCCCCCTGCCAACATCTCCACGGCAAGACAGAAACTCAAGCGTGTAATTTCCCTGCTAACTAGATGTCAAGCAGCTACCTCCAACAAATGGCAGTTTTTATCATTAAATTTTTTCATGCGTTTTCATCTGCGAGGTTTATAATCCATAAGAACAACCTAATAATGAATGAGTAAAATCAAAGAGATCTTTTAAAAGCCTGTGTGCTTTCATTGTTATAAATGAAAAAGTAAAAATCAGTCAAAAGCATAAAGGTACCCTGATTTGAACTTCCTTTGTGTTTGAATTAGTGTTTCTCTTAGAACACTCTCACATCAGGCTTCCGCTTCTCTTGGCAAAACCATGAATTGGCTGATGTTGTCTTACAGGCTTTCTCACATCCCCTTTCCCAGCATCACTCCTCTTTCATGGACCCCTTTCCGTTACCTAGGAGCCCCTCATGCTGCCTTCCACATTCCGCCTACTGCACAGTAATGTTCCAGACTCTTTATACTCCTCCCTTCTACCATTACAATATGTTTTTCCTAAGATTTGCTTGCTTTGAGAGGCTTGCTGGCAGGGGGAATGGGGAGGATGACTACCCTAATAATCTTTACTAAAATGTTGAATTAGTCCTCATTCTCTTTAGAATTGTTTTCTTAAGCAGAGATTCCTAGAAATGCTATCAACATCCCAGCCCAAAATATTGCAGGCATTTTGGTGAATAATATGAGGGAATGCTTCAATATAACTAGACCTTTTAGAAAAATGAAGTCCATTAGGTAGCTTTACTTGGCCTAGGGAGTTGATGTAGGAAAGCTGCTCTCCCTGAAATCATCCTCAAGGAGAGGAATGTGACCCTAAACATCTAATGAGTATCCAATTGGCTTCTCACTGAACTTAAAATAAAATCTACACTCCTGTTTAGGGTCAGAAAAAACCCTGGCCTCTCCCTACCTGTCTCTACCTCACCCACTACACTCCAGCCTAACTGGCCATCCTTCTGTATTTGAACATGCCAAGCTACAACCTCATTCCTGCCTTAAGGCCTGCAGTGCCATCTTCCAGTCCTTGGCATGCAAATTACTCTTCATCGTTTGGTTCCCAACTAAAATGTCATCTCTTCAGACAACCTAAAGTAACCTCACACTTTCTAGCATATCATCCTGTTGCATTTTATTCATCACATTAATCACTGTGAAATTTTCTTATTTATGTATTTGTTTACCTGGCCTTTCCAGCCCCCTCTTTCAATGTCCCCTTCATTGTCTATCATGTTCATCACTGCATCCCTAATATTTTGCACAGAACCTAGTACATATTCAGTGGCCAATAAATATTGCTGAATGAATGCATGAATAGATGAATCCAAGCATAACTTAACCTTTAAACTTAAGTAATTGAGTGAGAAATCCTTGTTGGACTAATACTGGAAGTCGGGGGGGCGGGGGTGTTAATAGCACTATAACCAATGTAACTAACCTGTGTTTCTATAACATTTATTGATAATGGACTACAGCATTTCTTTTCATTAAAACATTATAAATATTGGATTGATAAATATTCTATTTGCCTTTTTGAAAAGCTGTCCTTTAATGAGGTGTCACAAATGAAAGCTAGTATCCCTTGAGAAATACTGCCAACTCATCTTATTCTTCTGTCAATGTTAAGAAACTGCATTTCCCTTTGGCCAATTTCTAGCTGTTCTAGATATGTAGGATCTATTGTTAGGATTTCAGAAGCCAATGAGCAACTTGCCTGTCACGGGGTCTAACAAATGATCTCTCCCCGCATGCAATGTAGCTAAGCAGAGAAACAGCTCTCATAAAAGGATAACCAACACAGGCTGGAATGTTGCTAAACCTATAGTTTATTATAGAGCAAAGTTCACCCCAGCCCACCAAAGAAAAACAAAACAAACAAACAAAAAACCCCGAACACTTAGCAATTTTGTTTTCTACCAGGCAGTCCCAGATTAGTTGGTTGTAGCTCAGAAGCAGGCATCTGAGAGCAGTTCAGCAAGGCTGCAGTTGGATGCTTTTGTAGAGCTCTCCTCTTAAAAGGTAAAATTGAGACAAGTTAATGGCTTCCAACTTCCTGGGCTTGCTTTTGTTATCTATAAAATATCACAGTTAATTGTGCTTTGCTAAAGGGAAACTCCAAGGATTTTTTTAAAGGTATCTTTCCGTCTAAGAAATATTAAGTAATCTGGTTAAAAAAAGAAAGAAACTCAACATTAGTCGAGAGAGAAAAAAACATAAGTCAATAAGAACCAAATAACATTACTTTTAAGTAAAACACGTAGTATGAGAAAACTTTATTTTTAAAGAACTACAATAAAATTTCTCAAGACCCCACTTCCTAGGAAAGCTTGGTTATTAATTCCTCCAGAAGAACTCTTAACACTTAAATGACAAAACTCTATTAATTGCTGTTCTTCAATTATTTCACTGTCAAGTTAAGTTTAAGAAAATACACACAATCCTGTCTTAGCTTACAAATCAAAAACTTCTTAGTGTTTTTTGGGGGGGTGGTGTGTTTAGTAATGAGATATGTTTCATCAAACTGTTATACTAGTTCACGTCTCATTAATTTGGTCTCGTTTGTATCTTTGGGCACTTCTACCAAGATTAATCTCAGGTTAAGAATGTCTCAGGTGGCATGTACTGTAAAACTGGAAAATTTTTTTCCACTCTTCACGGACGATTTACAATCTGCAAGGTTTGGGGTGGGTATGTAATGTATTTCTGCCAATGGACAGCCACATCAGCAGTGCTGAAAACCAATCCTCCTGTTTCATTCATGGTGCCATATGGTTCTATAAAAAAGGAGCGAACCAAAAGTGCAGCTAATGCACCCTGTCAATCTGGATTCACACTGATTCTTTGATATTATGATAAGGAAACTGTTGGTAGATGAATATATTCTCTCATTCTTTCTTTAGTCGTCTACCACTATAAACATGTACTAATTCATTGGGAGAGAAAAAAATCAGGTTTAAGGTCTCTTCTATTTTACAGGAGATGTATTATTTTGAAGGAAATACACTGTAATAAAATTATTATATATATATTATAGTTTCTAGCAGAAAATCCCGGGTGTTTCGTAGTAACATCTTCCAAAAGATTGAGGATCATGGTTTGAAACCCTTTTCAATAGGTGATCTGAGTACTCCGGGGCAATTAAAAAGCAAGCTGAAGCACCAAGATAAAGTTGTGTCCCCCTAGTGACCTCTAGAGTGGAGCTAAGCTCCCACAAGCAAGACTTCGGGGAAAAAACCAAGAAGCAAGCCAAAGCCTGGCGCGCTCTGTAAACCAAGACGATATTTTCAATAGTACACCCCCTCGGATCTCAGAGTGTGGTCCTATTTTATATAACCCCAAGGCGCAATAAATCTCCGCCTCTCGGGCCATGAGGCCCATTGGGTCGAAATCCAACTTCAAACGCCGCTCATTCCTCCTCCCCACCAAGCTCAGGTCCAGTTCCCCGGCACAGCCTTTCTCACCGCGCATGGTGTCGAGCTGGCTTCCACCTCTCTGCAGTGCTGCAAACAGCCTCTCGGCCACTGCTGGCTCCCCAGCTGGAGAGCCGAAGCGCTAGGAAGCCGGCGAGCGTCGACCTCTGCGAGTCCGCGCTGCGACCGCCGGCGGCCGCTGCACCTGCTCCCCGCGCGCCGCGCTGCGCTACGCGAGTCCTGGGGACGCCCGCACCCCCCCGCCCCAGAGCAACAGGGGCCCTGCTCAGCATGAGTCACTGCCCGCCTCGACAGGTCGGGAAGGGGGAAATAGCCTGCGGGGACCCAGCCCGTAGCGAGTCCCCTTGACCATTGGGGAAAAGGAGAGCCAGACAGCTCCTCTCTCCTCCTGAGGATGGAGGTTGGGAAAATGGATGCAGAACTTGTCACCCTGGGATGAAAGGACGGAGGGTGGAAGGAAGGAATAGCAGAGACCATGAAAAACTAACTCTCTCTCTCTACACACACACGGCCAGATTCCGAAAAGGTTAAGACCTTAGAAGCCGAGAGTCGCCTCTCTCCCCACTGCCCTGAGGGAGTAAGGTGCAACAGATACCCAAGCTTGTGGAGTAGGAAAGCGGTGGGGTGAGAGAGTCTTCTGGTTTCCCCGGGTTACAGAAAGGGGACAAACTCCTATCGGAGTCTCCCCGGAGGCAAAGGGAGGTGCAGCAGTGTTGAGGTCTCCCCACCTCCCGGAGAAGGAAAACTCTTCCCCAGCAGGCAGCTTTTCACTTGGCCGAGCCTGAGTGTAAACAGGCCAGCCAGAGGAGCGGACCGCGGGTGGGAGGTGGGATGGGGCGAGGCGAGGATGGAGCAGAACTCACCCTTAATGCTGGGGGGCTTTCTCTTCTTGGCCATCTTCTGCCCCCTCCCCTCCCCCGGAGCCTTTCCTCCTGCTGCCGCCCAGCTCCGGGAGCCGGCGCCGTGGCTTCCAGGCGAGCTCTCGCCGCGGCTCTCAGATCAGCAAGCTCTTTGTTGCTGTGATGGCATCTGCGAGGCGGCGGCGGCGGCGGCCCGGCTGCCCT
>NW_020185328.1:8263446-8288288 GCF_003031525.2 Neophocaena asiaeorientalis asiaeorientalis
GCCGGCGAAAGACACCAGTCTCCGTAAGCCAACGAGAACTCAGGCCAACTGCAGGAGTGCCGGCGCCCGCACGCGCGACCCGGCCCCGCCGCCGTCCTCCACTCAAAGCTGGTCTCGTGCACAGAGCCCGAATTCCAAGCGGGCGATAAGCCCCGGGACGCGCCGATGCCTCTGCCCCTCCGGAACCGAGAAGGGAAAAGGGAAACTGGATACTGGTAGAGAGGAGAGAAATTAAGTTCCACAGGCAGCCCAGCGATAGTCACCTGGAAGAATGACCTAGTTCAGGCCCTAAACCTCTTATTTATTTACTTATTTTATTTATTTATTTGTGGCTGCAATTGGGTCTTGGTTGCTGCACGTGGGCTTTCTCTGGTTGTGGCGATTGGGGGTGGGGGGGGCACTACTGGCTGCGGTGCTCGCGCTTCTCATTGCGGTGGCTTCTCTTGTTGCCAAGCACAGGCCCTACAGTGCGAGGGCTTCAGTAGTTGTGGCTCGCAGGCTCCAGAGCGCAGGCTCAGTAAGCTGTGGCGCTGGGGCTTAGTTGCTCCGTGGCATGTGGGATCCTCCCAGACTAGGGATCGAACGCGTGTCCCCTGTACTGGCAGGCGGACTCTTAACCACTGTGCTACCAGGGAAGTCCCAGGCCCTAAACCTCTTAATAGAGAAGGCTCAGGACAGGTCCCTTGGGGCTGTGGAAAAACAGGAAAGAAAGTTCAAGTCGGAGGAATTAGGAGGGGGAGGAGTGACTTCTTGGCCTCCTGTAGAAACTTTTGTTCCAGTGGCCGCGTTCTTTCTCGCTCTGATTGTGAGTTTGGAAAGTTTTCATTTTCCGGGAGGAGCTGTCCTCCTCTAGCGTGCTGATCAGAGAAGGAATCTCACCAGTGTCCCGGGACAGCAAGGTCATGCAAAAGTTTGACCCGTCTGAGAATGTAAAGGTAGTAACCGGGCTTTAAAAGAAAGGCGGAAAGGGTAGTGTGGGGAGGAGGTTACCAGTATGTATGCGGGAAGGTGCCAATTGATTTTTTTTCTTTACAGGAGCTGAGGTTTCCCCAAAACCCGCTTTCTAATTCACAGCGATCTTATCAACACGTCTCCTTTCCTCCGCCTACGTTCCCAACCTAATCTGATTATCTAAACATCCAGTGATTCAATTCAGTATCATTAGCCAGAAATTGCCCCCACGTTGATGCGGTGCCCCAGTAAGAACACTGGAGTCCAAAGCCCTGGGCTTGAGTTCTAGCCCTGCATCTTCATAGCTCTGAGAACTTACACAAGTCATTTAATCCCTCTGTTCTTCTGCTTCCTGATTTGTAAAATATCATCTCGAAGATTCCTTCCAACTCTAATAAATATCCTGAGATTTTTTTAGTCACAAAATCATCACGTTATTTTTTGCACTCTTTCTAAATTTAACTTTATACAATGTATTATATTGACGTAAGTAATCTGAAGAAAATGTGAAATACCCAAATCCTCTTACAACAAAGGTGTGCAAGTAGCAAGCTTATTTTAATTAGCAAAATAGGCCCATTCTCAGTTGCATAGCTAGAAATAAGACTCAATTTCCTCTTCTGAAAATCTGTCTCTGATTTAATTCAAAACCTTTTCAAACTCTTAAGATGTGTAAATAGTAGGCTTGTAAACATTCTTAGTTTATTTTATGCGTTCATATTTTATCACTAAGTACTAATTATTGCCTATATTAAGATAATGTCTTACAGTTTATTCATTACTTTCACGTACTTTATTTCATTTGATCCTGACCACAAACCTGTGAGTTCAGAGGGCAGGTCCTGTCTTCCACGTTTTATAGATGGGGACATGAGGTTCCTGGAGGTGCAATTATTTGTGCACAGCTTCCAGGACTTCTGTGCAGCTCTTCTAACTCAACACCAGCCTCATCCCATGACACCAGCTGCCTATGAAATGGAATATTTCTGCCTCAGGCCAGAGATAGTTTCCTTTCTTCTATTTATTCTTTCCATGATGCCAATACTATTCTCAGCAGAGGGAACTCAAAATTTTAGTTGACAAACTATGTCTATTTTTTGTACATGGATATGATTAACTTGTAGAACTTCAAAGTATTTTTATGTGCATTTTCTTAATTGAAGGTCACAACTATCACAGAAGACCGTCAAAAGAGATTTATTGAGCCCAACGGAACAGATGAGGAAACCGACCCAGAGACACTGCAGTCACAACTACTCAGACCCTGGGTAGCCCACAGTGCATGCTTTTGTTTAAGGATTCAAATAGAATGCCTGTAGGGATCAGTAAGGCAAAATACATCACACAACCAGTATAAATATGTAGGCTTTATTGAGTGAGGGGTAGGGACTTCAGGGAGTTGAGAGCACATGAGAGCTGCAGGTTGCCTTGTGGGAATGGAAACCTCAGGTTATAAGGATTCTGATTTTTTAAGAGGAGTCAGGAATCCATATTCCCAGGTAAAATGTCATTTTTGATATTGGTTAACATAAAACAAAGCAAAACAAGGCAGGCTTAACAGAACAAAACTGCCAGTAATATACAGCTTATGGGCTGTGAATCTGTTTTCACATCCCATCAACCGACTTTTATCACCAAAGAACAGGTACTGAACCGAATCCTTGGATCTAATCTGATTCTGTTGGTGTCTACATACCCTTAGAATTAGAGGTTATCAAGGCTTTTTGTCCACTTAATCATGATTTCTAAAGATAGATTGCAGAGACTGGTGTTTCTAAATTTCTGTCTGTCCTTAGAGCCATCAATGAGAATGACCACAGCAAATCAAGTAATTTTTAAGTCACATGTGATTCTGCTGGGCATGAGGAAATTTATACATTTTATTTGATGATGATGACAAAGTATTGATGATGATGATGGTGACAAGGACAAAACTGGCCTAAACTCTATTTCCCTTTATAGGAAGGTTTTGAATGAATCCTTTCAAAAATTCATCACGGTGCTAAAATGGTAACTTTAGTTATATGTAGTATAATCATTCTTCTTAGATTATTCCAGCCCTGTCTAGACTGCTTATAGATTAAGATAATCAGAATGGAGGTAAGGAATACATGTTCCTTGTGTGGAAGTATCAAGTGAGCTCAACAGGGAAAATGAACTTGTCATGCAAATTATACTAAAGACCAAAGGGAAAATATAATTCATACTACAAAAGTATGATTGTCATTAATTGTGTGTTACTGCAATTGCAGTAAAAAGGTTGGAATTATAACCCTCAGAAGAGTATTTTTGGCTGAAATATTTTATACTGAATGCCTATCCATAAATTAACTACTGTAGTTTAGGGAAAATGAAAAGGGGAAACAAAAGCCCCATGGGTTTTAATCATGTTAACACCAAAGAATATCAAAAGAATCCAAACTTGCCCCATTATTGAAAAAAAAAAAAAACTAGTATTTTAAAACTTTACATACCAAAAAAGAATCATAATACTCACCTCAGCTGAGGTTTTAAGGGAAGCTGCCATTACGTGACTAGAACTAAAGAAAGGTAAAAAGAGAAAAGATGGTGGGGAAGAGAGGGGGATAGTCCAAATGGTGCACTAAAAAAAATTCCTATAGTGCTTATATACTCAAAATCAACATGTGAAGGAGTGGGAAAACTGAGGCTGGCTTCCTACCCCATCTCACATACCATTATGGATACGTGAGATTAAATAACACTTCTTCCCTTTCTCTCTGATCATTATAATAGATATATATGATATTCACTATATATATAATAGATATATAGATATTCATTAAATGAAATTTCACCTGAATTTAGATGGAGAGTCCTGAAGTGAGAGTCTATAGAATCTTTGTGCCTTTACCTCATTCTAATTCTTCCATTGATGACCCTGACCTTAAGAAATGTGATTTCACTTATGCATGTTTGAATTGCACAGAAAGACATGAAATTCAGAGACATCATTTTGGCACTTAAATGTAAATTCTAGGTTTCTCAGACAAAACCTTCTCAAAAAGATCCCTTAACACTTTACTACTTTCATACCAAACCTGTCCGACAGAGATACCTGCCTTACCCATGATACTGCTGTCACAACTAGCAATTGAAGATATCATGCTATATCTATGCAGAAGAAAATTTAATTTTGCTAAGTTCAATTTCCCAATTGTCACCTAACCACTAGAACTATGTCCTTCTGAAAGGGAGTTAATTAACAGGGAGCTTTATTGTACCCACAATGAAGTGTATACTTAAGAGAGTTCAACCCCACAGAAAACCACAAGAAACAAAAGAAGGCATTTGGGAAGGCTAAGAAATCCTAAAGCTAGTTCTCTGCCCAAATTACCCAGAAGTTCCTCTGGGGGAAATGGCACAGACCTGGCCTGAGTAAAGCAGTGCATGGATGGCAGGATAGTCAGACATGACGTAAAAATAGTCTGCTATGTATGATCCACACTCAAACTCTCAAGATTTTATGCAATATATATAAACAACTAAAATTGTTTTCTTTGATACTCCAGTTGGCCTGTTCAAGGACAGAATGTTCAGTTTGACCTCTGCTAGCTTCCAAGTAATCACTTTACCCCCAAAATGTTCTCAAGTTGTCTGCAGTAACCCCCTCCATTATAATTCTGTTTATAACATTTTTCCTTTACTGAGTCTACCAGTCTACCAACGGATTCCTCCATATGCAAGTGAGCAGTTTGCATGCAAAATAAATGGCATACAAAATAAATAAATGTTTTAGATAGATTTTTGACAATGAACCAAATTGTATTTTCCATTCTTTTCTATTTCTGTTTATTCTCTCTGACGTTTGTATATGTATTGAGTAATATTATATGCCAGTCATGTTCTAGGTGATTGGGTATACAATGGAGAAATAAAACAACATGGTCCATGCATTCATGGTATTTACAGTTTTACAGAGGAGACAGAATTAACCCGTAAATTCCTCATGGAAACAGCACATCCAAAGACGCCAGTAGGAAATTCTGGATTACAGCAGTGGTTCCCAAATTCCAAACTGATAGGCATCTCATCAATTATTGATTAAAAATAATTGCTCGCCCACCTCCAACCATATTATTGGGTTATATTTACATTGTGTGTACTATTGTAATAATACATATATACATTATAAAATATACACAAAATTTTGAAAGTTTTAAAGGGTAAGATTTTTGAAAATGGCCCATCTTGATCACCTCCAGACACTACTGCATTAGAGGAACTAAAGGAAGATCAATTTAAGCCAGGGAAAATATGATCTAATTTACCTTTTAAAATAACACTCTTATTCCTGTGTGGGTAATTGGAATAAGTCTAATAAGTTAATTATATGGCTATTGGGTTGGGTGAGAGTTAAATTTTCACACCAACACTCAGACATGTTCTGGAATTCTTTATGGGACCTAGAAGCTGTGCATTCTATAGCAATGCACACAATTGTCACCCAGATCTTGGTTTCTAAATACCATTGTCCACAAGACAGAGACAGAGATCTTTGGAGAAACAACTCCAGGTCTGTAGCAGACAAAGTTCTAGGTGAACCTGGAACATCTTGATGTGCCAGAAAGCAAGGAAGTGCTCAGAAACCAGTGAGATCATGACAAAAGGACAAATGAGCCAGCTTGAAGTGGTTGCCTACTGCTTAAATACATGAAAATTTGAGCTTCAAAATATATATATAAGGAAGATAATGGATTATAATACATTGAATAAAATAGAATAAAATTTGGGAATCCATAGTGATATCCAAAAGAGAGAGAATTTTAGCTTTTTTTTTTTTTCCAGAAGAATTGAGCTAGTGAGTGTAGAAGAAATGATAGAATTAGAAAATCATCATTTGGCAAACTTCCCATATAATAACTAAGGATCATCGACGGACGCTAAAGCCTTTGCATAAAAGTTTGCTGGGAACATGATATTCTTATATATTATCCTGTATATTAGTTACTGATTGAAAAGGGGAAAATGTATCTTTATAATGGAGAGTTTGTGTGGTCACCACATTAATCAACGAAATAATCAAACTTAGCATCACATAGTTGAACTATGTGTCATGTGCCTCCTGATGGGACTCAATAAGAAGTACACAACATCACCTATGTAGTTTTCTTGTAAAAAATGTTTAACCTAAATCTAATCATAAGGAAACAAGTCCGATAAAACCAAAATGTGCAATTCTATAAGACATTGTCCTGGACTTTTTTTTTTTTTTAATATAAAAGTCAATGTCATGAAAAGACAAGGGGACTAAAGAGGCATAAATACCAAATGCAACTGGATCCTGGATCAGGGTGGGGAAAGTGAATCACCTATAACAGACATTTTGGACAACTAAATAGTTAAATATGGACTATATATTAATGTGATTTGCTTATGTGTGTTGCTAGTATTGTTATATAGGAGAACGTCCTTATTCTTAGGAGATGCATACTGAAGTATTAAGTTGAAAATACAAAAATGACTAAGTATTAGGAATTTCATAAGGTTACACCTAATATTTAGATATGAACGCCATGATGTCTGCAACTTGCTTCCAAATGCTTAGGCAAAATAATTAATACATAATAGATAAGTATGTAGGTACGTAGGTAGATCAATCAATTAAGACAAAATGTTAAAAATTGATAAATGTTGGCGAAAGAATAGGAATGTTCATTGTAAAAATCTTTCAACCTCTTTGCTGGTTTGAGATTTTTTCAAAATACAAAATAGAAAAAGGGGCGGCGGGGGGGAGAAGTGAAAAACTCAGGTTTTCCCAATTAATGGTAAAACAGTTTAAGATAAACCCAGTCTCTTGGGAGATTAATGCTCAATTGTTCAAGGTTTTTCTCCTCTTATTCTTTCTCTTCCCCTCTCATCTTTCGAGATCTGGGCACAGAAGTCTATATAATATCTCAGCAATAGCACAGTGTGGGTACCGTCTGGTCTACACATTGTCCTTCTTTCCTGGCACCCACATAATGTGTGGTTGACGCATAACTTGCCTCACCTGAGCACTGGGCATTGGTCCATATGTTTACTGTGATCACTGTTAAAACTGGTGTTTTTTGTCTGATCTCTTGGCACGGGCAATGCAGGATGATGGCTCTCAAGAAGCTCAGCCATCTCCTTCTGCTGACCAGGCTACCTACACTGATTTTCACTGATGCTGCAAATCCTCTGAACTTTAGCAATATCCTCCATCTGGATCTTGACTTGGAGTTGCCCACTCACAGCTACCACTATTATGTTCCTTTGAACAGAGACCTCTACTGAGATCTCCTCTGCTGTGACTTCCTGGCAAGTATCAATATATTAATGCTTATCTCTAAATTCCCCTTTCATCTCCTCAGAGTTGCTCAGGAACTTCTATATCTCTTCTACCATATGCACCAGCTACTATTCTGCCTAAAACACCATGAGACAATTTTTATGCTTCTGTGGCCACCCCCTGTTAGCACAGGGTTTTTCTCAGAGGTTCTCAACCTCTTGGCCAGTGAAGTTCCCAAATTTCTCCTAAACTATAAAGCCACAGAGTTGCGCTGTGAGTAAATGACACTGTCTCATCTCTTGCTCACTTTCTCACACACACCCCTTAACTCTTTCCCCAGCACTTTCTACTTTTCATACAATGGGACTTCTCTTGGATCATATCCTCCATCCTTTCTCCATTATGTTCCTTTTTTAATAGAGGATTAACTTTATTTTCAAATAACTAAAATTTCCCCTTGGTTTATAAAGGGACACTTTTGAAACTTTTTTTTTTAAGATTTTTTTTTTTTTGTCTGCGTCGGATGTTAGTTGCAGCACGCGGGATCTCTCATTGCAGCAGGTGGGCTCTTCGTTGTGGTGCACGGGCTTCTCTCTAGCTGTGGCATGCGGATTTTCTCTCTCTAGTTGTGGCGTGCAGGCTCCAGGGCGCGTGGGTTCTGTAGTTTGCAGCACGTGGGCTCTAGTTGAGGCAGGCGAGCTCAGTAGTTGTAGCATGCAGGATCAGCTGCCCCGTGGCATGTGAGATCTTAGTTCCCTGACCAGGGATGGAACCCGCATCTCCTGCATTGTAAGGCAGATTTTTTTACCACTGGACACCAGGGAAGTCCCCACTTTTGAAATTTAGATGCCTCCTTTCCCTTTCAAAAAGCCTGAATTTCAAGACAGTCGTCTTACAAGGGACCCAAGAAAGTTCACTGTGAGATTCCAAACTGAGCGAAGATCCTTTTCTCTAGGCCGATTATGCCTTCCCAGAAGCAATGATTGCCACTGATTCAATGTGCAAGGAGCCAAGGGAAAATGGTTTATGAGGAATTAATGTGCAAGGAGCCAAGGGAAAATGGTTTATGAGGAATTAAATATTCACTGGTTTCCTAAGCCAAAAACATTATCCTCATTAGGGTTGTCAAAGCATATTAGATCAGGAAATCTGAGTTCTAGTCACAACTTGTCTACTGATACTTTATGACTTTGGACTACTCCGATGATAAAAATAATAATAATAATAGCAGCAGCAACTACTGAGCTCCTGTTATGATGGCCAGTGAAGCTTTTATTTATTTATTTTCTGTACTCCTGTCCCAGCCTCCCAATTACTGTACTGAATCCTCATCATTCACCTCTAGTCTCTGGCCCCAAGATTTTTATGTGAGAAAATACAAACTCTTATAGTTTAAACTGCTGTTGTGCTTTCTGGCATTTGCAGTTTCTTAACTGATACAAGTTGGTGTGGGTGCAGGTAAGTTTGTAGATAATGGTGGCAGAAAGTTGAGAAAGTTTCTGTCTAACGGTTTCTATTTTTCTCTTTGAAGTAAGAGATAAAGTTATCTGCTTAGTTTGAAGGAGTAAATTGTGGGGAAGAACATCTGAGAAGAATAGAATAATTTGACATACGCATTGTGGAGAATAAGAGAAAGAGGTAACAAAGAAAACACTGAAAGAATCCTGAGCATTGTTACAGCAAGATGGTGTTGAAGACAATGGATTTATGGGAGAATCAAGCTGGTAATTACTTTATTTTACTCAGTCAGTGCATAGGACCGGTTAGTGGATGCTTTGTGGGAAGGATTTGAGAGAAGGATAGCTAGTTGAAGAGAAAGTAATGTATTATGGAATCTAGCCAGAATAGGGATGGATAGGATGAAGGGAGGAGACTGATCATCTCACTCTCCTGCTAAAATCCTTGCAATGGGCTTCCACTGCTTATAGAAAAACATCCCAAATCCTCAACATGCCTACATGGGAATGATCTGACCCATGACCATTCCCAGCCTCCTCTGGTGTCGCTCTTCCCTTTGCTCTCTACACTGAGGCCCTGCACAAAGTGGGCCAGAAGAAAGTAATCCAAGTGTATACTTTTCAATGAATTGTATCCCCTTCCCACGTGCATCCCCCCTGCCTGGCTTATAGTCAAATCTTTTTGGCTTCTGTAAGCTTATTTTTCATTAACCAGGCCCCTTTTCTCTGTTACTAGCAACAGAGCTAATTTTTCTTCTTTTCTTGTCTTCTGCTTGAAGCTTAATTGGTCTCTCTGCCTCCATTCTCTCATCTCTCTAATTCATCTGCACATTCACAAATGCCTTGGTTATCTTCCTCTTACACAGAGCAAAGCGTATTATTCTTCTACTCCAAAAGCTTATATAATAAAGTACACGCTCCCTAGGTCATGCGAAATTCTCTAGTATCTAGCCTCAGAGATAGGGGACTAGAATAGGGAGACCCTGAAGACACTTATGAAGAAGAAATGACATTAGTATATAATAGACATTTAATAAATGCTTTTTAATTGAAGGATTGTTAATAACCCACCTAACTTCCTTTTCATTTGACAGATTCTAACAGGTTTTCCCATTTGCACAGAAAAGGAAAGTTTTCCTTTATTCTTTAGAATATCATTCATTTATTTAATTTTTCTTGAGTGTCTACTATGTTGAATAAGAGTGGTGAGAGTGAGCAACCTTGTCTTGTTCCTGATCTTAGAGGAAAAGCTTTCAGCCTTTGACCATTGAGTATGATGTTAGCTGTGGGTTTGTCATATATGGCCTTTATTATGTTGAGGTATGTTCCTTCTATACCAAATCTGTTGAGGGTTTTTATCATGAAACAATGTTGTACTTTGTCGAGTGGTTTTTTACTCTCCTCCATGTATTTAGGAGATTATATGATTTTTATCTTTCATTTTATTAATGTGATTCACTGATTTGCACATGTTGAACCATCTCTGCAGCCCAGGGATAAATCCCACTTGATCGTGTTGTATGATGTTTTTAATGTGTTGCTGAATTTGGATTGCTACTATATTGTTGAGAATTTCATCAGGGATATTGGTCTATAGTTTTCTTCTCTTGTAGTGTCCTTATCTGGCTTTGGTATCAGGGTAATTCTGGCATCATAAAATGAGTTTGGGAGTGTTCCCTCCTATTCAGTATTTTGGAAGAGTGAGAAGAGTTGGTATTAAGCCTTGTTTATGTGTTTGGTAGAATTCACCAGTGAAGCCATCTGGTCCTGGGTATTCTGTATTGGGAGGTTTTTGATTATTGATTCAATCTCCTTACTACTAATTGTTCTGTTCAGATTTTCTGTTTCTTCATGATTCAGTCTTAGTAGGTTGTAGGTTTCTAGGAATTTATTCATTTATTCTAGGTTATCTAATTTGTTGGCTTATAATTTTATAGTAGTCTCTTACGATCCTGTGTACCTGTGTGGTATCAGTTGTAATGTCTCCTCTTTCATTTCTGATTTTGATTCTTCACTTTTTTTCTTAGTTTAGCCAATGATTTGTCAATTTTCTTTATCTTTTCAAAAAACAAACAACAGCTCTTACTCTTCTTGATCTTTTCTATTTTTTTATCATCTTTATTTCATGTATTTCCACTCTGATCTTTGTTGTTTCCTTCCTTCCATTAACTTTAGGTTTAGATCTTTTTTTTCTAGTTCCTTGAGGTGTAAAATTATGTTATTTGAAATATATTTTGTTAACATACTCAATTATTATTATGAACTTCTTTCTCACAACTACTTTTGCAGTGTCTCATAGGTTTTGATGTGTTGTTTCCATTTTTATATATCAAGATTTTTTATTTCCCTTTTGATTCTTTTTTGACCCACTTGTTTTTTTGGGAGTGTGTGTAGTTTCTGCCTGATTGTAGATTTTCCAGCTTTCCTCTTGTTTTTAGTTTCATACCAATTGTGGTTGGAAAAGATACTTGATATGACTTCAATCTTCTTAAATTTGATGAGACTTATTTTGTGGCCTTTCATATGATCTACCCTTGAGAATATTCTATGTGCACTTAAGAAGAATGTGTATTCTGCTGCTGTTCAGTAGAATGTCTAGTATATGTCTGTTAGGTCCATTTGTTAAGGTATGGTTCAAGTCCAATGTTTCATTGTTTATTTTCTTACTGGATGATCTATCCATATTGATAGATCAACCCCTATCATTGTTGTATTGTTATCTATTTCTCCCTTCAGATGTGTTAGTATTTGCTTAATATATCTAGCAATATGTGTGCGCCAATATAAGATGTGTATGTATATATATTTTTTTATTGGGGTATAGTTGCTTTCAAATGTGTTAATTTCTGCTGTACAACGAAGTGAATCAGTGATATGTATACATATATCCCCTCCCCCTTGGACCTGCCTCCCACCCACCCCCATTCCACCCATCTAGGTCACCACAGAGCATTGAACTGAGCTCCCTGTGCTGTACAGCAGGTTCCCACTAGCTATCTGTTTTACACATGGTAGTGCATATATGTCAATCCCAATCTCGCAATTCATCCCACCCCCCTCACCCCCTCTCCATGTCCACACATCTGTTCTCTACGTCTGCATCTCTATTCTTGCCCTGCAAATAGGTTACATGTGTATATATTTGTGATTGTTACATCTTCTTGATGAATTGACCCCTTTGTCATTATACAATGATCTTCTTTGTCTCTTATTACCATTTTTGGCTTAAAGTCTATTTTGTCTGATATAAGTATAGCTACTCTCACCTTTTTTTGGTTTCCACTTACCTGGAGTATCTTTTTGCATCCCTCTACTTCGAGCCCATGTCTGTCCTTAAAGCTTAAGTGAGTCTCTTGTAGGCAGCATATATTCGGGTCTTGGGGGGTTTTTAGCATCCAGCCACTCTGTGCTTTTTTAAAATATATATATATATATTTATTTATTTAGCTGCACCAGGTCTTCATTGCGGCACATGGGACCTTTGTTGCAGCATGCAGAATCTTTGGTTGTGGCATGCAAACTCTTAGTTGCAGCATGTGGGATCCAGCTCCCTGACCAGGGATCGAACCTGGGCCCCCTGCATCAGGAGCATGGAGTCTTAGCCACTGGACCACCAGGGACGTCCCTGCTCTGTGCTTTTTGATTGGTGAGTTCAATCCATTTACTTTTAGAGTAATTATTGATATTTAAGGACTCACTCATGCTGTCTTATTAATTGCTTTCTCACTATTTTGTTTCTTGGTTTTTGTTTTTTTTCAAAGGATGTTACAGCCATCCAACCACTAAAGCCGCCCGTATGTCCCCACAGTGAGCCCTGAGGGAACTCAGGATGGAGATAAATGGACTGAGAATTATGTTTTACAGGGCAGACTTGCTAAGGGCTCAAGCCCAGGACACAGCCTCTCAGATAGCTCTGAGAGACTGCTCCTAAGAGGTAAGGGAGGAGCCAGGATATATAGGAGTTTTTGCAACAAAAACCAGGCAGTAGGAACATCAAAAGATTACTGTCAGTTAAAGAAAACCAGACATCTCAAGTTAAGGAATTTAGCGCTTTTTTATGTATGGGAAGATGCAAGAGTCTGAACGCACTGAAATCATTCCTTTGATATGCACCTCAGCTATCTGGGGCCAGTATCCTGTATTTTCTCATCCTGAGTCTCCCTCTGGGTGCACTGTTGGGGGTGGCTGCAGCCCATTTGTCTCCATCCTGAGTCCCCTCAGGCCTTACCTTCTGGGTGGCTGCAGTGGCTGGATGGCCACAACATCCCCTGTTTACGGTTAAAGCAGCAACATTTTTCACTCACAACCCCACGAACATAGTGTTGTACCAGGGAGGTGAGATGCTGAGGACAAAGCATGTGTTGCCAGTGCTGTCCAGGTCTTTGCTCAAAACCTGTTAACCCCCAGCTTTAGCTGGAGTGAACATAAATCTTTAAGTTAAAGGGTCCAGAGATGAGAAAGGAAGTTACAAACAAACAAACAGAAAAACAGATGGAACTGTTGCAGGAAAGAGCGGGGTGTGAGAGGATGTTCATATCCCAGGTCTCAGGTGAGTCCCTGGGAAGGCCACCAAGTGTGGGTTCTTGGCTTCACGCAGGAAAGAATTCAAGAGCGAGCCACAGTAAAGTGAAAGCAGGTTTATTCAGAGAGATACACATTCCATAGACAGAATGAGGTCCATCTCAGAAAATGAGAGCAGCCCTGGGAGAAACACACTCCACAGACAGAGTGTGGGCCATCTCAGAAGACGAGAGGCCACTTTCTGACTATTTTGTATTTCTTCTTTTTTTTTTTTTCTCCCTACCTTTGTGATTTGGTGATTTGCCATGGCGGTATGTCTAATTCTCCTCTCTCTATCTTGTATGAATTCACTATAGGTTTTTCCCTTTTGTTTACCATGAGGCTTACCCAAAACATCCTATAGATAAAACAACCCATTTTAACCTGATAGCAACTTAACTTTGATTGCATAGAGAAACTCCACTCTTTTACTTCCCCTCTTTTATGATTTTGATGTCACAATTTACCTCTTTTTATATTGTGTATTTGTTAAGTTACAGTGGCTATAGTTATTTTTAATACTTGTGTTTAACATTTATACTACAGTTAAATGGCTAACACACCCATATTACAGAATTAGTCTTCTAAATCTGACTCTATACTTATCCACCAGTATGCTATGTATTTTTGTATGTTTTCATGTTACTAATTAAAATCTTTTCATTTCTGCTTGAAGAACTCCTTTCAGCATTTCTTGCAAGGCATGTCTAATGATGATAAATTCTCTCAGCATTTTTTTGTCTGGAAAAGTTATTTTTCTCTTTCATGTCTGAAGGATATCTTTGCTGGATAAAGTATTCTTGGCTGTCAGTTTTTTTCTTTTAAAACTTTGAATATATCACTCCACTTTCTCCTGGCCTATAGGGTTTCTGCTGAGAAATTCACTGATAGTCTAATGGATATTCCTTTGGAGGTTACAATAATTTTTTCTCTTGCTGCTTTTAGGTTTCTACTTGTCTTTGATTTTTGACAGTTTCTTTATAATGTGTCCTGGAGAAAGTCTTTTTGCATTGAGATAATGGAGTAATCTATTCGCTTTGTGAACTTGTATGTCTAAGTCTCTCCCCAGGCTTGGGAAATTCTCAGCTATTTTTTTCTTTAAATAGACTTTCTGCCCCTTTCTCCCCTCTTCTCCAAATGGAACTTCAATTATTCTAATATTTGTACATTTAGTGATGTCCCATAGATTACGCAGGCTTTCTTCTCTCTTTTTCATTCTGAGAACCATACAACACTATTTAGAGCTAAAAAATTAGAAAGCATAGAAACAGCTCTATTGAATGTAATTTAAAACTCCAAACCCATTCTAATTTAAATTCCTTCTATCCTCTAACCTATGTGGAGTAGGGGGCCAAAATTAGCTTATCTTCTTTCCTGGCTCCATCTCCCCAATTTGCTAGTCACTGTTTCTAATATCTGGAGGGTAGGAGGGTAGGTATTGGGCAAGTGGGGTACAGTTTTTGTGGCAGGTACAGTTGTAATCCACCGCAGGGCCCTCTAGGTGGCAGTAGTCAATTGCTGATTCTATGAGGTATCTCTGTGGGTTCCTCATGAATACCATGGTTGGCTGGTCTGTCTTTTTTCTGTCTGGCTCCTGGATTTCTGGGATCCACCCTCTGTATCTGCTCCTCAGGCAGCATGCCTGGTTAAGATTATTTCCACAGGGTCCTTATCAAGCCTCAAAAACATGCACCTTTACCCTGGCATGGGAGGAAGGACAGCCCAGTCTCAAAGTAGTCACATGTGTGTTCAGCCACCAGATGGGGCAGTTCCAGCCACAGCATCTCACTTAGAATAGTCCTCGGTAAGACCCTCATGTTCCTAGACACATGCATAAAGCTCTCCAAGTAGCCCCCAGGAGAAACCTCTCCTTGACTTGAGAAGAGGAGGTACTATCATATTCTGTACCTTTTTTTTTTTTTTTGCAGTACACAGGCCTCTCACTGTCGTGGCCTCTCCCATTGCGGAGCACAGGCTCCGGGCGTGCAGGCCTCAGCGGCCATGGCTCACGGGTCCAGCCGCTCCACGGCATGTGGGATCTTCCCGGACCAGGGCACGAACCCGTGTCCCCTGCATCGGCAGGCGGACTCCCAACCACTGCGCCACCAGGGAAGCCCCTATTCTGTTCCTTTTTTTAATAGTAGTAGTAGCAGCAGCAGCAGCAGCAGCAATCATACTGGGCAGTTTGTCAGGTCCAAGTTCAAGGACAGGTGAAAAGACAGCTTGACCTCTATTCAAGGTTTCTTTCTTTTTTGTTATTAAAGGTTTCTTTTACTTCTGTTTACTCCCAAAGCAGTAAATACACTGCCGTTGATGAAAATAAAATAAGGTCAGTGGATACAGCTCCCCATGCTTTAAGTACATTCCACAGAAGCCCATCCAAAGTTCATTGGAAGTGGCAGCCTACCAATTTTCCAGGTCAGAGAAGGATATGGACTTCATACCAGCTACATTAACACCCAGAAACAACTTAGAACACCAACAAAAGGCAATAACTCTGCTGTGCAGGCAGCCATATTCTCCAGGCTCTGAAATTCTTGCTGTACCAGTGCTGGGCAAACTCCTCTTCTCTGAGCAAGCTCTGCAGTGCCTAGAAGTTTCCATTTGTGTCTATTTAGGGGATTTCTACCTTAGAGGAACACATTCTTCTCCTTCCCCTTCAGAAGAGAGTAGTAAGGTGAGTGAAATGCAAAGTATTCTGTCACCTCCTCTCCAAAGAAATCTCTTTCTCTTCAGCTGTTACCGAGTCCAAGCTCTCTCTGCTTGCCACACAACAGGCCAATAAATCAGGAGACGAGGTGTTGAGGCAAAAAATAGTGCCTTTATCGGGGAAGCCAGGCATCCAAGAAGATGGCAGACTAGCATCCTAGAGTACCATCTTATAGGGGTCTGGATGCTAGTTTCTTTTATAGGACAGAGAGGGGGAGGAGGTGAGGAAGTAAAGTACAAAAGCCATAAGTCTTGCAAAACATCTCCTGGTTTGGCCAGCCTCAGGGAGGGCATGTGTTAACTTCTTCTTTCTTGCAGCCATTCACAGGTGGGCAGGGTCAGAATGTTTCCCTGTGAGCTGAACAAAGGCACTTTAGTATAACATTTAGGCAGAGGGGCAGGGTTCCCCGAGGGAGGCCATTATGTATGCCAATAGCTATAGACAACATTGTTTTAGTGGTTATAGTAATAAAAAGCAACAGAGAGCAAAGTTTAAAGTAAAAGTAACAGATCCAACATGGAGTCAGATTTTGTTCTTCCTTGTTATACAACCTCAGCTTTGTACGTAGGCTGGAGGTGAGTAAACAACTAAAACTGGCAGAACTAGTTTAGGACCATACACTTAGAATGTTCTACATGAATGGTCTGGTACCTATCTTTAAAATGAGAGGCACATACCATTTTGTTGTCAGCTTTGGGGGCCTCCAATAGAGCATCTTGTTATTTGTCTACCACAGCCTATTATTTGTCTACATTATCCTGACTTACATTATTACTGATGGTGTATTCGTGATTTCCTTCAGGCAGAGACTGTATCACCCATTCTTACCTTCTCTGCAGTGCCTAGGAATGGTGTCTCACTCACTGAAGACAGCTCATAAATGCTTGAGAGATTGAATTTAATTTTAAGGAATTAAAAAATTTCTCCCGTCCTCCTTTCTACCTATGCACATACTAATCACATTTCAGTACAGGAACAAGACTACTTTTTCCATGAAGTAGTTCAGTTCCATTTCAGTCCCATTAATTTCTCCTTGTCTCTGGACTCCTCTAAAACTTTGTTAATATGATGTTTGATATCACCATTCAAATTTTTGTTTATCTTACTTCTTCAGTGAGACCCTGAGCTCCTCAAGGATATGGATCATCTGACATTTCTTTAGAGAAGGTCTTAACTAACATTTAACAAATATTCAAATAAATACCATGTTAAATCAGATAAATATCATCTTCCCTACATATATTTGAGAAGAGACCACTCCTTTTTTTGCTTGTGTTTTACATTGCACTGATCTAATGAAATTCAGACAAGTATCATCAGAGAATGTTAGAGCAAGAGGGACTTCAGAGAGTCCCAGTTCTGCACAGTGTACCCTGTTGTAACAGTACATTACAGAAGCTGCCTTCCTTCACCCTCTGCTGACCATTCTAGTAACTGCACCTTCTTGAATCTCATTTCAGACTGACCATCATTTCTCTAAGTTCCTGAAATTGTCTAAAGCCCGTTTTTAATTCTACTATATATAATACCACTTGTTTATACTCCAGAAAAATTGAAATTCTATTACTCATAGGGAATGTTCATTTAGTCACTTTGGTTCTGGAGCCAGGTTGCCTGTGTTCATAAGTCAGTTCTTCCACTTCATTGCTTAGATTTAACATCCTAACATCTCTGGTCCCAGCTTCCTGATCTAAAAAAATGAGAAGAGAACATCCCTGGTGGCACGGTGGTTAAGAATCCACCTGCCAGTGCAGGGGACATGGGTTCAAGCCCTGGTCCAGGAAGATCCCACATCATGGAGCAACTAAGCCAGTGCGCCACAACTACTGAGCCTGGGCTCTAGAGCCCACGAGCCAAAACTACTGAAGCCCTCGTGCCTAGAGCCCGTACTCTGCAACAAGAGAAGCCACTGCAATGAGAAGCCTGTGCACCGCAACAAAGAGTAGCCCCCGCTCACTGCAACTAGAGAAAGCCCACACGCAGCAATGAAGACTCAACGCAGCCAAAAATTAAATAAGTAAATAAATAAATAAATGAGAAGAAGAAGAATAATGACCTTGCAAGATTGTTGTGAGGCTAAGTGAATTAATGCCAGCAAAATACTTAGAACACTACCTGGGAAAAAACAAGTTCTCATTATTCTTATTGTTTTGTAGTGGCGGTAGTTGTGTTTAATAACTTTCATGCCAAAGACAAAAGTTTCTTATTTGTTTATTCTAGTACACTAAGTTCCTAAAAAAGACACACACACTTCTCTATCTTTAAATCCCTAGCACTGTGCTTGGCACTTAGTAATCACTCAGCAAATGTTTGTTAAATGCAATGTATAAATAATATGAATATTAAGAATACAGGCTTTGTGAGGCAGGAGGTAGATGAGCCCCCCCTCAGAGTAAGCAACTGGAGATTCGTTCCCTGTGGACCGATATTCCAAGACAAGAATAGCAGGACAATTGAGAGAGGAGGCTGGGTCCTGGCCAGATAGAAGATAAAAGACCACATATTAGTCATTCTCAAAGTCAAGGAGACCTTCCCAACTAACAGCTCCTTGGAGGTCAAAAAGGGAGGGGGCGCCACCCCATAGTAAGTGATGCCAACTACCCTTAGGCCTCTTCGGTGGAATCCATCTTGGCTGGGAGATGCATGTGCACACACAGGAGGATCCTGAGATAAACCAAATACAGACTCTGAACCAGGCAAATCAAAATGACTGGCCAAAGGAAACCTGGAAGAAATGCCTCATATAAGTGATTTAAACTACCATGAGGGCACGACTCTCTATCTGAGTTCCCCTGTGTGTCTAGCCACACATACTCTACTCTTTTTTTTCTCCTAATAAACACTTCACTTGTTTCACTACTTTGTGTCTTTGTGGGAATTCTTTTCTGCAAAGCCGAAGGGCCAGGGCCTTGTCACTGACCACTGGTCTGGTGGCTAGGATTTGGTGCTCTCACTGCCACGACCCAACCTCAGTCTCCGGCCAGGAACCGAAATCCTGCTTCTAGCTGCTGCAGGCCGAGGCCACTCAAGATCATTTGGACTCAAACTACTTGAGTTCAAATTCTAGCTCTGCCAGTTGAGACTGAACTTTCTGTACTATTATCACATACACAAAATGATGGTGATTACAGCTCCTTCTTCATAAGACGGTTGCAAGAATTAAATTATTGTATTCATGGAAAACACATTAAGCTCTGACACACTGTAAATAATCCATAAATGTTAGATAATCCTATTTGTAAAGGTTTCCCAAAGTAATGTGCACAAAGAATGTCACCTGCCATTTCAGTAACCAAAGAATGTTGCAGTCATAAAGCTGTCAGGCACTGCAGCCCTCCTGGTGCACCCTGAGGAGATTCAGGATGGAAAAACACCATATTGGTCCTAGAAAGTTAACGTGCATATCAAAGGAATCATTTCAAAAAGCCCAGACTCTTTCATCTTCCCATACATAGAAAAGCACAAAAGTCATTAACCTGAGATGTCTGGGGGTTTTTTTCTGTAATTATCAGTAATCTTTTGATATTCAACTACCTGTTGTTGTTGTTTTTTAAGATGTTGGGGGGTAGGAGTTTATTTATTTATTTATTTATTTATTTTTGCTGTGTTGCGTCTTCGTTTCTGTGCGAGGGCTTTCTCTAGTTGTGGCAAGCGGGGGCCACTCTTCATCGCGGTGCGCGGGCCTCTCACTATTGTGGCCTCTCTTGTTGCGGAGCACAGGCTCCAGTAGCTGTGGCTCATGGGCCTAGTTGCTCCGCAGCATGTGGGATCCTCCCAGACCAAGGCTCAAACCCATGTCCCCTGCATTAGCAGGCAGATTCTCAACCACTGCACCACCAGGGAAGCCCATGTTTTTATTTATTTCTTATCTGATCTTTATGATTTCTTTCCTTCTGCTAACTTTGAGGTTTTTTTGTTCTTCTTTCTCTAATTGCTTTAGGTGTAAGGTTAGGTTGTTTATTTGAGATTTTTCTTCTTTCTTGAGGTAGGATTGTATTGCTGTAAAACTCCCTCTTAGAACTGCTTTTGCTGCATCCCATAGGTTTTGGGTCATTGTGTTTTCATTGTCATTTGTTTCTAGGTACTTTTTAATTTCTTCTTTGATTTCTTCAGTGATCTCTTGGTTATTTTGTAGCGTATTGTTTAGCCTCCATGTGTTTGTATTTTTTACAGTTTTTTTTTTCCTGTAATTGACATCTAGTATTATAGTGTTGTGGTCGGAAAAGATGCTTGATACAATTTCAGTTTTCTTAAATTTACCAAGGCTTGATTTGTGACCCAAGATATGGTCTATCCTGGAGAATGTTCCATGAGCACTTGAGAGTAAGTGTATTCTGTTGGTTTTGGATGGAATGTCCTATAAATATCAATTAGCAGGCAGATTTTCAACCACTGCACCACCAGGGAAGCCCACCTGTTGTTTTTTTGTTTTTTGTGCAAAAACTCCTGTATATCCGGGCTCTTCCTTTACCTCTTCGAAACAGTTCCTCAGAGCTGTGAGGCTGTTTCTGGGCTATAATCCTCAGTAATGCCCTGAATAAAACATAATCCTCAATGTTAGGTTGTGCTTTCTTTTTTTAGTCGACAGTTTTGTTCATAAAGTAATATAAGCAGACACATAAGAGCATTTGACAGACCTGAGTTTGAATTCTGATTCATTAGAAATATGGTCTTGAACACATTACTTAGCTTCTAAGCCCTATGTCCTGATCTAGAATTCAGATATTACCTCCTTTCCTAGGTTGGTTGTAAGGATTAAATGAAATGGAGTGGGTAAAATGACTTACACTGTGCCTGAGGCATTGTAATCATATAATAAATGGCTTGCTTTATTTTGCTGATATAATTCTTGTTTCTATTATTAATATCTTTGACACTAAGGAATTTAAAATCTAGATAAGAAACTAAGAAATATGTATATATAAATAACTATATGCAAAGTAAATGTAGTAGAAATTAAAAGTTAACAAATGTGAAAGCAAGCAGGGGCCTCCAGAGCCCTCCTGGGTACAAAAGCCCTTCCTTGTCCCCTGTTTCTTATTTGTAGAAAAAGTCTTCAACCTCCTAGACCTTTCCTGAATTCCAAAAGGCAGATTCAAATAATTACTAATCAAGGAAGGGAGGGGATGCAGAAACAAAGAAAAAGCAGTCAAGAAAGGATAGTGCAGCAGTAAAGCAGAGTCCTAGTTACTCCTCAAGGGAGATACACAACAATGTATCTTTGAGTTCTTCTATAGGAACTAAGGCCCCACACAGGTGGAAGCTGGTAACTTCAGGCTGAGCACAAGATTCCTGGAAGACCACCTTGTTATCTCACCACCAACCAACCATCTGGGAGTTCAAGTCTTCTGAGCATGAGTTGTATTGCACTCCTTGCTGGGTCCTTCAATAACACCGTACTTTCCTTCACCACAACCCAGTGTCAGTAAGTTGGCTTTTCTGATTGGCAGGCGAGCAGACCGAAGTTTGGTTTGGTAACAAATGCTTTGATGATTTGAGTAGAAGAGATCAATGTGGGCTACAGCAACAACACTTCCTGAAAGAGATTGTAGGGGAGCAGAATTTGCCACCCTAAAATATGTCTCTTTGGCATATTAATTGTTTTAAGCTGGTTATTTTCTGAGTAACAGCAGACAGGGGAAGGAACCTGAAAACCAAGTAGGAGTTGCCTTTTTGTAAGAAACATGTACATTTGTAAAAGAAATCTCCATTTGTAAGGGTATCTGCCTCCCAGTACCTGTAAGAGGAGGATGACCAAATCTTTAGAAACTTGTATCAATGGAGAAGGCAAGAATGTAACTCTGCATAACAATCATCCTTGTTTACTGTGCTTTCCCTGGTAATCTCCCATAACTGACTCTCCCCTCACTCAGCATCCTCTTTTGTCTTGTGCTGAGGATGGTATTTAAGGTGAGGATATCAGCCATTTTGGAGAGTGCATTAGTTTTCTGGGTCTCTCTCATGTATACTTTTTAAAATTTTATTTATTTTTGGCTGAGTTGGGTCTTCATTGCTGCATGCGGGCTTTCTCTAGTTGTGGCGAGAGGGAGCTACTCTTCGTTGCAGTGCATGAGCTTCTCATTGCGGTAGCTTCTCTTGTTGTGGAGCACGGGCTCTAGGCATGCGAGCTTCAGTAGTTGTGGCACGCGGGCTCAGTAGTTGTGGCACGTGGGCTCTAGAGCGCAGGCTCAGTAGTTGTGGTGCATGGGCTTAGTAGCTCTTTGGCATGTGGGATCTTCCCAGACCAGGGCTCAAACCTGTGTTGAGGTTTGAGCATTGGCAGGTGGATTCTTAACCACTGTGCCACCAGGGAAGTCATCATGTATACATGTTATTAAGCTTCATTTGATTTTCTCCTGTTAATCTGCCTCATGTGAATTTGGTTCTTAGACTAGTCAGAAGAACCTAAAAGCATAGAGGAAAATTTCTTCCTCCCTAAGAAAATAAAATTTCCATAAGGAAAAAATAGGAAATAGGTGGATACTCCAGGCAAAAAGAATTACCACACAAGGAAAGGTGAACAAAAGCACAAGAGCAGTAAACACAAGGCTTATTAAAGCAGTAGAGAGAGGCACAATTGGTCGTGTCACCCGAAAACTGGGTTTGCCTCTTGGTGGGTGTTGAGCCAAAGACACAACCTAGCCAAAGATCAGGAGAAGGAAGGATTTATTACTTGTGAAACCTAGCAGGACCCTGTGGGGCTCCTGGGCACAGAAGTCTTTCTGTGTGTCCCCCATTTCTTGTTTGTAGGAAATAGAGCCCAGCCTCCATGACCTTCCTTGAGTTCCAAAGGGCAGATTCGAACAGTTGCTAATTGGAGAAGGGAGGGGATACAAAGACAAGGGAGGAGCAGTCAAGAAACAATAGTGCAGGCTTCCCTGGTGGCACAGTGGTTAAGAATCCACCTGCCAATGCAGGGGACATGGGTTCGAGCCCTGGTCTGGGAAGATCCCACGTGCCACGGAGCAACTAAGCCTGTGCACCACAACTACTGAGCCTGCACTCTAGAGCCCATGAGCCACAGCTACTGAGCCTGCGTGCCACAACTACTGAGCATGTGAGCCTAGAGCCTGTGCTCTGCAACAAGAGAAGTCACTGCAATGAGAAGCCTGGGCACCACAACGAAGAGTAGCCCCTGCTCGCCACAACTAGAGAAAGACTGCACGCAGCAACGAAGACCCAACGTAGCCAAAAATAAAAAAACAAATAAATTAATTTTTTTTTAATTAAGAAGAAAAAGAGAAACAATAGTGCAGCCTTGGGGCAGGGTCCTGGTTCTGATCTAGGGTGGCCTTGGCCTGCAGTGGCTTGAAGCAGGATTTCAGTTCCCAGCTAGAGATTGAGGTTGGGTCATGGCAGTGAGAGCACCAAATCCTAGCCACTAGACCAGTGGTCAGTGACAAGGCTCTGGCCCTTCAGCTTTGCAGAAAAGAATTCCCACAAAGACAGAAAGTAGTGAAACAAGTTAAGTGTTTATTAGGAGGCAAAAGAGTACAGTATGTGTGGCTAGACACACAGGTGAACTCAGAGACAGAGTTACTCCCTCATAGTAGTTTAAATCACTTATATGGGGCATTTCTTCCAGGTTTCCTTTGGCCAGTCATTTTGATTTGACTGGTTCAGAGTCTGTATTTGGTATATCTCAGGATCCTCCCGTGTGTGTGCACATATCTCAGCCAAGATGGATTCCACCAAAGAGCCCTATGGGTAGCTTGGCATCACTCCCCTTTTGACTTCCAAGGAGCTTTCTAGTTGGGAAGGTCTCCTTGACTTTGAGAATGAGAAATATGTGGTCTCTTATACTCTATCTGGGCAGGGCCCAGCCTCCTCTCTCAATTGTCCTGCTATTCTCATCTTGGAGTATCTGTCCACAGGGAATGAATTTCTAATTGCTTAGTGGGGGCCCATCTACCTCCTGCTTTAGTTCCACCTGAAGGGATACACATAACTATATCTTTAAGCTCTTCTGCAGAACTAAAACCCACACCAAATGGAAGATGTTAGCGTTCTTCATTCCAGAGAAGGTCACAGTTTGATAACCTCGAGAAACTCATGAGGAGACCACTTGAGGCAAGATTAAAGGAACCAGAGAAGCTCATTAGGAGACCACCTGAAGCCAGATTAAAGGAATGCAGGTGCTGCACACACCCTGATCCTTATCAGCAACTCTGCCCTTGAACCATTGCTATAAAACCCCTCACCAAATCCTCCCTGGTTGGGACACACAGTTTTGAGAGTCATGAGCCTGCTGTGTCCCGCTTTGCCCAGCAAAGAAATAAAGCTATTCTTTTTCTACTTTACCCAAAACTCTGTCTCTGAGATTCAATTCAGCACTGGTGCACACTGCCCGAGTTGTCAGCATCACTTGCAACAAGTAAGGAGAACACCAGGGATAGTTCCCAAAGCCGTGTCTCCAGGAACAGCAAAACTGGGGAAGTTTTAAGCTAAGGGTGCATGTGAAGGAGCTTAAGCAAAGGAGAATTCAGCATAAAATTGGGGCAAATGTTGGCAGGCTCTAGTGAACTGAAGTCACGAGGGTGAGCCAAGGTCAACATCATCTTTTCTTAGTCACTAGTTAGTCTGGTGGTTGAGTGCTCAAGGGGGTTTGGATTCTGCAAAATCCAAAATCCAGTTTTTGCTACATTGTGTACGATGTTATTGCTGTATGATAGTGTGTGGACCAAGCACATGTATAATTTCTAGTGTTATACATGATGCCGAATCTGGCCTCTGTACCCCAACATGGAATTAAATCTCAAAGACAGAGTTTTGGGTGAAGTATAAAAGAACAGCTTTATTGCTTTGCCAGGCAAAGGGGCCACAGAGGGCTAATGCCCTCAAAACTGTATGTCCTAACCCAGGGAAACCTGTAAGGAGTCTTATAGTCTGGAGG
>NW_020185328.1:8288329-8377357 GCF_003031525.2 Neophocaena asiaeorientalis asiaeorientalis
AGGGCCTGCATTCCTGCAATCTAGAGATCTTCTGGTGTCAGGTGGTCCCATGATCTGTGGTTCTTGAGGTTATTGAACTGTGACCTTCTTTCTGGATCACCTTCCATTTGGTGGGAGTTTTAGTTCTGCAGAAGAGCTCAAAGATATTATGTATAACTCTCAAGGAGGAACCAGGACCCTGCCCCAAGGCCGCACTATTGCTTCTTGACTGTTCCTCCCTTGTTTCCACATCCCCTCCCTTCCCTGACTAGTAACTGTTTGAACCTGCCCTTTGGAACTCAGGGAAGGGGACACAGAAAAGCTCTTGTGCCCAGGAGCCCCATAGGGTTCTGCTCGGTTTCATATATAAATATATCACCAATTGTGATGGTTAATTTTATGTATCAACTTGACTGGGCCATGGATCAAACATTTGGTGAAATATTATTCTGGTTATGTCTGTGAGGGTTTCTAGATAAGATTAACATTTGAATTGGTAAATTAAGTAAAACAGATTGCCCTCCTGAATGTGGGCTTTATCCAACCCACTAAAGACCTGACTAGATCATAAAGGTTGAATAAAATTCCTTCTACCTGACTGTTTAAGCTGGGACATTGGCCTCAGACTTAGATTGGAATTTACACCATCAACTCTTCTGGTTCTCAGGGCTTTCAACTCGGTCTGGAACTATACCATCAGCTCTCCTGGGTCTCCAGCTTGCAAACTGCAGATCTTGGTACTTAACAGCCTCCATAATCAAATGAGCCAATTCCTTATACAATTCCTTAGAGTGAATCAGTCTCTCTCCCTCTCTCCATATTTATGATATATATATAATATATATATATAAATATATATAGACTACCCATTTAGTCAGTATCAATGGATTGATTTGGTTCAATAAGTTTTTTCTAGGTGTCAACATAACACCATAATGTGTCTATCTGATTATATTATGCATACAGCACAAGTTATAGTGATACCTAAATAAATCATAATTGGTAAATAAATTGAAATACTTATAATTTTGAAATTATACTGTAATTATGTTACTTTATAATTTAAAAACATAAGAATGGACACATTTTAAATTTTGTTTGAAGGCATAATACAATGTAGGATCAAATAGAGATAAAGAAACTAGTAATATTACTGGAATGGTAAAGAAAAAACAGACTGGAAGAAGGTATATTGCAAATATCACCATAACTGGTAATTGAAATTTGCTGCAGCAGAGCAAAATTTAAAAGCTGTTCTTTGTGTAAGAAAATCTATAAACAATAAAGTAGACCATTTTAGGGCATAATTTCAGTAATTACATAAAGAATTTGGAAAACAAATTTCCTCTCAAGAAAAAAAAATCTATGAAATCAACCACTTAGACTCAAGTGTCCAACAAATATGGTTTTAAAGATTTATAACAGGATCTGAGCTTATAACTTTGGCTGGTCATAAATTAGCTTGGATTTTTGCTCATACACAAGTAAAATTATGTGGAGAGATGATAAAATAATAATTATTTTAGTCATGGAAATTGGGAATTTTTGAGAAAAAGACTAAAAATGAAATGTCAGAAAAAGTAAAAGATCTACAATTAAGCCACCAAACAATTGTTTCCAGAATGCAAGACCTTTCAAACAGTATCAAATACCATAGATTCAAATGTTTAAAAATTGCAAACACTTTTCCTTGGCTTTAGATTAGATATGCAATATGAGACAGTTACAACTGGAAATCCACATGCAAAAGAATGAAGTTGGACTATTTCACACTGTACACAAAAATTAACTCAAAATGGGTCATAGACCTAAATGTAAGAAGTGAAACTATAAAACTCTTAGAAGAAAACATTAAACTTTCATGACCTTGGGTTAGGCAAAACCTTCTTAGATATAACAAAAACACAAGTGACAAAAGAAAAACAGAGAAGTTGGACTTCACCAAAATTAAAAACATTTTTATTCAGAAGACACCCATCTGGGCTTCCCTGGTGGTGCAGTGGTTGAGAGTCTGCCTGCCGATGCAGGGTACATGGGTTCGTGCCCCGGTCCGGGAGGATCTCACATGCTGCGGCTGGGCCCATGAGCCATGGCCGCTGAGCCTGCGCATCTGGAGCCTGTGCTCTGCTGCGGGAGAGGCCACAACAGTGAGAGGCCCGCGTAACGCAAAAAAAAAAAAAAGACACCCATCCAAAAAGAGAAAAACTAGCCCACAGAATGGGAGAAAATATTTGTAAATAATATATCTAACGTGGGATTTATATATAAATTCTTTCAAATCAATAATAAAAAGATAACCAAATTTTAAACTGAGCAAAGGATTTGAGTTGCCATTTCTCCAAAGAAGATATACAAATGATCAGTAAGCACATGAACAGGTGCTGGATAACCTTAGACACCAGGGAAATGCAAATCAAAACCACAGTGAAATGCCATTTCACATCCCCTAGAATGGCTGTAATCAAAAGGACAGATAATAAATGTTGAGGATGATATAAAGAAATTGGAACCTTCATACGTTGCTGGTGGAAATGTAAAATGATGCAGCTTCTTTGGACAACAGTTTGACAGCTCCTCAGATGCTAAACATAGAGTTACCATATGATCCAACAATTCCACTCCTAGTTATATACCCAAGAGAAATAAACACATACATCCACATGTACATAAATGTGTACCTAAATGTTCATAGCAGCATTATTCCTAATAGCCAAAAAAGTCGAAAAAACCGAAATGTCCATCAACTGATGAATGCATAAGTAAAATGTGATATACAACCACACAATGGAATATTATTCAGCCGTAAAGAACAATGAAGTACTGACACATGCAACGTGGGTAAACCTTGAAATCATGATGCTAAGTGAAAGAAACCAGTCACAAAAGACCACGTATTCCCTGATTCCATTCATATGAAATCTCTAGATTAGGAAAATCTTTGGAAACAGAAAGTAAATGGGAGAAGGTAGAAATGTGGAATGACTGCTAATGGGTATGGGGTTTCTTTTGGGGATGTTGAAATGCTTTAACATTAGGTGGTTGTGACCGTCACATAATCCTGTGAGTATACTAGAAAACCATTACATTGTGCACTTTAAAAGTGTGAATTTTAACGTGTATGAATTATATCTCAGTGAAGCCACAAAGAAAAAAAAAGAAAGAGAGAGAAGGGTAGGGGAAGAAAGGGAATGGAAGAGAGAAAGGTAGTGTCGAAAAGAGGAGAGGAAAGAAGATGAAAAAATGAGAAAAGCAAGAGCTGCTGTTGTGGGTTTTCTCCTCAATAAGAAATGAAGAATAAAGGAAGGGATAGAGAGAGATTTGGTTGTGGTTTGGGAATGGAAGATAATAAATCAATAGAACAAAGAGAAAGGGATTTAATAGACCACAACCATGGATTATAAATTGAATGTCTACAGTTTTTCTGGAGGGATAGTAAAAGATTACAATTCCTTTTATTTAATATTTTTATACTATGTGTATACAGCTCTGTAGAGACTGGGCCATGTAGGGCCTAACCCTTTATTAACATTATATTATAAAAGAGGTTTGTACAAAGAACACTCAAGAGAAATTACTTGATTTGACAGATAGCTTCAGGAATTTCACCAAAGGTGACATTTGAGCTGCCTCTCATAGGACAAATAAAAATCAGATGGAGATCCAAGAGGCAGGGTATTATGTGCTGAGGGATCAGTTCATGTGAAAAAGCATAGCATAGCACAGAAATATGAGGGAAATGAGGTAGAGAAATTGCATGGGACAAGGAAGTAAAAGTTCTTTTCTATTATGCAATGAAGTTTTAACTTTATCCTATAAATAATAAGCCAGGGAATGTGTTAAAATGAGATATAATCAGATTTTCATTTTAGAAAGGTAAACAAGGCCTTTATGATGAGGTACATTCCCTCTATACACAGTTTGTTGAGAGATTTTATCATGAAAAGATGTCGAATTTAGTCAAATGCGTTTTCTGCACCGATTGCAATAATCACATGATTTTTATCTTTCATTTTGCTATGTGGTATATTACAATGATTGGTTTACAGATGGTGAACCATTCATACATATCAGGGATAAATCCTGCTCGATCGCAGTACATGAGCCTTTTAGCATACTGTTGAATTCAGTTTGCTAAAATTTTGTTGAGGATTTTTGCACCTATGTTAATCAGGGATATTGGCCTGTAATTTTCTCTTCTTGCAGACTCCTTGCCTGGTTTTGGTATCAAGGTAATGCTAGATTTGTAAAATGATCATGGAAGTGTCCCCTCCTCTTTATCTTTTGGGAGAGTTTGAGAAAAATAGGTATTAATTCTCTTTTAAATGTTTTTAGCATTCACCAGTGAAGCCATCTGGTCTTGGAATTTTGTTAGGAGGCTTTTGATACTGATGCAGTCTCCTTACAAGTAATTGGTCTGTTCAGATTTTCTATGTCTTCATGATTCAGTCTTGGCAGGTTGCATGTTTCTAGAAATGTATCCATTTCTTCTAGGTTGTCCAAATTATTGGCATATAATTGTTCACAGTTATTTCTTATGATCCCATGAATTTCTGTGGTATCATTTGTGATATCTCCTCTTCTTTCATTTATAATTTTATTTGAGTCCTCTTTCTCAGTTTTAAAAATTGTCTTTTTAGTATATATTTCATTTATTTTCACTCTGGTCTTGGTTTTTTTCTTCCCTTTTCTGACTTCAGGTTTAGGTTTTTCATTTTCTTTCCCTTGAGGTGTAAAGTCAGGTTGAGATCTTCATTTTTTCTTAATGTAGGTATCTATTGCTCTGAACTTCCCTCTTACAACTGCTTATGTTGCATTCCATAAGTTTTGGTATGTTGTGTTTCCATTGTCATTTATATCAAGATTTTTCTCTTTTGATTTCTTCTTTGACCCATTGGTTGTTCAGTAGCATGTTATTTAATATCCACATATTTGTGAATTTTCCAGCTTTCTTCTTGTGATTAATTTCTAGTTTTATACCATTGTAATAGTCAGAAAAGATGCTTGATATTTTAATCTTCTTAAATTTATCAAAACTTTTGTGGCCCAGTATGTGATCAACCCTGGAGAATGTTCCATGTGCACTTGAGAAGAATGTATATTCTTGCTGTTGTATGCAATGTTCTGTAAAAGTCTATTAAGTCTGTTAATTCCATCTGATCTAACATGCAGTTTAAGTTGAATACTTTCTTATTGATTTTCTGCCTAGATGATCTATCCATTGTTGAAAGTGAGTATTGAATTATCCAGCTATTATTATATTGCTGTCTATTTCTCCATTCAGAAGTTTTATTTGCTTTATATTTTTGGGTGCTCCTATGTCGTACGCATAAATATTTACAAATGATATATCCTCTTGATGAATTGACTACTTTATCATTATATAATGACCTTATTTGTCTCATTACAGTCTTTGGTTTAAAATTATGTTGTCTGATATAAGTATAGCTATCCCTGCTTTCTTTTGGTTCTATTTGCATAGAATATCTTATTCCATCCCTTCACTTTCAATGTACATGTGTCCTTAAAGCTGAAGCGAACCCCTTGTAGGCAGCATATAGTGTGGTCTTATTTTTTTTTAGCATCTTTATGGGAGTATAATTGCTTTACAGTGTTGTGTTAGCTTCCGATGTACAACAACGTGAATCAGCTATATGTATACATATATCCCCATATCCCCTCCCTCTTGCATCTCCCTCCCAACCTCCGTATCCACCCTTCTAGGTGGTCACAAAGCACAGAGCTGATCTCCCTGTGCTATGCGACTGCTTCCCACTAGCTATCTATTTTACATTTGGTAGTGTATATACGTCAATGCCACTCTCTCACTTTGTCTCAGCTTACCCTTCCCCCTCCCCATGTCCTCAAGTCCATTCTCTACGTCTGCGTCTTTATTCCTGTCCTGCCCCTAGGTTCTTCAGAACCTTTTTTTTTTTTAGATTCCATATATATGTGCTAGCATACGGTATTTGCTTTTCTCTGTCTGACTTACTTCACTCTGTATGACAGAGTCTAGGTCCATCCACCTCACTACAAATAACTCAGTTTCGCTTCTCTTTATGGCTGAGTAATAATCCATTGTATATATGTGCCACATCTTCTTTATCCATTCATCTGTTGATGGACACTTACGTTGTCCATGTCCTGGCTATTGTAAATAGTGCTGCAATGAACATTGCAGTACATGACTCTTTTTGAATTATGGTTTTCTCAGGGTATATGCCCAGTAGGGGGATTGCTGGGTCATTTAGTAGTTTTATTTTTATTTTTATAAGGAACCCCCATACTGTTCTCCATAGTGGCTATATCAATTTACATTCCCAACAGTGTAGGAGGGTTCCCTTTTCTCCACACCCTCTCCAGCAGTTATTGTTTGTAGATTTTTTGATGATGGCCATTCTGACTGGTGTGAGGTGATACCTCATTGCAGTTTTGATTTGCATTTCTCTAATGATTAGTGATGTTGAGCATTTTTCATGTGTTTGTTGGCAATCTGTATATCTTCTTTGGAGAAATGTCTATTTAGGTCTTCTGCCCATTTTTGAATTGGGTTGCTTTTTTGATTTTGAGCTGCATGAGCTGCTTGTATATTTTGGAGATTAATCCTTTGTCAGTTGCTTCATTTGCAAATATTTTCTCCCATTCTGAGGGCTGTCTTTTCGTCGTTTATGGTTCTTTCATTTATGATTTTATTTAGTTGAGTCCTGTTTTTTTCTTGGTAAGTCTAGCTAAAGATTTGCCAATCTTGTTTATCTTTTCAGAGAACCAGTTTTGAGTTTTCCAGACCTCTTCTGTTGTCTTTTTAGTCTTCATTTCACTTATTTCTCCACTCATTTTTGTTATTTCCTTCTTTCTACTAATTTTGGGCTTCATTTGTTCTTTTTCCAGCTCCTTGAGGTGTAAATTTAGGTTTCATAAAATCATTTTCTATGAATCATTTTTCATAATAATGTAATGTAGTATTCCTGGCTCTATTACTAATGCTAGAGAAGACAGAACTAGAGTACTATTTGAAAAAGGAGTGGAAGAAAAAAAAATCAGGTACCAAAAAGGTTAATGTTGTTTTGTACCAAATTTATCCGCTTATAATTACAATTCTATCATTTTTTCCCCTATTTAACTGAGAGAAAAATATGGATGCTACCAAGAGTTTTGAACTTGACTCAAAGTTACTTTATCTCAAACTATGGTCATGATTCTTAGTAACCTCAATATCCACAGAAATGATCCTTCCATTAACCTGGCCTCTCAGTCTTTGTCTTCCTTCCCCACAATAATATTGTCTTCCACTCTGCTTCAAGTGCTTATTCCCATGATGATGCTCTAGAGCTTGTCTTTATTTTCCTACATTCTTCCACCTGACTACTACTCTCTTTTTGGCTCATTCTTTCCAATATTCTAGTTCCATTAATTTTTCAAACTCACTAGATATGCCAACGCATTAGAACTAGTACCTCTGCAGGGTCCCTCATACCTTCACAATCTCACTCCCAGGAAGTTTGAGAAAAAAGAAAACAGTCTATGTTCTTCCCTGGTGGTGCAGTGGTTAAGACTCCACGCTCCCAACACAGGGGGCCTGGGTTCGATCCCTGGTCAGGGAACTAGATCCCACATGCATGTCACAACTAAGAGTCTGCATGCCACAACTAAGGAGCCTGCCTGCCGCAACTAAGAAAAAATAAATAAACAAATATTAAAAAAGAAAGAAAGAAAGAAAATATTCTATACTTGTAAGAGATAGGGTAGGGGATTCCTGGAGAAAGAGAACCAGGCATGGCTTTCTTGACATAGAGAAGCCATTTTTGGCCTAAGCCATTTTGTGACCTAAGCCTGATTACAATACTTATCCTTGAACAGATCTCAGTAATTAATGATCTTAAGGGAACAAAAGAATGCAGAAGCAAATGACTTATTGGGCAAAAGAAGTAACCCTAGCAAAGATAATATATCAGTTGCAAAGACTCCCATTTCTGTTTCAGTGGTAAAGATTAGCCTGAAGAGCTCAACAACAGATCAACTGGAACCTAAGGGATGATGATGTTGACCTTTTCTGACTCCTGTGACTTTAACCAACGAAAGCTTGGACTCTGTTGACCACCCAATCCCCTTCATGTATATGCATGTACTCTTAGCTTAAAAATTCCCCAATTTTGCTGTTTGGGGAGACACTGCTGTGGGAAAGATCTCTGGTGTTCCCCTACTTGCTGCAGGTAATAAATCCTTCCTTCTCCTGAGCTTTGGCTTGGTTGTGTCTTTTGGCTCAACACCCACCAAAAGGCAAACCCAGTTTTGGGGTAACATACTTACAAAATAATTTTTCATTCTTTCCTCAAATTTCCAATATTCCCTCACTCTCTGTTGATAATCTTACTTCCTATTTCATTGGGAAATAGAAACAATCAGCAGAAAATCTCCAACTATTCCCTCCATCACATCTACCAAAGCACCTGAACTTACATACTCTTACTTTCTTACCTGTGTGAGTATCTTTTCCTCAGAAATGTATGAAGGAACATAAAAATTTTTCCCTCAACTCCAAAGGAATCTCTGGTCTACCTTCAGCTAATTCAAGGGCCCCAGGTTAAGAACCACTAACCCAAAGAATGGCCTGTCATTTATGTCATATTCCCATGAGTTAGGGGGAGATGGCAGGGAACAAAGGAACATTGGGGAGAGATATTTGAACTGTTATACCTAAAAATGTAGTAAAAGGTTTGTGGAACAGTGCCCAGTTAATATAAAGGTATTTATTAAGAGCCGATTCTGGAACCACACAACCCAGATTGGGACTTGAACCCACGTGCTGGGACTCAAACCCAGCCAAAACCAAGAATGGGACTTGAACCCACGTGCTGGGACTCGAACCCAGCCAAAACCCAGACTGGGACTTGAACCCACAGTCTTTTAATTGAGATCACACACCTGGTCTCAGGACCTAATGAAGCTCAGGTTCTTTTTTGTGTGTGTGGTACACAGGCCTCTCACTGTTGTGGCCTCTCCCGTTGCAGAGCACAGGCTCCGGATGCACAGGCTCAGCGGCCATGGCTCATGGGCCCAGCCGCTCTGCGGCATGTGGGATCTTCCCGGACCGGGGCATGAACCCGTGTCCCCTGCATCAGCAGGCGGACTCTCAACCACTGCGCCACCAGGGAAGCCTGAAGCTCAGGTTCTTGATGTCTCATCACAGAGAGGAATTCAGTGACAGACAAAGGGATAAGCAAGAAGTGGATTTATCTAGAGAACCACACTCCACAGACAGAGTGTGGGTCATCTCAGAAGGCAAGAGTGGACCTCTGGGTATGGGGTTGTCAGTTTTTATAGGGGTGGGTAGTTTCATAGGCTAATGAGTGGGAGGAGTATTCCAGCTATTTTGGGGAAGGGGTGGGGATTTCCAGGAACTGGGCCACTGTCCACTTTTTGACTTTTATAGTTGGCCTTGGAACTCTCATGGTGCCTGTGGGTGTGTCATTTAGCTTGCTGATGTGTTATACTGAGGCTCAAGGTCTAGTGGAAGTCGATTAGTCTGTCATCTTGGACCTATTTGGTTCTAATCAGTTTATGTCATGTCCTCAGGCTATGTCATTCTTTTAAAGGTTGTGCCTTGCCTCTTCCCTCCTGTTTCAATTCCATGTCTACCAAGGGGCAAAATTTAGTAGAAAGATTGTTTAGCATAACACCACATATCACTGAAACTGAGGACTCTGATACAAAAGACTTTCCATGTCCCCCACTTCTTGTTTGTAGGAAAAAGGTTTCAGCTCCTAGCCCTTCCCTGAATTCCAAAAGGCAGATTCAAACAGTTACTAATTATAAGAGTGAGAGAATGCAGAAACAAAAGAAAGGCAGTTAAGAAACACTGCAGAGATGGAGCAGGGTCCTGGTTCCTGTTCAAGCGATATACATAGCAATCTGATACAAACTCTGAGTTCTTCTAGGGGAACTAAGTGCCCTCGCCCAGGTGGAAGATGGTAACCTCATGCTTAGCACAAGCACATGGACCCCAGACTGGCTGAAACCAAAAGGCTGATAATTGAGATTCCTGGAACACCACCCTGTTACCTCACCACCAACCAATCAGAGGAAGATCACACACAGTGCAGACCTCCCCTCAAACTTTGCCTATAAAAACTCTTCCCCAAAAACCATTGGGGAGTTCAGGCCTTTTGAGCACGAGCCACCCATTTTCCTTGCTCAGCCCTGCAATGAGCCTTTCTCTGTTCCAAACTATGATGACGTTTTGGTTTGTTTGGCCTCACTGTGTCTTGGGCACATGAACTTGGGTTCAATAACATCACCCTATAGATTGCTTCTTAATTACAAAGGGAAAAATATACCTTTACCATAGAAAGAAATGACCTTAATTGGTCAGCACGTTAATCAGTCAAACTTACCATCACAAATAATGGGACAAACCTAACATTAAACACCTCCTAATGTGATACAACATGAATTACATGGTATGACAAAAAGTATCCTTGCCAAATATATTTAATCTTAACTACTCGAGCCTCTCATAACTAGCAGTTTATAGGAAATACAAGGTCTAGAAGCAAAAATAAGTACAATCAGACAACTCAGAATTAGGCCATTCTTCAAGACAACTGGTTGGTTTCTTAAGGAAAAAATCAAAATTACTGGATTACAAGTTTTTGGTTAAAAGAAATCAAAGAAAGTTAAAAACCTAACTGCAACAGGCAATCACTGATATGATCTTAGTTCAAAAACAAACAGCATACAAAAGTCATTTTGCAGACAACCAGGAAATCTAAATATTAACTGGATATTAACTTAAAGAATAACTATTAATTTTCTTCCACATGATAAAGGTTTTGTGGTTATGTAGGACAATGTCCTCATAGAAGATATATAGCAAAAATATTCAGAGGTGAAGTGCCTTAATGTCTACAGCTTATGGTTCTCACAAAAACAAAAACAACCAGCAAACACACACACACATATATGTACATACAAACATATAAATAAAACGTGACATATAATAACAATTTTTAAATTTAGTGATGGGCATATGTGTGATTTTGTATTTTTTGTTCATCTTTTCTGTGTTTAAAATGCTCACAATAAGAAATTGGAAAAAAGAAGTCAAATCCTACCCATCTTTAACAGTCCATTTTGTGTTTTACCTACCTCTTCGAGAGCTTCCTTGCTGATTCCAGGACAAACTGCATTCTCCCTTTACTGAATTTCCCTGGTACTTTAAATTTAGCTCTTAATTAACGTTCTGTCTTGGACTCAGTCTGCAATAAATACATCTTAAATTTCCAGAAGACAAAGTGGAAGGTTCTTGTAGGGGGAGTACAGTAACAGGATATAGAAGGTAAACAATTGACTTAGAATTAGATTATGGTCAGCCTCTACTACGCAAGAAAAGTTAAGTTAGTGACAAGATTTAAGGGTGAGTGCTGAGGGCCTAAAATTAGGATGGTACAATAAAAATGAAAAGTCCTGGGAATTACGGGAAACATTTATACTCCCGACTTGCACTGGGCTTTTACTAGCTTTCACAAAGAGCCACCAAACCTTGACAGCTTTAAAAATCCCCCGGCTTTGAAACACCACAGTTATCTCAGAACTCAGGGTTTAACTGGAAAGGGTGACTTTAAATATAATTCTTCAGGCAGACATTGACTTCCAACATTCATTCGCTGAGCCAGAAGCTTTAGATAGGCTCACCTTGCACCCTTATTTCTACACACGTGTACAGTAATAAGTAGCCGTGGGAATATGCCGGAAGATCAAATTTACTTCGTTGATTAAATTCCCTTTGTTTAAGTTTTCTTCAACACAGAACATCGTTTAGCTTTGTGTCCAGCGTTTGAGAGTAAAGTATACTTTGAATCGTCAAGGCAGAAATGATTTGGGTTTGATAGGTTTCTCCGCGTTAAAAGTCAAGGTCGAAAGCCAGGGAGACGTCTTTTCGCCAGGCTCCTCACCTCGCCCTCTCACCCAGATTCTCCGCCAGCCCGGTGCCCCGCCAGTTCCCCGCTTGGCGCCAGCAGCCCGCCCACTTCCCGCCTCCCTCGCCATTGCCGCCCTCCCGGTTCCTTCTCCGCACCGCTGTCAGCCTCAGCTTCCCCCCAAGAGGGCGCATCGTCTAAACTCAAAGGACAAGCGGGAAGCGAAGCCTTTTCAGGGACCACCCCTCGCGGCTCTTCAGGCACCAAGGCCGCCAAGATGGCGCTGAAGGCGCAGGCGAGGTCACCTAGCGAGCGTTCGGGGGCCCCGCCCCCTGGGCCCCGCCCACACCCTGGAGGGTGGTCTGTGCCAGACATGGGCGGGTCCGGGCGGTTCCAGACGGGTCCAGCGTCCTGCGTGTCAGCGGTCTTGGCACAAGCTGGTAGATTAGAGACTGAGTAGCCGGACGGAGAGTCAAGATGGCAGCGCTGTTTAGGCGAAGCTGCGGGGTGAGAGGAAGAGCAGGGCTCGGCGCGGGTGGGAAATGGAGCTTGTGGTGTTTGGCGAGGGGGACCTGGACCGGAAATATGTGTGGCGGGGGGTGCGGTGTGGAAAGCGGTGATAAGGAAGGAGTCCGCTTCGGGGCGCCTTAGCCCTCCTTACCCCACCTCTGGCAAAGCCTGGATTCCGGACCCTGACTTTCACGCCCACCCCCTCCTCTCCTTGTGGGACGGAATGCTTCCTGCGTTTTCACTTTCCTCTATACCCTCGGCAACTGCCCCCGGTATAGGCGGCGTCCACTTTTGAGAATATCGCTTATCTTTCTCTGGCCCGAGACCCTTCCAAAGGTTTTCCGGAGGAATCCCATTCTATCTCGAAGTAAATCCATCTCTGAATTGGCCGGTGCCTCAGAATTACAACCCTGAACTAACTAGTTTTTGCTGAACTAGTATGTCTTGGGGAAAACGCTCTACTGGCTTTCTATCCCCAGCCTAAGAAGAAGGTCATAAAGTAAATTTTATTCTGCAATTGATGTATACTACAACAGCGGTCCCCAAGCTTTTTTTCGCACAAGGGACAGGTTTCATGGAAGACGAATTTTTTCCATGGGGGTGGGGGGATGGTTCACGAGGTAATGCGAGCGATGCGGAGCCCAGGTGAAGAAGATTTCGCTCGCTAGCCCACTACGCACCTCCTGTTGTGCGTCTTGGTTCCTAACAGGCTGCGGCCTGGTATCCTGCGGCCCCGGGGGTTGGGGACCCCTGTACTACAAAGTGCAGCCTGCCAAGTCACGGGGAAAAGGAAAACGGAGCAGCTGCTCATTAGGATACTTAAAAAGTTTAATATGCTTTTGTTTTCGTAATATGGAGAGAGACGCCTCCACGTTGTGTACGTTAAAAAAAAAGAGGAAAGTAAATCATACGGCACAATTTTCTTTGAAGCTTGTTTGTATATTCTAGTGTTGTCTCACAGATTTTAAATTGTCTCAGTCACTAGATATATTTTGTGCTTTATTATTTATATAGTCACACAAGACTGCCATTTAAATGTCATTTATAATTAAGAACGTTATGCCCAGTACCAAAATAGTAGCAGATTTAGAATTTCGAGTAATTCGAATGGATTTTTGCCCAATATTTGTCATTGTTATGCAGGTTAATGGACTCTGAAGGCAGAGATTGGGGGATTTAAAAAATGATTTTAAACTCTGACACCAGAAAAAAAGAGGGATTTCTCAATCTTGCAAAAAAAGGAAATAGAAAAACCTATCCAGAAAACTTATACCCCTGTATCTCTTCTTTGACACTCCCATAAAACTAAGACTAATTCCTAAGAAATATGCAAAAGTCTTTAATTATATCTGTGCTGTTATTGCAGAGTTAATGCTTGATTAAAGTTGCTGCCTTTTGGAGGTTTGGAATTCCATTGTTCTGATCAGAGAGCTCACAGTAGTAACCAATATTTATATAGCATTACGCTTCCAAGATATTATCTTATTTTAATCATCTCTGCAATTACCCAGTAAGATTAGCCTCATTTTCCAGGTTTGAAAAGTTAATTAACAGGGCTTTGGGCATTGTTCCCTGGCTGTAGCTACCTTTGTACTTTGTTTTACATAACATGTTTTCCTGAAAAATCATATGTAAACTTCTTGTAAATTATTTTAGATACACTAATAATTCCCTATTTAAAGTCTCCCAGCAGACCATTTTACCTGTATTGTGAGGTCTAATTTTGTGCAATGCTGTCAAAACACACATTTAGAAGGGTCAAGTTTTTTGGTCTGATTTTTGTGGGGTTTTTTTTTTGTTTGTTTGTTGGAATCTAATAACCAATTAGGATACTTAAATTGAAAGAGCAGTATAGCAAGGTGGTTGATGGCATGAGTTCATGATAGTAAATGTTAGAATAATAATCCTGGTTCCTAATAGTAAGTAGAGTGACCTTGGCCAATTTTACTTGACTTTTCCAAGCCTCAGTTTCTACATATGCAAAATAAGAATAAAAATAGTTCCTTAATCTTGGGATTGACCGAAAGATTCAGTGCATTAATACGTGGAATGTGACTAAAGAAGAATAGGTTTGGTCTATGATGACTGGACAATGAGTATCAGAGAAACCATGTTTTACTTCCAAAATAAAATTAATGAAAATTGCAAAAAAGATATGAATTTTTGTACTCTATTTTTTTCAAAATTGTAGTATAAAGTATGTTATCACTTTGAAAGGGTTATTTAAATTACGATATTTGACAGTCTTCATTGTCACTTTAAATGTAGATAATTCTGTTTACAAGTTCAAGTTGTCATCTACAAAGTGGACACTTTCTTTTCACAGATTTTGAAAAACATAAGCAAGTTCAGTTCTTGATCTTTTAGTATATTGTTGAGTTGCTCTTTTCTTTCAATGTCTAGCTTACTAGAATTTAGTTCCATCAAATTCCTTGAAGTATAAATTGTGTAATTTTGGCTGTCCTCAAACATTTACTTAGGAGTTCCAGTATGATTTCCAGTTTGATAACTTTAATAAATGCGAGTGGTTACTTTTTGTGTACATTGAACTGTTGTGAGTATAAAAATGGATTGCAAAGGAATAATATCTGCTTATATTTTTTATATATATTTTTTGAAGAAATATGCATGTATTTCAGGTATTAAGACAAGTAGTATATTAATGGTTTAGAATAGGGTTGACAAACTGTAAAGAGACAGTAAATATTTTTGGCTTTGTGGACCATATGGTTTCACAACTCTGCTGTGAAAGCAGCAATAGACAATATGGTATGGCTGTGTTCCAACAGAATTTTATTTACAAAACTGGTGGGTACTATAGTGTGCTTACCCTTCGCTTAGAATATTCTAAGAATACTTACAGACAACAGCAGAAAATATAGAAAATTGTTTTAGGCTAATTTGTTTTATTAAATAAAGTGAGGTATCGTAGAAAATGGGATCCTCCAAGGGGAAGATTCCCAGAGGCATTCCTGGGAGGCTCTCCAGAGACAGGGTATCAAAGTTGATGGACTAGGCAACTCTTGAATGTATGGTACCATCCTATTGTTGCCCCCCCCACCCCGGTTCCAACTCCCCAATCACAAATGTTCTAGAACTTGTAGATGAGATTTCTCGAATAGTGGTTCTAAGTCTACCACTACCCCTGATTGGTATTTGTCTTGGAAACACTCCATGTTAGTAGTGCAAATACTACTAATCAGTTTTAGTTGCATTGCATTTTTTTTTCTTTTTCTTTTTTTTTTTTTTTGCGGTAATGTGGGATCTTCCCGGACTGGGGCATGAACCCGCGTCCCGCGCATCGGCTGGCGGACTCTCAACCACTGCGCCACCAGGGAAGCCCTGCATTACATTTTTTAAAAATTTTATTTTATTTATTTATTTTTTATACAGCAGGTTCTTATTAGTTATCTATTTCATACATATTAGTGTATACATGTCAATCCCAATCTCACAATTCATCCCCCCCTCCACAGCATTCCCCCCCTTGGTGTCCATACATTTGTTCTCTACATCTGTGTCTCTATTTCTGCCTTGCAAATGGTTCATCTGTACCATTTTTCTGGGTTCTCCATATATGTGTTAATATACGATATTTGTTTTTCTCTTTCTGACCACTCTGTATGACAGTCTCTAGGTCCATCCATGTCTCTACAAATGACCCAATTTTGTTCCTTTTTATGGCCGAGTAATATTCCATTGTATATATGTACCACATCTTCTTTATTCATTAATCTGTCAGTGAGCATTTAGGTTGCTTCCATGACCTGGCTATTGTAAATAGTGCTGCAGTGAACATTGGGGTGCATGTGTCTTTTTGAATTATTGTTTTCTCTGGCTGTGTGCCCAGCAGTGGGGTTGCTGGGTCATGTGGTAATTCTATTTTTAGTTTTTTTAAGGAACCTCCATACTGCTCTCCATAGTGGCTGTATCAGTTTGCATTCCAACCAGCAGTGCAAGAGGGTTCCCTTTTCTCCACACCCTCTCCAGCATTTGTTGTTTGTAGATTTTCAGATGATGCCCATTCTAACGGGTGTGAGGTGATACCTCATTGTAGTTTTGATTTTCATTTCTCTAATAATTAGTGATGTTAAGCAGCTTTTCATGTGCCTCTTGGCCATCTGTATGTCTTCTTTGGAGAAATGTCTATTTAGGCCTTCTGCCCATTTTTGGATTGGGTTGTTTGTTTTTTTAATATTGAGCTGCATGAGCTGTGTATATATTTTGGAGATTAATCTTTTGCCTATTGATTCATTTGCAAATATTTTCTCCCATTCTGAGGGCTGTCTTTTTGTCTTGTTTATAGTTTCCTTTGCTGTGCAAACGTTTTTAAGTTTCATTAGGTCCCATTTGTTTATTTTTGTTTTTATTTCCATTACTCTAGGAGGAGGGTCAAAAAACATCTTGCTGTGATTTATGTCAGAGTGTTCTTCCTATGTTTTCCTCTAAGAGTTTTATAGTGTTCGGTCTTACATTTAGGTCTTTAATCCATTTTGAGTTTATTTTTGTGTATGGTGTTAGGGAGTGTTCTAATTTTATTCTGCTACATGTAGCTGTCCAGTTTTCCCAGCACCACTTACTGAAGAGACTGTCTTTTCTCCATTGTATATCCTTGCCTCCATTGTCATAGATTAGTTGACCATATTTGTGTGTCTACCTCTGGGCTTTGTATCCTGTTCCATTGATCTGTATTTCTGTTTTTGTGCCAGTATCATACTGTCTTGATTACTAGAGCTTTGTAGTATAGTCTGAAGTCAGGGAGTCTGATTCCTCCAGCTCCATTTTTTTTCCCTCAAGAGTACTTTGGCTCTTGGGGGTCTTTTGTGTCTCCATACAAATTTTACGATTTTTGTTCTAGTTCTGTAAAAAATGCCATTGGTAATTTGATAGGGATTGCATTGAATCTGTAGATTCCTTTGGGTAGTAGAGTTATTTTCACAATATTGATTCTTCCAATCTAAGAACATGGTATATCTCTCTATCTGTTTGTGTCATCTTTGATTTCTTTCATCAGTGTCTTATAGTTTTCCAAGTACAGGTCTTTTGCCTCCTTAGGTAGGTTTATTCTTAGGTATTTTATTCTTTTTGTTGCAATGGTTAATGGGATTCGTTCCTTAATTTCTCTTTCTGATCTTTCGTTGTTAGTATATAGGAATGCAAGAGATTTCTGTGCATTAATTTTATATCCTGCAACTTTACTGAATTCATTGATTAGCTCTAGTAGTTTTCTGGTGGCATTTTTAGGATTATCTATTTATAGTATCATGTCATCTGTAAACAGTGACAGTTTTACTTCTTTTCTGATTTGTATTCCTTTTATTTCTTTTTCTTCTCTGATTGCTGTGGCTAGGACTGCCAAAACTATGTTGAATAAGAGTGGAGAGAGTGGATATCCTTGTCTTGTTCCTGATCTTAGAGGAAATGCTTTCAGTTTTTCACCATTGAGCATGATGTTTGCTGTGGGTTTGTCATATATGGCCTTTATTTTGTTGAGGTAGTTTCCCTCTGTGCCCACTTTCTGGAGAGTTTTTGTTGTAAATGTGTGTTGAATTTTGTCAAAAGCTTTTTCTGCATCTATGGAGATGATCATATGGTTTTCATTCTTCAGTTTGTTAATATGGTATATCACATTGATTGATTTGCATATATTGAAGAATCTTTGCATCTCTCGGAAAAATCCCACTTGATCATGGTGTATGATTCTTTTAATGTGTTTTTGGACTCTGTTTGCTAGTATTTCGTTGAGGATATTTGTGTCTATATTCATCAGTGATATTGGTCTGCAATTTTCTTTTTTTGTCGTATCTTTGTCTGGTTTTGGTATTAGGGTGATGGTGGCCTCATAGAATGAGTTTGGGAGTGTTCCTTCCATTGTATTTCTGAGGTGTCCATTGTAACTTCTCCTTTTTCATTTCTAATTTTACTGATTTGAGTCCTCTCGCTCTTTTTCTTGATGAGTCTGGCTAAAGGTTTATCAATTTTGTTTATCTTCTCAAAGAACCAGCTTTTAGTTTTATTGATCTTTGCTATTGTTTTCTTTGTTTCTATTTCATTTATTTCTGCTCTGATCTATGATTTCTTTCCTTATATTAACTTTGGGTTTTCTTTGTTCTTCTTTCTCTAGTTTCTTTAGGTGTAAGGTTAGATTGTTTATTTGAAATTTTTTCTTGTTTCTTGAGGTAGGATTGTATTGCTATAAACTTCCCTCTTAAAAAAAAAAAAAAAAAAAACTTCCCTCTTAGAACTGCTTTTGCTGCATCCCATAGGTTTTGTTTCGTCATGTGTTCATTGTCATTTGTCTCTAGGTGTTTTTTGATTTCCTATTTGATTTCTTCAGTGATCTCTTGGTTATTTAGTAATGTATTGTTTAGCCTCCATGTGTTTGTGTTTTTTACTTTTCTTTTCCCCTGTAATTTATTTCTAATTTCATAGTGTTGTGGTCGGAAAAGATGCTTGATATGATTTGTTTTCTTAAATTTACTGAGGCTTGATTTGTGACCCAAGATGTGATCTGTCCTGGAGAATGTTTCATGTGCACTTGAGAAGAAAGTGTAATCTGCTGTTTTCAGATGGTCCTGTAAATATCAATTGAATCTATCTGGTCTATGGTGTCTTTTAAATCTTGTGTTTCCTTATTAATTTTCTGGATGATCTGTCCATTGGTGTAAGTGAGGTGTTAAAGTCCCCCACTATTATTGTGTTACTGTGGATTTTCTCTTTTATAGGTGTTAGCATTTGCCTTATGTGTTGAGGTGCTCCTATGTTGGGTGCATATATATTTATAATTGTTATATCTTCTTCTTGGATTGATCCCTTGATCATTATGTAGTGTCCTTCCTTGTCTCTTGTAACATTCTTTGTTTTAAAGTCTATTTTATCTGATATGATTGTTGCTACTCCAGCTTTCTTTTGATTTCCATTTGCATGGAATATCTTTTTCCATCCCCTCACTTTCAGTCTGTATGCATCCCTAGTTCTGAACTGGCTCTCTTGCAGACAGCATGTACATGGGCCTTGTTTTTGTATCCATTCAACAAGCCTGTGTCTTTTGGTTGGAGCATTAAATCCATTCACATTTAAGGTGATTATTGAAATGTATGTTCCTATCACCATTTTCTTAATTGTTTTGAGTTTGTTTTTGTAGTACCTTTTCTTTTGTGTGTTTCCCACTTAGAGAAGTTCCTTTAGCATTTGTTGTAGAGCTGGTTTGGTGCTGCTGAATTCTCTTAGCTTTTGCTTTTCTGAAGCTTTTGTTTTCTCCATCGAATCTGAATGAGATCCGTGCTGGGTAGAGTAATCTTGGTTATAGGTGCTTCCCTTTCATCACTTTAAATATATCATGCCACTCCCTTTTGGCTTGTAGAGTTTATGCTAAGAAATCAGCTGTTAAGCTTATGGGAGTTCCCTTGTATATTATTTGTCCTTTTTCCCTTGTTCCTTTTAATAATTTTTCTTTGTCTTTAATTTTTGTCAGTTTGATTACTGTGTGTCTTGGTGTGTTTCTCCTTAGGTTTATCCTGCCTGGGACTTGGGTGCTCCCTGGACTTGGGTGGCTATTTCCTGGACTTGGGTGGCTTCCTGGACTTGGGTGGCTATTTCCTTTCCCATGTTAGGGAAGTTTTCGACTATAATCTCTTCAAATATTTTCTCGGGTCCTTTCTCTCTCTCTTCTCCTTCTCATACCCCTATAACATGAATGTTGTTGCGTTTAATGTTGTCCCAGAGGTCTCTAAGGCTGTCTTCATTTCTTTTCATTCTTTTTTTTAATTCTTTCTGCTGCAGTGAATTCCACCATTCTGTTTTTCAGGTCACTTATCCGTTCTTCTGCCTCAGTTATTCTGCTATTGATTCCTTCTAGTGTAGTCTTCATTTCAGTTATTGTATTGTTCATCTCTGTTTGTTTGTTCTTTATTTCTCCTAGGTGTTTGTTTTTTAATTCTTTTAGGTCTTTGCTAAACATTTCTTGCATCTTCTTGATCTTTGCTGCCATTATTTTTCCAAGGTCCTAGATCATCTTCACTATCATTATTCTGAATTCTTTTTCTGGAAGGTTGCCTATCTCCACTTCATTTAGTTGTTTTTCTGGGGTTTTGTCTTGTTCCTTCATCTGGTACATAGTCTTCTGCCTTTTCATTTTGTCTGTCTTTCTGTGAATGTGGTTTTTGTTCCACAGGCTACAGAATTGTAGTTTTTCTTGCTTCTGCTGTCTGCCCTCTGATGGATGAGTCTATCTAAGCTGTGCCAGCTTTCTGATGGGAGGGACTGGTGGTGGGTAGAGCTGGCTGTTGCTCTGTTGGGCAGAGCTCAGTAAAACTTTAATCCACTTGTCTGCTGATGGGTGTGGCTGAGTTCCCTCCCTGTTGGGTGTTTGGCCTGAGGCGACTCAGCACTTGCACCTACCTGGCTCTTTGGTGGGGCTAATGAGGACTCCAGGAGGGCTCACACCAAGGTGTACTTCCCAGAACTGCTGCCAGTGTCCTTGTCCCCGTGGTGAGCCACAACCACCCCCCACCTCTGCAGGAGACCCTCCAACACTAGCAGGCAGGTCTGGTTCAGTCTGCTACAGGGTCACTGCTCCTTCACCGGGTCCTGATGTGCACACTGTTTTGTGTGTGCCCTCCAAGAGTGGAGTCTCTGTTTCCCCCAGTCCTGTTGAAGTCTTGCAATCAAATCCCACTAGCCTTCAAAGTCTGATTCTCTGGGAATTCCTCCTCCCATTGCTGGACCCCCAGGTTGGGAAGCCTGACATGGGGCTCAGAACCTTCACTCCAGTAGGTGGACTTCTGAGGTATAATTTTTCTCCAGTTTGTGAGTCACCCACCCAGTGGTTATGGGATTTGATTTTATTGTACTTGCGCCCCTCCTCCCATCTTATTGCGGCTTCTCCTTTGTCTTTGGTAGTGGGCTATCTTTTTTGGTGAGTTCCAGTGTCTTCCTGTCGATGATTGTTCAGCAGTTGTGATTCTGGTGCTCTCACAAGAGGGAGTAAGCGCACATCCTTCTACTCTGCCATCTTGAACCAATCTCTCCACATTGCATTTTTTTAAAAAAGAATTTCCTTTATGATAGGTGTTCAAATATCTGATAATTGGCTTAATACAGAAGTCAAATTATTGTTGAGGGCATTTAAGTAATGACTTAAACTGTTTTCTTGAATATGGTCAAAGAAGCTGTTCTACTCACTTGTGTTGTCAGTATTCTATTTGACTCATGTTTAATTTATCAAATTTATTGTAATAAAATTGTTCTTTGTAGGTACTGAGAAGTCTTTCTCGCTTTGACTGGAGATCACAACATACGAAAGCTGTCCAACACCGTGAACCTGGATCAGGATTTAGTTTTGGTATATGTTTTGTTCTGTGTTTTGATTTTAAACTTTTTTTGTTGTATGTTTGCAGCTTTTTATATGTATTTATCTGAAACATGTTTGTAAACAAACTTAGTAATGTCTGTAAGTGAATAGAACCAATCACCATCCACAGGTTGTTCACAGTTAGTCATACCCATTCTTCCTGATCTTGTTTTCTTCTCCATCATAATACTCTATACATAAATCTGTATTAGCAGCATACATATATATTTCCGCCATTTTTCTTAAGTATATATCCCCAAATAAATAACAAATTCACTGCTACATATGACTAGTCTTCAACTTAGAAATGAATGCAACAAATACTTCTTAAACACTTATTAGTTACAAGGTGCTAGGTGCCTGCTAATAAGCCAGAGCCTGGTTTGTCCATAATATATCTGAACTGCAGTTTGGTGCTAGTACATGTGGTTCTCAGTTTTGGGATCAGGGAGCCATGTGGTGTCGGAGGGAAAAGGAATAAGATTTTGCTTCCCTTTTCTCTCTAAAATGAAGAGCCCCACCCAGGCAAAAAATTTGAAAAATAATCCCTTTCTTCAGCATCCTTTGCCCCCTAAAGTGCTTTTTGCTTCAAAATTATTACCTTTCCTCTAGTTGAAAACCCATTTTCTCAGTTCACTTGGTCTCAGAAAATAGTTAAAAGGCAGCTGAGATAATTAACTCACACCCAGGTAGAAATAACAAACTCAAAACTCCCTAAGGTTATCATTTTTGGTTTTTGTTTTATTTTTTAAGATTGTTAACATCTTTATAAAGTTTTTTTAACAGAATTAAGTGAAAAATTTGAAACAGCCTGAGGATAGCAGTTTGGGACACTGGATCTTATTTTCTTATTGAGACGTTAGCATAGGTTTGGTATGGTTGCTCCTTAGTTTCAGTTTGTCACGTACAGATTCATACTCAATAGTAAGAGACTAGCAGGAGAAATCTATGGTTGTTCGCTGACTGACAGAAGATGAGATGGATACAAGTGTTTAGGAGGGAGATTGTGGAGCTCAAGAAAAGGAATAGGGATAACACCTATGACCAGTTGCACCTGGTTGTTTAGCTATAAAATGGGGATAATATCTACAACAGAGGATTTATTTGAAGATTAAATTATATGACATATGTGAAGTCCTAGCACATAGTAACTGGATCAAAGTAGGTTCTCAAATAATACGTAATAGATCCTTGCCTTCCCTCCTCTTTACCCACTCACAATTTTGATATGAATTGGCCCCAATTTTAGACGTAAAGTTGTGATGTAGAGAACACTAGACTGAAACGCTAAGTATACTTTTATTGCTAATTCATTGTAAGGCTCTGGAGCTATCGTTTCCTTAGTCTGGGCTTTTGTTTCCTTATTTATACAATGAGAGATTCAACACCGAATTTCTAATGTCTTTTACATTTTATTTCATATATCCCTATAGAAATGATTACTATACTCCTAAACATTCTTGCTCATTCTTGCCTTTCTGCCTTTTTTCTCATTCTTCTTACCTGAAATACTCTGTATCTTTTTAAAATTTTACCTATCCTTTGATAGTATGGATTTTTAAAAGTATGGTGGTAATTGGCTTCTGTCCTCGGTCCAGTCACCCTATTCACTTCATTAATTTGAGAAGCTTTCCCACCACTTTTGCCAGTTGCTTTGTGCTAATTTATAAGCTTAAATTATCTGAGTTTAAAGGAGGAGTAAAATTGAAATTATGATATTAGTATTATATGATATTTTGGAACAAGTTTTATTGGTTTATGGTCACTGGTCATATCTTATCTCCCTAATTAGATTGATTCTTGAGATCAGGGCATTGTCATATGTATTAGTTTTATTTCAGTGTTAGTCAAAGTTTGATGAGTCTGCTTTGGAACTAATAATAAGTAAGAAAAATTGTTTTTACCTTAACACTTGGAAGAGGAAAACTCAAGTTTATATCTGTTACTCATTTGTAAAAGCTAGAAATCTTACCTACTTTTTTGGCATGAGTATCGATATAGATTTATTCACATAGCACAGTGAAATCTTGATTAGTCTGAAGGCACATTGTAGTCTGACTTTCTTGTTATCAAGGTTTAAAGTCTCCATTATAAATATAAATTTCCACATACTTCATTTCCCTCAACTCATTGTCCTATTTTAATGTTTTCTAAATAACTTTCCCTTAGCGTTCACTGAACAGCAGAAAGAATTTCAAGCTACTGCTCGTAAATTTGCCAGGGAGGAAATAATCCCAGTTGCTGCAGAATACGATAAGACTGGCGAGGTAGGTTTATGCATTTTAAGGAGAGAAAAGTCTTTGACATATTTTACAAGATTTTAAATATAAATAGATTTTAAATGTAACTGGCTTTTATCTTTATTATTTTTTTTTTCTTTCAGTACCCTGTCCCACTAATTAAAAGAGCCTGGGAACTTGGTTTATTGAATACACACATTCCAGAAAGTTGTGGTAAGCTTTCTTTACATTTTTAATTCTAGAATGCCTATGTACAAGAAGAATTTTGAAATTCTATTCAGTCATTCTTTCAGATATTTGTTGCCATTAAATGGTTTTCTACCTTTGTGCCACTGTTCAGACTTCAGTATTTGTCAGCTTTTAGAAGCCTTGTACTCAACACTTAGAGGCATTCTTCCTTCTTTATAACTGGTTCCGATGTTAACTTGATCCTAATCCTTGGTAACGTCTACCTCTACAGTTAGTTGATTTGTTGCATTTTAATTCTACCTTTGATTTTACATTTTATTGAGACTTTCCTTTCACTCCTTTCGTCAGTCAAAAGGTTAAAATTTTAGCAGAGTTGAATCAAGTTTTTACAAAATCAAGCTGAAACAGGAAGACAGGTCCAGATTACAAATAGTAAGAGAATTTTTTGAAATTTTAAAACTTATTTTAGAGAAGTATACTTTGTTACTGTACTAGCCAGAAAACTTCTAGTTTCTAGTGTTATAGATACTGTTTTTGCAAATTTGCTGTTAAAATCAATTAGGTTATATTGGAAGTAATTTAAATAGTTGACCCTTATTTCTGTTGAGGTGTGCTATATATTATAATGGGCTCTTAAAACATTTTGATACTGTAGGAGGTCTTGGACTTGGAACTTTTGATAGCTGTCTAATTACTGAAGAAATGGCTTATGGATGTACAGGGGTTCAGACTGCTATTGAAGGAAATTCTCTGGGGGTAAGTTACCTAGAAAATGAATTGCTTAACTGAGCTGTTGTTAATGAAACAGTACTGCTAAGTTAGGTTAGCTGGTGGAACACAGTTTTCTTTAAAAAGGAACACAAGATTCTGCAGTGAAGCCTGGAGTTCTTTTCCATGAGTTGATCATTTTGGCTGTTGTATTTAGTACTTGGAGTCCTAGCTGTCTCTGTGGGAAACTGTACACTTTGGCTGTGGCTTCAGTGGCAATTCTTATGTAAGGGCATTCAGGAGAAGGATTGGAATGGCTTGCTGCCACTGCTGGCAATGCTGAAATTTAGTGAGTAATTCTTAGGACATCTGATCATATATACCATGTCATTTATTGTAAATTTAATTCTTTTTTTGTTTGTTTATTTTTGTCTGCATTGGGTCTTCGTTGCTGCGTGCAGGCTTTCTCTAGTTGCAGCGAGTGGGGGCTGCTCTTCATTGCAGCGCGCAGGCTTCTCATTGCGTGGCTTCTCTTGTTGTGTAGCATGGGCTCTAGGCACGTGGGCTTCAGTAGTTGTGGTGCATGGGCTCAGTAGTTATGACTCACGAGCTCTAGAGCGCAGGGTCAGTAGTTGTGGCACACGGGCTTAGTTGCTCCACGGCATGTCAGATCTTCCCGGACCAGGGCTCGAACCCGTGTCCCCTGCATTGGCAGGTGGATTCTTATCCACTGTGCCACCAGGGAAGTCCGTAAATTTAATTCTCTACTTGTGTATCTTATTACAGTAGATTTTTATATATTATATTACCAACAAGTTCTGTATAAATTTGTTTTATGAAAATACTTGGATTAATAGATTTATATCCTTGTGGTTTTAGCTCTCTAACTTAGAGGCAGAATAAAGGCCAATTCTTTGGACTTACCCTTGGGGAAAAATAGTTCTCATGTTTTGAATTAAGTATTTCAATTTACATACCTAATTTTAAAATATCTTGCTTTTTTAATATCACTTTTCTTTGGTTGATAGCAAATGCCTGTTATTATTGCTGGAAATGATCAACAACAAAAGAAATATTTGGGGAGACTGACTGAGGAGCCAATGATGTGTGTGAGTATGTGTAGCTGCTGCTTTATTTCACATTTAAAGAAGTGAATAAGTGTGCTCTTTTTCCTTTTCAGTCTGTATATATACACTGGGCTACAGCACATTAAGGCAAAAGCAACATATTTAGGTACAATGATGTTTCTGGGATGCCAGAAAGTGTCAAAAAATAATCCTCTTGCTTATTTCCAGGAGAGTAATAGCTACTTAATGGAGCACTCCAGAGCTCTAGAACTGAGCAGTTGTGTCAGGAAGTTCAGATGGAATACATGGCAGTAGGTGTTTGAACTAGTAGTTTCTTGAACTAATAAGAAATTAATATGACTGAAAAGATAGCAGTTTAGTTTGTTGAATCACTGAGTGACTTCAGGAGGATATTTATAGATTTTATTTAATTTTCTGAGAACTACTCAACAATTTTTTTTTCCTTTTGCAGTACGTGGGCCTCTCACTGTTGTGGCCTCTCCCGTTGCGGAGCACAGGGTCAGGACGCGCAGGCTCAGCGGCCATGGCTCACGGGCCCAGACGCTCCGCAGCATGTGGGATCTTCCCGGACCGGGGCATGAACCCATGTCCCCTGCATCGGCAGGTGGACTCTCAACCACTGCACCACCAGGGAAGCCTTCAACAAATTTTTAAATTGTAATTAATTTTGGCTGTGCCGTGAGGCATGCAGGATCTTAGTTCCCCAACCAGGGATCAAATCTGTGCCCCTTGCAGTAGAAGCACAGAGTCTTAACCACTGGACTGCCAGGGAAGTCCCTAAATTGGATTTTTTTATGTAAGATATTCTTATACATTTTACACACATGCATGCTGCAGTTCTATACTGAAAGTGACTTTACATAGGATTTTTCTTTCTTTTGGTTATTAGTCAAATAGATTTCAGTCTAGGGTGTGATTGTGATACCAAAATATAGTAAATTGTTATCATTTTGAGCTAACTGAGAATTGGTCTGAAAGAGTAGAAAGTAGTATTTGAAAATAAATGTTTTTTATTTATTTCAGGTACCTAAATTTCAGGTAAACTTATGAAGACATTTATATGTATTTCCTACTTAGTTGTCAATTTGTTTTAACAGGTGGGAGTTACTTAGTAGGCTAATTCTCAATATTGTCTAAGAATTGTGTGAAACATCCGATTCTTTTCTTGTAATGTATATAATATTAGAAATAGGCTAAAAAATTGTAGCATAGAGATGCTTTGGAGAACCTAACTTATACACTGATATGAATATTTGTAATTATCTTACTGTTTATAAATAGGTATTTCTAAAATATTAGAGTCTTTAAAAGTAGTTCAAGTATTTTAAACATTTCTTTGGCAGTTTTGTTATTAATATCTTCAGTATATGTAAAAATACATTCACTCTAGTCCCTAAATTATTCTAACTTCTGAATTAATAAAGGTTTACTGTACATTTTCCCCCTTCTAGTGCATAATATTATTCAAATATGTATCTAGTGCAATTGATGTACTCAAAATATGAAGCCAAGGGTAAAAATGAAAATAGTCAATAAGTATATTAATGAAAAATATTGATTAATTTCTACTGAGAGTCGGTTGACTCTCAATAATATTTATAAAATTATACTACATATAATATGTTTTATTTAAACTTTTTAGAATTAATATTTTAAAAACTTTCAGATTGTTAAAATAGTATAGAAGATTTAGAAAAGTATGAAGAAGAACAAAAACATCTGTAATCCCTCAGATATGAAGTTAACTGCTATAACTGTCTTATTGTATACTCTATTAGATTTTTTAATACATATAGATGTATTTTTCACAATTAATGTCATATTATATATGCAGTTTTACATCCTTTTTAACATAACGAGCATTTTCTTATGTTCTACTTTTTAAATACTGTGATATTTATGACTACATAATATGCTATCTAATTGATGTACTATATATTATTTCACTATTCCCTATTGTTGAATATTTAAATACCTTATATTTTTGCTTTTAAAAATAATGTCAGACTTCCCTGGTGGTGCAGTGGTTAGGAATCCACCTGCCAATGCAGGGGACATGGGTTCAAGCCCTGGTTTGGGAAGATTCCACATGCTGCGGTACAGCTAAGCCCGTGCGCCACAACTACTGAACCTGCGCTCTAGAGCCCACGAGCCAACTACTGAGCCCGTGCATCACAACTACTGAAGCCCACGTGCCTAGAGCCCATGCTCCGCAGCAAGAGAAGCCACTGCGATGAGAAGCCCATGCACTGCAACGAAGAGTAGCCCCTCCTCGACGCAACTAGAGAAAAGCCCACACGTAGCAACGAAGACCCAACGCAGCCAAAAATAAATAAATAAATTTATTAAAAAAATAATAATAATGTCATGGTAGGGGACTTCCCTGGTGGTCCAGTGGTAAAGAATCCACCTTACAATGCAGGGAACGTGGGTTTGATCCCTGGTCAGGGAACTAAGATCCCATATGCCGCAGGGCCACTGAGCCCGTGCGACATAACTACTGAGCTCGTGTGCCTCAACTAGAGAGCCTGCGTGCTGCAAACTACAGAGCCCATGTGCTCTGGAACCCACGTGCCTCAACGACAGAGCCCAGACGTCCTGGGGCCTGTGCTCCACAACTGGAGAAGAGAAAACCTGTACGCCACAACAAGAGAGAAGCCCATGTGCCATAATGAAAGATCCTGCATGCCTCAACGAAGATCCCACATACCACAACTAAGACCTGAAGCAGCCAATAAAAAAAAAAAATAATAATAATAATAATGTCATGGTAAAAATTGATACAGAAAAAGATGATAAGTTTTTGGATTTAATTTACAGTTACAGTGTTAGTGCATGTTCGTAAGACTTAATCTCTTACCAGATCATGTGATCAGTTATACTCTTGCGGAGGAAAGTGAGTACAGAAATAAATCAGGATGATACTATAATTATTTTTTAATACCACTTAGTGCAAAAACATTTTCTAAAAATCAAAACTAATTGTATTATTGCATATATATTACACATATAGTATTAAAATATCAATAATAAGTTAGAAACCATATTTATTTTTCAAAGATTAGATTAAATCTTTCAAAAAGTATATACCTAAAATATAGTATATATTTTAAAAAGTATATACCTAAAATATATGCAGTATTAGACAACTGGAAACAAGTATTAGACTACTAGGACAAGCTTGTTATGGGCAAGACATTCAGTAAACTTACTTGGTCTAAGAACTCATAAGTGTCTGAAAAAGCGTAACAGTGGTAAAGAAAACTCTTGTCATAAAACCATGTATTTCCAGTGGAACTGAGAAGTAGCTGAAATGTAACTGAACATTGAACTTGGGGTCCTAAGACCTGGCTTCAAGCCATATAATAGCAATATGATCTTATATAGTTACTTAGCCTCAAAGTCTCTTCTGTATTTTCTTCTGTATTGTTATACACACCTATTTTGGTCATATAACATCTAAAAAGGATATAGTAAACATAAAACAAAATGCTTAAGTTTTTATAAGAATATCTTCACATAGTGTCCCTTTTGCAAAAATATAGTAATTTCTTTCATACCTCATGGCCAGGGGATACTTTGTTTTCCTTAACTGTCATTCATTCATCCATTCATTTACTCAATATCTGAATTCCCTGCTATATGCCAGACTTCAGCTTATAGGCAGTTTACACTTGTAACTACAGTATAGTATTTTTTTTGTCTTGGTAAGTAGGAAGCACAGAGACAGTTTTATAGTCCTCCATTAGTAATTATTTGAACCTCGAAGCGTGTGTTGTAGTATATTATTATTTCCGGTTTATCTTTATTTTCACTTCATTCCTGATTTTTTAAAAAGCATGCGTTATATGAACTACCTCCAGTCACTTTAGAGTGTGAGGCAAAAAAGAAAAAATTAGTAGAGAATGAATGCAAAATTGTTTAAGATAAGGTGGTGGTATCATCACTAATAAAGAAAAGTATAATGTTCTACTCATTCTTTTAAATATTTGAATACTGTGTACCAGGTGGACTTGGAATAAAACAATGAATAAATCTGGGCTCTTGGGACTTCCCTGGTAGCACAGTGGTTAAGAATCTGCCTACCAATGCAGGGGACACGGGTTCGAGCCCTGGTCTGGGAAGATCCCACATGCCGCGGAGCAGCTAAGCCTGTGTGCCACAACTACTGAGCCTGCGCTCTAGAGCCAGTGAGCCACAACTACTGAGCCTGCATGCCACAACTACTGCAGGCCATGTGCCTAGGGCCTGTGCTCCACAAGAAAGAGAAGCCACTGCAATGAGAAGCCCGCACACTGCAACAAAGAGTAGCCCCCGCTCGCTGCAACTGGAGAAAGCCCATGCACAGCAACGAAGACCCAACACAGCCCCCCCCCACAAAAAATAATAAATAAATAAACCCACCACAACTGGGTTCCTGCTCATAGGTTAACAATCTGGTAGACCCTTAGATCCTTACCCAAAATGTATTATTCATAGAATTATAGAATTCATAGAATTATGCAAATTAATAATAAATTCTTCATAAATAATTATGCATAAAAGAATGTTATTAATTTGCTTGACTTAAGAGAACAAGTTGCACTGGAAACAAAAATGGCTTCTGCTGAAAGAGCATTATAAAATTAATTTTACTTACTAGGAAACAATCAAATAAGACAAGAACAACTCTGAAGAGCCAGCCATTGTGCATAGAAACACACAAACTCATACACTTCATAAGTTCTAAAAACTATGCCTTGGGCTTCACTGGTGGCACATTGGTTAAGAATCCACCTGCCAACGCAGGGGACAGGAGTTTGAGCCGTGGTCTGGGAAGATCCCACATGCCGTGGAACAATTAAGCCCGTGCGCCGCAACTACTGAGCCTGCACTCGCGAGCCTGCGAGCCACGACTACTGAAGCCCTCGTGCCTAGAGCCCGTGCTCCGCAACAAGAGAAGCCACCGCAATGAGAAGCCCACGCACTGCAGCGAAGAGTAGCCCCCGCTTGCCGCAACTAGAGAAAGCCCGCGTGCAGCAACAAAGACCCAACACAGCCCAAAATAAGTAAGAATAAAATAAATTTATGAAAAAGTTAAAAAAAAAATAAAAACTATGCCTTATTATAAAGCAGAGGAATGTCTAATAGCATATTTCAGAGGAAAAGAAATTCCCAAAGTTACTTAAAATAAAATTTTGGTACTTTAAAGAGTTATCTTTTCTGGGCAGTTCATTTGTATAATACTTTTTTTGTTGTGATGCTGAGAACATCTTTGAACATCTAGGTAGAAGAGTAATGCAGTTAACCTACATGACACCTGAATCTCCTCTATAGCACACCTGTGAAAAGGCCGTCTAGCTCATGTTTTCATGTCTAGGAGTCTCAACTTCCTGAAGCAGCTCCATTTGGGAGTGTCCCTGACTGTTAGAAAGCTCTTCTAGATTGCATGCTCCTGAGGGAAAGGATTGTGTCATTTCCTTTTATAACTTCACCACCTGATACCATAATAGGTGTTCAATAAGTTTGAATAATTTCACACTAGTTTTCTCCTATCAATTCAAATCCTCTCCCTTGGCTGTATAGCCCTTCAGGTATTTTAATATGGGTGTCATGTGGATCTTACTTTTTTCTAAGCAAACTAGCCCCAATTTTTTCATCTTTTCTTCATACAACACAGTAAAGTCCCACTGCCTTCTTAGTAATCATTGACTCAAAAATATTATTATAGAGCTAAATATAGTACTCTAGTATGGTCTGATGAGTACAGAGTAGCATGGTTCCATCACTCTTATTTTAGATACTTTTTTTTTTTTTTTTATAATATCCCCTCCTGGCCTTGCCCCCACCTCCCACCTTCATTTTAAACTGGAGCTGATTCAAACCTGCTGCTCTTGGAAGTAGGCCATCAGTATAGTCTCCAACAGAAAGATGATCTGCAAGGGGATATGAGTGTGAGAGAGCAGGGCAATCAGAAAGAAATCATGAGAAAATGAGACAAGGGAATGGAAAAGGTGAATAAACAGAGGATGATGAAGGAGGGAGAAAGACTGAAAGATTAAAATGTTGGGCTGAGTGGGGAGGTTGAAGAGAAGGGAGTTACTGAAAGCCTCGGGTTGGAGCAAGTCCAGAGCGGATCCTTCTGGGCCCTGTTCTCTCTCACAGATCCAGAGGGTTGCAATAAAGATGTGTCTCTTTGAGATTTTCCAGGTCTCTTTCCCATAAATCTGTATTTTCTTCTTAATTAAGGTCTTCTGGACCAAAGGTGTCATCCAAGAATTGTGTAAAGAGCACAAAGATAGGAAGAGGTAGATACTATTCTTTTGTAAATATATCTTATAGCATTAGCACTGTTGATTTACATAAAGCTTACTCTTGACTTAAATTGGCCAATCAGTCTCCCTGTCTCGTGTTAAGTTTTGGTATATTCACTGAGTAGTCTATTAAGTCTCCAGTTCCAGCCCTTATCTCTCCCCTGACCTTTACCCTCCTATATGAACTTATCTATTAGACATTTCTTCCTAGCTAGACTCAAATATGTTTTCTTTTCAACTTGTATTTTTATTTATTTATTTATTTTACTTATTTTTGGCTGTGTTGGGTCTTCGTTTCTATGCGAGGGCTTCCTCCAGTTGCAGTGAGTGGGGGCCACTCTTCATCGCGGTGTGTGGGTCTCTCACTGTCGCGGACTCTCATTGCAGAGCACAGGCTCCAGACGCGCAGGCTCAGTAGTGTGGCTCACGGCCCTAGTTGCTCCGCGGCAAGTGGGATCTTCCCAGACCAGGGCTCGAACCCATGTCCCCTGCATTGGCAGGCAGATTCTCAACCACTGCGCCACCAGGGAAGCCCTAGACTCAAATATCTTAAGCGTAGTGTGTCCCAAACCAAATTATTTTCTTCCCACTCTATAGTACTGCTTCTCTTAGAGATTATCCCTAATTGGAAGCTTCCTAAACTAAAAAATTGAGTCATAACATCCTCTTTAGCTCCCCAACATCCTATTCAGTCGTTGTGTCCTGTGGATTTCACACCACAATTCTAAACTTCATCTTATCTTCTTGCCTTATCTTGCTTCTTAGTTTAAGCTTTCTTTCTTGCCTAATTTGTGTCCCTAACTCCAGTCTTATGTAGGTATTTATGCCACTTACTAGATCTGTGAACTTGGGAAAATTACTTAACCTCACTGTCTCAGTTTCCTTATTTATAAAATGTAGATACCTAGTACTTGTGTCATAAGGATTATTGTGAGGTTTAAATGAGTCAAGTACTCAGAACAGCACCTGGAAGATAGTAAAAAGTTATTATTATTATCTCCCCTTAAATCTGTCCTTTATACTTCTGTAATAATAAACTATCTAAAATGTAAATCTGTCACTTTTCCTGCATTTACAAAAACATTGTGTTTCCATTTCATCAATAGCAGTGGTATCTAATATATTTTTTTTAGTTTGTGAACCCGTTTTAGAATCTGACATCCTCAGAAAAATGCATGTATATTCCTCACTTTTGCGCACTAGGCTGCTCTGGATTTCCCTGAAGCCCAGGTTCTGTGGCACAATAGCAAGTGTTTGATAAACTTTTGTTGAATGCATAAAAGTCTGCTCTCCTTAGCGTGGCATACACCTCAGCCTCCAGGACCAGGTCCCTGCCTGCCTTTTTAGCCTGTTTTCATGGCTTTCAGTTTCATACTTTACATTCTAGTACTGAACTGCTAGTACTTTGCCTTGTACAACTGCTGTTTCATTCTTCCATGCCTAGATCTGCTTGCCTCACTTATTTGTCCTTCAAGACTTATCTCCTTCAACGAGTATTACTTATTATTCTTCTTTTCATCTTCCTTACCACTCATCACCTCCCACCCCCTACAGGTCTAAGTGGTCATTTGAATTAAAATTAACTGTTAAGGTTTCTCTCTTTGGACTATAAGTACCTTAAGGGTAAGGAACTTGTGTCTTTAGGCCTTGTATTCCCAGTACCTGTCACTCAGTAAACTTGAATGAACTTCAGCTACCCATTGCTTGCCTTCCACCACTCCCTTTATCCATTCTGCTTACATCTTGTCACACATCTGTTGAAGAGCCTTAAGAGGCTTCCCTTTTTCCACCAGATAAAAATTTAACTTCTTAGTGTAATATAAAGTGTTCTTTGTCATCTGTTCCCTTCTTTTCTTTCCAGACTAATTTCTACCATTCCCTTACATGCACAGAATGCATAGAATCTGGTACTTTTGTATCACAAACACTGAGTAACCCTGCTTCTTATCTCGGCATCATTGCATATGTATTACTTCTTCCTGGAATACACATTCCCCCTTTTCCTTACCCCCTAAGAATTCCTTTTCCTTTTTGAGACCTAATTTAAACATCACCTCTGGGAAGCTTTCTGACACCCTAAAGCTAAGATAGTTTCTTAAGCCCATTGTGTGTGACTTTAATACTTAGATATATAATTACAATATAATATTCATCTCCACTGCTACGTTGTAAAAATCTTGAAGACAGGATGTCTTTCATCTCTGGCTTTTCCATCACCTCCTTCATAACCTGGTAAATGGTAGATACTACTCAATAAATGTTTGGATGAATGAGTTCGTGTGAAATTTATTTAACTTTGTTGAAGATACCTAACATTGTAATTTTTGATATGGTTTATTGGTATCCTACATCTAGTTTTAAATTACATATTAAATGTTTTTACATTTGAGTAGTTTGATTCTGTAAGAACATTTTATTGTTAAGTATTTTAAAGTATTTAAAATACTGACTTAAAAAATGAAATACCCTCCTGGTTCTAAATGTTCATAATTTAATAATTAACATATAATTATTTTCTCTTGTTTCCATATATTCAAGGCCTACTGTGTAACAGAACCTGGAGCAGGCTCTGATGTAGCTGCTATAAAGACCAAAGCAGAAAAAAAAGGAGATGAGTATATTATTAATGGTCAGAAGATGTGGATAACCAATGGAGGAAAAGCTAATTGGTATGTTGTTTAAAACCTCTCTATATTGATTCTTAAATGCTTTATATTCAGAATCTCCCCCTCTCTCCTTCCTTTATTATTAAACTACCACAATTAAGACAAGTTTTATTCATGGAACTGGAGGGTCCATAAAGGATTATAAATAGTTCAGTGATTTTCACAAACTATTCTTAAGTTCTGAACTATTCCTTCAAATTGTATCAGAAGTTTAATTTGTAAAATAAAATAAAACAAAAACACCTGCTCTGGTTGAATCTGATTAGGAAAGCTAGAGTTCCCTCTACTTGGCTTACTACCCCCACTCTCCCTAGCCCATACCAGGATCTTCTTGGAACCATTCCCCTAAGATTCTGAGGAAAAAGGAAAGCCATTGGTATAGCACATTTCTCTGCTTCTGAGCAATAATTTTAGAGAGGACAGAATTTTACTTTAATAAAATCTAAAAGGTCCAAATATATAGGTCCAAAAATAATGACATGAAGCTCAACAAAGGATCATAAAATCCTTTGTATTAATATAAAATGTTGAAGGAAAACATATTTGATAGCATTATTTGTGGAAAAAAGCTGAAGAAAGGGGGCTTCCCTTGTGGCGCAGTGGTTGGGAGTCTGCCTCCCGATGCAGGGGACGGGGGTTCGTGCCCCGGTCCGGGAGGATCCCACATGCCGCGGAGCGGCTGGGCCCGTGAGCTGTGGCTGCTGAGCCTGCGCGTCCGGAGCCTGTGCTCTGCAACGGGAGAGGCCACAGCAGTGAGAGGCCCGCGTACCGCAAAAAAAAAAAAAAAAATCCACAAAAGATGAAGAAAGGTTCTATAGGAATCAACAGTGTGATGTATCTGCCTTTAAGAAGCAAATGTAATTTCTTGCTGAAGTAATAGAAGTATAGCATCAAACAAGTAGGAAAAAAATGGTAACAGTTCTGGGTGACACTTTTTAAGACATGCATTGACAAAATGAAATAAATTCAGAAGCAAGTAAATGTCCTTCATTAGGGTGAGCACAGAAAACATGTCCTATGAAGAGTAAAGGAATTAGATTTGGTTGTGTAGGAAGAATTTAAAAAATTTTAAAATAATGTCTCATACATGGAAGAGTAGGCTTGTATGTTTGCTTCAAAAGTCAGTTTAGAATAAGTGTGTTAAAGTGAGAAAAATGTATAGCTCAACATAAACACAAGAATTTCAACAACAGTTCTATCTAGTGTGTGTTAAGTGGTCATGGGTAAAATGTATTTACTCATCACTACAAGTATATAAATAGAAACTTACAGAAGAAGGACCTGGTGATTGGTATAATGAACTAAAAATGGGCTATCTTTCCTTGTCTGCAAAAATTCTGATTATATATGTGTGCTCTTCGGTGCTATTTTTTGGCAAGAAAAGCATTATTCCTGAGAGTGAGTTTACTGTTTATTTTAAATATGTCAATCACTTTATGAGTGTCCAGTATTATGGAGTGCTATATCATTATCTTTAAGTAAGTTATCATAATATCACAAGTAATAAAAAAAGTGAAGAAATGATTAAAATGTAACAAGTTGAGGGAAATCCAACAATGCAAGTAGAAGCTTTCACAATTTTAAGAATTAAGTACAGCGCATCATGTAGTAAGACAAATTAGGTAATATATGAAACTAGAAAACAATTTTTACTATTTTTTAAACTATTAAGTGAAACTGTAGAGTAGATGATAGTTTATTCGTTTTTTTGTTTTTTTTTTTTTTTGGTACACGGGCCTCTCACTGTTGTGGCCTCTCCCGTTGCGGAGCACAGGGTCTGGACGCACAGGCCCAGCCGCCGTGGCTCACAGGCCCAGCCGCTCAGCAGCATGTGGGATCCTCCCGGACCAGGGCACGAACCTGTGTCCCCTGCATCAGCAGACGGACTCTCAACCACTGTGCCACCAGAGAAGCCCAGTTTATTAGTTTTAAGCATAGAAAATAAATTAGTTGTTTAAGAAATTTTAAAAAAATTTCTCCTATATCAGGCTATTTAGAACATGGGTTACATGGATATTTGGATGTTTTGCCTTTTTTCCTCATGTTTTATTTTTAAATCTTCCTGGGAAGAATTCTTCTGGAGAGAAAACCCAGGAGATATTCATAATTCAGCTGTAACACAAACTCTGATTTTGCTGCATGAAGAGGACAGTAGTCAGAACATAGGGGTCACTATCTCATTTCTTTTCACAGGCAGCCCCATTTATCCTCCTTTTCCAGATAACTTGTCCCTTAAATACTTAAACTAGTTTTGGGAAAGAAAAAGTGACAGTTCCAACACACACATACTTTATTTTATGTCATCTTGATACAAGGAATTTTTACTTGTCAATCAAACTACAAAAAAGTTAGATACCATATTAGTTAAGAAGTAAATGTGGGGTGAAATACTAGTTCTGCCGTGTTGTAAGTATGTGGCCTGGGTGAACTTTTAAACCTCTCTGATTCTTCATTTCTTCATCTATAAAATGGGAGTAATAATAATTGGGATTGTTGGGAAGATTAACTGAGATGGGAGTCACCATATGTTATCTGCTGATACTATTATCTATCATCATGTATGTATATGTGTATTAGGTATTTTTTATTGGCTCGTTCTGATCTGGATCCTAAGGCTCCTGCTAGTAAAGCCTTTACTGGATTTATTGTGGAAGCAGACACCCCAGGAGTACAGATTGGAAGAAAGGTAAAGTGTGTATTTATCAGTGATTAAGGCCTCCAATATTATTTTAACTATAAATTTCAAAATTACTAATTTCAGTTTCCTTTATTGAAAACATTTTGGTTGTATTAAGTTGCAATAAAAATAAATCTGCTTTTGATATTATTGGGTGAAATAGTCCTTGTTAAAGATTTTTAAGTTGAGAATAGTTGTGTCAAGTAATTATTTGAAAGAGTAGCCATTCTTGGTGCCAGTCTATGGAGAATGCCAATAACAGCTGTGAGGGATAATGAAGCAGAAATCAAACTATCATTTGTATGGCCTGCCCAGTAATAGAGTTTTAGATATTTCAAAACACTTCGCCATTCTTTTTCTTTGCTCACAGCAACCTTTCATGTAGGATAAGTAGCATTATGCCCATTTTATGGATTAAAACAGTGTGACATAAGTTGATTACCCAAGTTCATACAACACTAAGATAAAAAGCTGTTCCTGAGAAAGTTTAGAAATGGCAAAGAGCCTTGAATGTGAGAAGGCAAGAAAAATTTTATTTGAACAAGAAAAGGTAATTTAACATATTTGAAAAGGATAGTAATATGGGGAACTTCCCTGGTGGCGCAGTGCTTAAGAATCCACCTGCCAATGCAGGAGACACGGGTTCGATCCCTGGTCCAGGAAGATCCCACGTGCCACGGAGCAACTAAGCCCGTGTGCCACAACTACTGAGCCTGCGCTCTAGAGCCCACGCGCTGGAACTACTGAGCCCACATGCTCTAGGGCCCGCGTGCTGCAACTACTGAGCCCATGTGCTGCACCTACTGAAGCCAGTGCGCCTAGAGCCCATGCTGCGCAGCAAGAGAAGCCACCACAATGAGAAGCCTATGCACCGCAACGAAGAGTGGCCCCTGCTCGCTACAACTAGAGAAAGTCTGCGTGCAGCAATGAAGACCCAACACAGCCAAAAATAAAAATAATATATTTAAAAAAAAGAGAAACAAAAGCATAGTAACCTGAATGCGTGGATATAATTAAGCAGTAGCATTTAAAGTAGATTAAAGAGAAAAGAGTTTAAAATTTAGTAAATCAAAGAAGGAAAGAAATGAAGTCATTAAAGTAGTCCTAGTGAGAGCTAAGGAAGCATGATTTAAGATTATAACTCTGAGAAAAGGAAGAGGAGATGCAGTTTTACAAATGTAAAGCTCTTTTTTTTCAAAGTGAATTTGTAAAAAAGAAAACCTATTAATGACTAAATGATGTCTATATCTAAGGCAAAGGAGGGATTATGGAAGTTAATTAAGAGTTACATGAATTTTCTTCCAAATGGGTAAAGGTTCCGATTATCTTGTCAGATATTAGACTAAGGGTGACATAACCTGAACTGGAAAGGCTACTTTGAGTTGACCAAGTTATGCAAACTTCTAAACCAATCATATGTATTTGTATGTTTTATTAAAAGCCATGAGAATCTCTCTTTTGTACCAAAGCCTCTTCAAAATGGAACCATGTTGCTAATGTATGTAAGAGGGGTACTTTCCCCTTTAGGCTGTAGAATGTTAAAAGTGGAAGATACCCTACACATTTTTTATGGTCTGTTTGCTGAACACTGAAACTGAAATCCAAGTGAAATGATTTACTCAAGGTTACATACTTAAGAGGCAGAGTTGAGATCAGTGCTAACGTGTCCTAGAAACTTGGCTAGTGCAGTTTCCTACACTGTATTATTCTATACTTTCTTTTAAGATAGATATTAAAGGTAGACTGCACTTTACAAATAAAAATATAATGAGATTATTGTATATAACAAAATAGAAGTACTAAGAATGGTTGTGCTTCTTCCAAGCAATTAGTTTGTTTTTATTCATGTTTTATTTGTTGTTCCTTTTTAGGGATGGTGGCTAGAAAACTCAGGGCCAAATTTATGGCCGTCTCTAGAAAACGTAAAGGTCCTGACAGATTATATTTTATTACATAGTAAACCGATTTCTGATTTTATCTTGCTATGTCTAGTCTCCCTTTCCTTTTTCCCATATTCTAACTTTAAAAAAAAATCTCTGATTCAATAAATATTTATTATTGAGTTCATACTATATGCTAGGCATTATTCAAGGTATTGAGGATACTGTATTGATCAAAACAGAAAAAATTAGATCCTGCCCTTGAGGATCTAATTTTCTAGTGAGAGAGATAGATAGTTATATTATATATATTTAAATCTCCTTAAGTCTTTTTTGAAATTATCAGAATTTTACAAATTTGTGAAATCTGATGTTTTTCAAAATGTTTTGTGTTTTAGAAATTATATGGCTTGAGATGAGTCCAGGAAGCATTTTGGTTTTAAATGTTCTGGTGTTTGGGATGAGTCAGGGAAACAGGATAGAGTAAAACTGTTTTCGTAAATCCAGTGTTTTCTCATTATGTCTGAGTGAGGGTCTAAGGTACTAGAGTTTATCAACTTATAAAGACAAAGAGATGTTGGTTTTTTTCTCAGTCAAACTATATATTACTGTCACTATTTTTTCAAGCCTGGAAGCAGATTATTAATATTAAATCAAGTAAATTAAAGAATTTGTTTACAGCTCTATGTTCCCATTGCCCCTGCTTCTCACGCTGCTTATTAAAAACAAGATTAAATTGTTAAGATGGGTCATGGTATCTGCAACTTCCTCTCAAATAATTCAGCAAATAATGCTAATAGTTATACACACCCACAAAACACAGAAATAAAGGAAATGTGCCAAAATTGGCAAATCTAGGTAAAGATGAGGTATTCATTTTACTACTCTTGCAGTTCTTCTGTTGGTTTGAAAAATTTTTTAATGAAATGTTGAGGGGATATAGCTACCTTGGCAATTTCTTTTTTCATATATATATTTTATTGAAGTGTAGTTGATTTATAGTGTGTTAATTTCTGCTATACAGAAAGGTGATTCAGTTATACATATATATATTCTTTTTCATATTCTTTTCCATTATGTTTTATCACAGGATATTGAATATAGTTCCCTGTGCTATACAGTAGGACCTTGTTGTTTATCCATCTCATATATATATATATAATATAAACAGCAAAATCGATTTAATAGGGTTTTATATATATATATATATATATGAGTTTGCATCTGCTAATCCCAAACTCCCAGTCCTTCCCTCCCCCACCTCCACCCCCTCCTTGGCAACCACAGGTTTGTTCTCTATGTCTGTGAATCTGTTTCTGTTTAGTAGATATGTTCATTTGTCATATATTTTAGATTCCACATATAAGTGATATCATATTTGCCTTTCTGTTTCTGACTTACTTCACTTAGTATGATAATCTCTAGGTCCATCCATGTTACTGAAAGTGGCATTATTTCATTCTTTTTATGGCTGAGTAATATTCCATTGTGTGTATTATATATATGTATATATAATACACACACACACTCACACACACACACACACACATCTTTATCCATTCATCTGTCAATGGACATTTAGGTTGTTTCCATGTCTTGGCTATTGTGAATAGTGCTGCTCTTAACATAGGGGTGCATGTATCTTTTCGAATTATAGTTTTTTCTGGGTACATGCCCAGGAGTGGAATTGCTGGATCATATGGTAACCCTATTTTTTTGTTTTTTGAGGAACCTCCATGCTGTTTTCTATAGTGGCTGCACCAATTTACATTCCTACCAACACCTCGTCTCTGATTCATTGGCCTGTCGTGCGGCAAGCAGAGTGCTTGGACTCAGTAACAACTGTAGTCCAATAAAGCTATCTTTACAAAACAGGCATTGCAGGCCATAGTTTGTCCACCTCTGTTTAAGACAATTGCAGAAAAGTCATAAAACAGTGGTTAAAGCAAGAATACATGCTAGCTCAAAAAATGTTCCTTAATATATATTGTTTGTTTTCCTTATTAGGAATTAAATATGGGCCAGCGATGTTCAGATACAAGAGGAATTGTCTTTGAAGATGTGAGAATACCTAAGGAAAATGTTTTAATTGGTGAGGGAGCTGGTTTCAAAATTGCAATGGGAGCTTTTGATAAAACCAGACCTCTAGTAAGTAATATGACTTAATAACTTTTATAGGATTTTTCATTTATTACACTGAGTAGTTTTATTTTGACACTGTATTCTTGGTCTGTATTTCTTTTTTAATATCTGCTTCTTTTATAAGGATGGAAGGATATTGTTTTTTGTTTGTTTTAGAATTCTTCAACACTCTTGCTGTTACAGAAGTTATTTTAGTAAATACAGAATTACTATAGCTGTTCGATTTACAAAGAAGCATTTCACACTTAATCATTCCTGCTGATGTGTACTCATTCCTCTTCCCTCACTCATTAGGAGTATTCGCCCCCCCCCCCCAAAAGTTTTCCCTTGTTAAACAGAAAGAATGACTTGTCTCTAGGCTATGATCCTGTGCCTTACAAATACCTTCCATTAACCTTTAATTCATAAATAATATAAATTTAAATGCTTGTTATCTCCCCCACCCTTTATTGCCTTAAGGTATAGGTCAGCTTCTCTTTGTATAATCCTTAACTTAGATTTTAGGCAAATAGCCATTATACGTGTGTTTTAAAGACAACATGAACTTTTGCTTTGTAAAATGTTAAAATACTAGGTAGCAGCTGGTGCTGTGGGACTAGCACAAAGAGCTTTGGATGAAGCTACCAAGTATGCCCTGGAGAGGAAGACTTTTGGAAAGCTGCTTGTAGAGGTAATTTTAATACTGTACTTGCTTTGTTCAAATGTAAAGACATTGATTTTCATCTAAATATTTGAAAATTATCTTTTAAGTACAAAATAATTTATTTCTGCTTTGGTAGCAAGAAGATAATGTGAACTGTCAGGGTGGGTTTTAATTTATTTATTTGTTTATTTATTTATTTTAAATATTTATTTATTTATTTGGTTGTGCCAGGTCTTCATTCTGGCAGGCGGGCTCCTTAGTTGCGGCAGGTGGGCTCCTTAGTTGTGGCATGCGAACTCTTAGTTGCGGCATGCATGTGGGATCTAGTTCCCAGACCAGGGATCCAACCCAGGCCCCCTGTATTGGGAGCGTGGAGTGTTAACCACTGGGCCACCAGGGAAATCCCCAGGGTGGGTTTTAAGAATAGATTTTCTTTAGACTCTGCTATTAACTATTGTCCACTTTGGGGATTCTGTTAATTAAGAAGAAAAAGAACAGCTAATATTTGAGTGCCTGTGGTGTACCTGACACTGTGCTACACATTTAAAATATATTATGCATTTCCCCCATTACACTCTTGTTTTGGTAGTACTATAATTTCTATTAAAGATCAGGAAACAGCAACTCAGAGAGAATAAATAATTTCTCCAAGGACACACAATTTAGAAGTCATAGGTCCAGGATTCCATTTCATGTTCTTAATTCATGTTACTTCTCATGTCTTCTTGAGTATCAAATAATTTTAGTACTATTTATTATTTTTTTATTATTATTATTTTTCGGCTGCACCACACGGCCTATAGGATCTTAGTTCCCCAACCAGGGATTGAACCCAGGCCCTTGGGGCAGTGAAAGCTCAGAGTCCTAACCACTGGACCATCAGGGAATTCCCAGGACATTTTTAATCTTATCTTTTCAAATGTTGATGCTCCCCCATTGTCTATATTCTCTCCTGTAACTCCTGTTAACTATAGGTTGTACAGTGAACACTCCCTATTTCTACCTCTGTGTGTCAGTGGTTCTCAAACTATCTGTGGTGAATTTCCAATCAATTGTGAACCATTATTCTTGTAAAATATAAGAATGTCACAATAATATCAAATTGTTGCAAATGCTTACTCTCACTTTCTGTATCATGAACTAGTCCAGTAACAATTTGTGGACTGGCAGTGATCCACAGATCAAACTTGGATTAGTACTGCTCTGTATCTCTTAACCTCAATTTTGTAATTTATCTTTGCTGTATTCTAGATAATTTTCTCAGATTTGCTTTTCAGTTTTTCTTACCCTGTGTCTAATCTGCTACTTAATCCGTTTAATGACTTTTTTCATTTCTAGAATTTATGTTTGGTTCTTTTTCATCTCCACCCTTTCTTTTATGGTAGCCTGTTTTTTTAACATAGCTTCTTATTCTCCTTTTATCTCCTTAATTATATAATACTTAAGTTATAGTCATTTTCTGATATTTTTCTGTTATCTCAAGTTATTAGGGTGATTATTTTTTTGGTCTGTTGCATGTGTTCTCTCTGTCATGACCAGTTATTTCCTCTCTTAATTTTTGCTTGTAAGTTTATCTGCAGCAGGTATTATTTTCCTTCAATGCATTGTGGAAGCATCCAGGGGAATTGGTTTTTGTACTTTTATCAGGTAGTCCAGAGGTTTCAGCATTCTAAGAGCTGTTTTTAAATCAAGTATTTCTTTGTGTTTGTCACCAAAGAGAGACTCTACATTAGCTCATTTATGTTGCCAGAACTATATGTATACAGATTAGTGGAATGTATATTTATTACTAAATATTAGTTTAGTTTAATTGTAAACAGATAACATAATTTCCAGGTCCTCCCCACCAAGTATCTGATGATAACTCTTCTGGCTATTTTCAACTCAATATGGAATCTTTTATGTTCCACTTCTTACAGACTCTGAAGTTGATATTTTTTCCTCATGGCTCTTACTGTTAAGTGTAGAAAAATCTTTGTTTTTGCTTACTACTTTTCTAGGCTAAACAAAGGTAACACTAAAGGGCTGATTTATATATAGCTTTGTTCTGTTATTGCCAAAAAGAAAGAATAGATTTTGTTTTGTTTTGTCTTAAGAGACATTATAGAGTGTAGTACTCTAATCACAGCTCTCCTATTCACTACCATGTTTATTATTGTTGCTATTATCACTTCTCTCTTTAAGAGAACACTATGTCACTACTTATCCTCACAGTGCTTAACTTGATGTGGCTAAAGAAAGCTGCCAAAAACAGAGAATGGTACTTTTTTTAACCAATGAGTAGAACTAGGAACATTGATAACAAATTACGGGATGGTGGAATCTCTTAATGGCAATAACTGCCTACTCCTTTGTCTAGTTAAAACCCTCCATCCAGGTGAAGTTGGAGTGGTTTGGGATGATATGAAAAAAATCTGTTGAGAATAATTCCCATTTGTATTGATTATTATTGCTAGTTAGCAGTAACTTTTCTTGAGGGGAAAATGGATGAGGGAAAATGTTATTGGGGACTTAAGACTGAAATAAGATATACTTAGAAAGAAATATACTTATATCTCCCTGTTACTTAACCATTTTATGCTCAAAATTCTTTCATATCTTCTCATCATACTCAAATTAAAATCCAGAGTCCTTAAAATGGTCAACTGTCATCCACAGTGACCTTTTGTTGTTGTTTTTAACTTTACTCTTCCCCCTAGATATCCACTTGCTCATTCATTTCACTAAAGAATGTACCCTTGATTACCCTGTGTAAAAAAACACCTCCAACATTCTATATAGTATTCCCACTTTTTTTCTTCGTCTTAGCACTGCCCAACATTATACCATGTATGTGTTTGTTTATTGTCTTTCTTTACTGCCTCACTAGAATGTAATATCCATAAAAGTAGTAAATTTCTGTGTTGGAAACCTTTAGATTTCTAGCATTTATGATATGTTTTGCAGTGTGAACTTCTCAACAAATAGTAGTAATTGAACTACTACTATATTAAAATATTAATAAATAGCTGCTTTCTTTGTTCTAGGCACTATCCTAAGTGCTCTACATGTATTAATTAATTTAATCCACAAAATACTATAGAGTAAGTACTGGTAGTCTTATTTATTATATGTAAGAACATCAGTTAATGATGAAATCAAGATTTGAACCCGGGGAGGAACTTCAAGATGGTGGAGGAGTGAGACGTGGAGATTGCCTTCCTCCCCACAAATACATCAGAAATACATCTACATGTGGAACAACTCCTACAGAACACCTTCTGAATGCTTGCAGAAGACCTCAGACTTTCCAAAAGGCAAGAAACTCCCCACGTACCTGGGTGGGGCAAAAGAAAAAAGAAGAAACAGAGACAAAAGAACAGGGATGGGACCTGCACCTCTGGGAGGGAGCTGTGAAGGAGGAAAGGTTTCCATACACTAGGAAGCCCCTTCACTGGTGGAGACAGGGGTGGCGGGGCGGGGAAAGCTTCGGAGCCATGGAGGAGAGTGCAGCAACCGGGGTGCAGAGGACAAAGCAGAGAGATTCCCGCACAGAGCATCAGTGCCAACCAGCACCCACCAGCCTGAGAGGCTTGTTTGCTCACCCTCTGGTGTGGGCGGGGGCTGAGAGCTGAGGCGGGGGCTGAGAGCTGAGGCTCGGCTTCGGTCGGATCCCAGGGAGAGGACTGGGGTCGGCTGAGTGAACACAGCCTGAAGGGGGCTAGTGTGCCACAGCTAGCCGAGAGGGAGTCCGGGAAAATGTCTGGACCTGCCTAAGAGGCAAGAGACCATTATTCCGGGGTGCGCGAGGAGAGGAGATTCAGAGCACCGTCTAAACGAGCTACAGAGATGGGCACGAGCCGCGGCTATTAGCGCGGACACCAAGACGGGCTGAAATGCTAAGGCTGCTGCTGCAGCCACCAAGCAGCCTGTGTGCAAGCACAGGTCACTATCCACACCTCCCCTCCTGGGAGCCTGTGCAGCCCACCACTGCCAGGGTCCCGTGATCCAGGGACACCTTCCCCAGGAGAACACATGGCATGCCTCACGCTGTTGCAATGTCATGCCGGCCTCTGCCAATGCAGGCTCGCCCCTCATTCCGTACCCCTCCCTCCCCCCGCCCTGAGTGAGCCACAGCCCCCTAATCAGCTGCTACTTTAACCCCCTCCTGTCTGAGTGAAGAACAGACGCTCTCAGGTGACCTACATGTGGAGGCGGGGCCAAATCCAAAGCTGAACCCCAGGAGCTGTGTGAACAAAGAAGAGAAAGGGAAATCTCTCCCAGTAGCCTCTGGAGCAGTGGATTAAATCTCCACAATCAACTTGATGTACCCTGCATCTGTGGAATACCTGAATAGACAACGAATAATCCCAAAATTGAGGAGGTAGACTTTGGGAGCAACGATATATATTTTTTTACTTTTTCTCTTTTTGTGAGTGTGCATGTGTATGCTTCTTTGTGTGCCTTTGTCTGTATAGCTTTGCTTTTACCATTTATCCTAGGGTTCTGTCTGTCTGGTTTATTTATTTATTTATTTTTTTTAGTATAGTTTTTAGTGCCTGTTATCCTTAGTGGATTTGTTTTTGGTTTGGTTGCTCTCTTCTTTCTTTGTTTCTTATCACCTTTTAATTTATTTTTAATAATAACTTTAATTTTTTATTTTAATAACTTTATTTTATTTTTTTCTTTCTTTCCTTCTTTCTTTTTTTCTCCCTTTTCATCTGAGCCGTGTGGCTGACAGGGTCTTGGTGCTCTGGCCAGGTGTCACGCTTGTGCCTCTGAGGTGGGAGAGCCGAGTTCAGGACATTGGTCCACCAGAGGTCTCTCGGTTCCATGTAATATTAAATGGTGAAAGCTCTCCCAGAGATCTCCATCTCAACACTAAGGCCTAGCTCCACTCAACAACCAGCAAGCTGCAGTGCTGGAAACCCTATGCCAAACAACTAGCAAGACAGGAATACAACCCCACCCATTAGCAGAGATGCTGCCTAAAATCATAATAAAGTCACAGACACCCCAAAACACACACTGGATGCGGTCCTGCCTACCAGAAAGACAAGATCCAGCCTCATCCTCCAGAACACAGGCACCAGTCCCCTCCACAAGGAAGCCTACACAACCCACTGAACCAGACTTAGCCACTGGGGGCAGACACCACAAACAACAGAAACTATGAACCTACAGCCTGCGAAAAGGAGACCCCAAACACAGTAAGTTAAGCAAAATGAGAAGAAAAGAAAAACACAGCAGATGAAAGAGCAAGGCAAAAACCCACCAGACCAAACAAATGAGGAAATAGGCAGTCTACCTGAAAAAGAATTCAGAGTAATAATAGTAAAGATGATCCAAAATCTTGGAAATAGAATGGAGAGAAAACAAGAAACGTTTAACAAGGACCTAGAAGAACTAAAGAGCAAACAAACAGTGATGAACAACACAATAAATGAAATTAAAATTTCTCTAGAAGGAATCAAGAGCAGAATAACTGAGGCAGAAGAACGGATAAGTGACCTGGAAGATAAAATAGTGGAAATGCCTACTGCAGAGCAGAATAAAGAGAAAAGAATGAAAAGAATTTAGGACAGTCTTAGAGACCTCTGGGACAACGTTAAATGCACCAACATTTGAATTATAGGGGTCCCAGAAGAAGAAGAGAAAAAGAACGGGACTGAGAAAATATTTGAAGAGATTATAGTTGAAAACTTCCCTAATATGGGAAAGGAAATAGTTAATCAAGCCCAGAAAGCACAGAGAGTCCCATACAGGAAAATCCAAGAAGAAACACACCAAGACACATATTAATCAAAATCAAAAATCAAATACAAACGGCTTCCCTGGTGGCGCAGTGGTTGAGAGTCCGCCTGCCAATGCAGGGGTCACGGGTTCGTGCCCTGGTCCAGGAAGATCCCACATGCCGCGGAGCGGCTGGGCCCGTGAGCCATGACCGCTGAGCCTGCGTGTCTGGAGCCTGTGCTCCACAACGGGAGAGGCCACAGCAGTGAGAGGCCCGCGTACTGGAAAAAAAGAAAATCTAATACAAAGAAAATATATTAAAAGCCGCAAGGGAAAAGCAACAAATAAAATACAAGGGAATCCTCATAAGGTTAACAGCTGATCTTTCAGCAGAAACTCTGCAAGCCAGAAGGGAGTGGCAGGACATATTTAAAGTGATGAAAGGGAAAAACTTAAAACCAAGATTACTCTACCCAGGAAGGATCTCATTCAGATTCGACAGAGAAATTAAAACCTTTATAGACAAGCAAGAGCTAAGAGAATTCAGCACCACCAAACCAGCAGATGGAAAAAGATATTCCATGCAAATGGAAATCAAAAGAAAGCTGCAGTAGCAATTCTCATATCAGACGAAATAGGCTTTAAAATAAAGACTATTACAAGAGACAAAGACACTGCATAATGATCAAGGGACCAATCCAAGAATAAAATATAACAATTGTAAATATTTATGCACCCAACATGGAAGCATCTCAGTACATAACACAAATGCTAACAGCCATAAAAGGGGAAATTGACAGTAACACAATAATAGTAGGGGAATTGAACACGCCACTTTAACCAATGGACAGATCATCCAAAATGAAAATAAATAAGAAAACACAAGCTTTAAATGATACATTTAAAGATGGACTTAACTGATATTTATAAGACATTCCATCCAAAAAACAACAGAATATACTTTCTTCTCATGTGCTCATGGAACATTCTCCAGGATAGATCATATCTTGGGTCACAAATCAAGCCTTGGTAAATTTAAGAAAATTGAAATCATGTCAGGTATCTTTTCCTACCACAATGCTATGAGATTAGATATGAATCATGGGAAAAAATCTGTAAAAAATACAAATACATGGAGGCTAAACAATATACTACTTAATAACCAAGAGATCACTGAAGAAATCAAATAAGAAATCAAAAAATACCTAGAGACAAATGACAATGAAAACACAACTACCCAAAACCTATGGGATGCAGCAAAAGTAGTTCTAAGAGGGAAGTTTATAGCAATACAGTCCTACCTCAAGAAACATCTCAAATAAACAACCTAACCTTACACCTAAAGCAATTAGAGAAAGAAGAATAAAAAAACCCCAAAGTTAGTAGAAGGAAAGAACTCATAAAGATCAGTTCAGAAATAAATGAAAAATAAGGAAACAGTAGCAAAGATCAGTGAAACTAAAAGCTGGTTCTTGGAGAAGATAAACAAAATTGATAAGCCATTAGCCAGACTCATCAAGAAAAAAAGGGTAAGAGTCATCAATAGAATAAGAAATGAAAAAGGAGAAGTAACTACTGACACTGCAGAAATACAAAGGATCATGAGAGATTACTACAAGCAGCTGTATTACAATAAAATGGACAACCTGGAAGAAATGGACAAATTCTTAGAAAAGCACAACCTTCTGAGACTGAACTAGGAAGAAATAGAAAATATAAACAGATTAATCACAAGCACTAAAATTGAAATCGTGATTAAAAACCTTCCAACAACCAAAGCCCAGGACCAGATAGATTCACAGGCAAATTCTGTCAAACATTTAGAGAAGAGCTAACACCTATCCTTCTCAAACTCTTCCAAAATATAGCAGAGGGAGGAACACTCCGAAACTCATTCTACAAGACCACCATCATCCTGATACCAAAACCAGACAAAGATGTCACAAAGAAAGAAAACTACAGGCCAATATCACTGATGAACATAGGTGCAAAAATCCTCAACAAAATACTAGTAAACAGAATCCAACAGCTAATTAAAAGGATCATACACCATGATCAAGTGGGGTTTATCCCAGGAATGCAAGGATTCTTCAATATATGCAAATCAATCAATGTGATACACCATATTAACAAACTGAAGGAGAAAAACCATATGATCATCTCAACAGGTGCAGAAAAAGCTTTCGACAAAATTCAATACCCATTTATCTTAAAAACCCTCCAGAAAGTAGGCATAGAGGGAACTTACCTCAACATAATAAAGGCCATATATGACAAACCCATAGCCAACATCGTTCTCAATGTTAAAAAACTAAAACCAGGGCTTCCCTGGTGGCGCAGTGGTTGAGAGTCCGCCTGCCGATGCAGGGGACACGGGTTCGTGCCCCGGTACGGGAGGATCCCACGTGCCGCGGAGTGGCTGGGCCCGTGAGCCATGGCCGCTGAGCCTAACAAATTACCAGTGGAATTTTTTACAGAACTAGAACAAAACATCTTAAAATTCGTATGGAGACACAAAAGACCCCGAATAGCCAAAGCAATCTCGAGAAAGACAAACAAAGTTGGACGAATCAGGCTCACTGACTTCAGAGTCTACCACAAAGCTACAGTAATCAAGACACTATGGTACTGGCACAAAAAGGGAAATATATATCAGTTGTACAGGATAGAATGCCCAGAGATAAACCCATGCACATATGGTCACGTTATCTTTGATAAAGGATGCAAGAATATACAATGGAGAAAAGACAGCCTCTGGAATACATGGTGCTGGGAGAACTGTACAGCTACATGTAAAAGAATGAAATTAGAACACTGCCTAACACCATACACAACAATAAACTCAAAATGTAATAAAGACCTAAATGTAAATCCAGACACTATAAAACTCTTAGAGGAAAACATAGGCAGAACATTCTATGACATAAATCACAGCAAGATCTTTTTGGACCCACCTCCTAGAGAAATGGAAATAAAAACAAAAATAAACAAATGGACCTAATGGAACTTAAATGTCTTTGCACAGCAAAGGAAACCATAAAAAAGGTGAAAAGACAACCCTCAGAATGGGAGAAAATATTTGCAATTGGAGCAACTCACAAAGGATTAATCTCCAAAATATACAAGCAGCTCATTCAGCTCAATATCAAAAAAGTAAACAACACAATCCATAAATGGGCAGAAGACCTAAATAAACATTTCTTCAAAGAAAATATACAGTTTGCCAACAAGCACCTGAATGGTTGCTCAACATCACTAATCATTAGAGAAATGCATATCAAAACTACAATGAGGTGTCACCTCACACCAGTCAGAATGGCCCTCATCAAAAAATCTACGGGGCTTCCCTGGTGGCGCAGTGGTTGGGAGTCTGCCTGCTGATGCAGGGGACGCGGGTTCGTGCCCCGGTCTGGGAAGATCCCACATGCCGCGGAGCGGCTGGGCCCGTGAGCCATGGCCGCTGAGCCTGCGCGTCCGGAGCCTGTGCTCCGCAGTGGGAGAGGCCACAACAGTGAGAGGCCCGCGTACAAACAACAACAACAAAAAAAAATCTACAAACAATAAATGCTGGAGAGGGTTTGGCGAAAAGGGAACCCTCTTGCACTGTTGGTGGGAATGTAAATTGATATAGCCACTATGGAGAACAGTATGGAGGTTCCTTAAAAAAGTAAAAATAGAACCTCCATACAACCCAGCAATGTCACTACTGGGCATATACACTGAGAAAACCATAATTCAAAAAGAGTCATGTACCACAATGTACATTGCAGCTTTATGTACAATAGGCAGGACATGGAAGCAACCTAAATGTCCACTGACAGATGAATGGATAAAGAAGATGTGGTGCATATATACAGTGGAATATTACTCATCCATAAGAAGAAATGAACTTGAGTTATTCGTAGTGAGGTGGATGGACCTAGAGTCTGTCATACAGAGTGAAGTAAGTCAGAAAGAAAAACAAATACCGTATGCTAACATATATATATGGAATATATAAAAATAATGGTTCTGAAGAATCTAGGGGCAGGACAGGAATAAAGATGCAGGTGTAGAGAACAGACTTGAGGACACGGGGTAGGGGGAAGGGTATGCTGGGAGGAAGTGAGAGAGTGGCATCACTAATATATACTACCAAATGTAAAATAGATAGCTAGTGGGAAGCAGCCACATAGCACAGGGAGTTCAGCTTGTTGCTTTTTGACCCCCTAGAGGGGTGGGGGGGTGGGAGGGAGATGCAAGAGGGAGGAGATATGGGCACATATGTATAACTGGTTCACTTTGTTATAAAGCAGATACTAACACACCATTGTGAAGCAATTATATTCCAATAATGATGTTTAAAAAAAGAAAAAAAAGATGTGAACCCAAGTAGTCACTTATTAAAGAGTCTGTCCTCTTTGCATACTCTACATGTGCTATTTCCAGAGATATAAAAGAAGTTTGATATAGCCTCTGCCTTCAGGAGCCTTTGACTTTGGAGAAAAGATACATATCAGAAAAGAAATATTAAGAAATAATATAGAGCAGTATAACATTAAGTCCCAAAATGAGAGCTACAGACAGGGTTACAGAACCAAAAGGAGAGACTGTCTTGGGCTAGATGCATTACAGGGTATCTGAGCTGGATTTACAACAGAGTTTCTCAAAGCATGGGCTGAAATGGAAGTGAATGAGACTCTTTGGGAGTATTAATTAAAAACGTAAACTGGGTACCACCCTAGATTTTTAAATCAAAATCTTTCAAGAGAAACATGGGCATGTTATACCAGGTTGCTGAGGCTGTAGTGAAATAAGTGATTCTGCCTAATGCCAATGGGAATATAAATTGGTGTAACTTTTATGAACCACATTTTGGCAATATATATCTAAAGTACCTACCTTTGGGCCCATATTGCAATGGTTATCCTTCAGCTATATTTCATATAATATTTATCTTTCAGATATATTCCCATTATGTGCAGCATGACATATTTATAGGTTGTTTATTTCAGCATTGTGTGGAAACAGCCTAATACTAGAAACAGCCAAGATTTTGATCATCAATACAGTGGAATATCCTGCAGTTCTAAAAAAGAATAAAGAAGTTATCTATGTATTGATATATAGAGTGCTTAGATTTATTGATAAGTAAGAAAAGCAAAATGAAAACCCATCAACATGGTAGGCTACCATATGTGTAAAAAAGGGAGAGACAATGGGGGGGCGGGGAAAAAATGAGGGATAGACAATAGATGTATTTGCTTACGTGTGTATATAATATCTCTGAGAGAATGAAAAACAAACTGTTAACCTGATTACCTCCAGGAGGGGGAATTAAATGGGGTGGGGAAGGGCAGGGATGATACAAGTAGGAAGAAAATTTGAACTTTGAACTGGTGGTTGTATTACCTATTCAAAAATGAAACCAAAAACAAAAAACTGAAAGAATCATTGACTTAGAAGAATGGACACAATTCAGGCAGATAGTGATAAGGGAAGCTATTACTTTCCTTATCCTACATAGGAATTATTCACATTGGTTAATAATGCCTCCTCTAAGACTTAATTACCACACCAGTCTCAAGCAACTTGTCACGTTCTAAAGTACTAAATAGAGTAAATATATGAAATTGAACACCTCAGTTTTTTGTTTTATTTTTTGTGACCTTTAGTTCCTATTAGTTTGTACACAGTCATAGAATGTGTGGGGTCTTTGTTATAACCAATCGGTCTTCAAAACCCATTTTGGTGTTGCATACTACACAAAGCACCTTTCTAATAATCTTAGTGTTCTTGTTTCTGAATGTCTTTACGACTTCTTTGAATGTATATTAAAGGATATGTTCCATTCCACATCCATTGTAGAATAATTTATGTGATACAATATAAGTAAAATTAAGTTAAAAAAGTTATTCATAATCCCATTGTCCAGAGAAAATTACTGTGATTTTTTTCATTTTGCTCTATATTCCCTTTATCAAAAAAAAAAAAAAAAAAAATATATATATATATATAGTGCATGTGTCTGTGTTTTTTTAATTGATGTATAGTTGACATACAATATATTGGTTTCAGGTGTACAACATAGTGATTGACAGGCAAACACATTAAGAAATGATCATCTGGGCTTCCCTGGTGGCACAGTGGTTGAGAGTCCGCCTGCCAATGCAGGGGACACGGGTTCGTGTCCTGGTCCGGGAGGATCCCACATGCCACGGAGCGGCTGGGCCCGTGAGCCATGGCCGCTGGGCCTGCACGACCGGAGCCTGTGCTCTGTTGTGGGAGAGGCCGCAACAGTGAGAAGCCCGCGTACCACAAAAAAAAAAAAAAAAAGAAATGATCATCACTATAAGTCTAGTAACCATCTTTCAACATACTAAATTACTGTAGTATTATTGACTATATTCCTTATGCTGTATATAACATCGGAGTGCATATATCTTTTTGAATTAGTGTTTTTCTTTTCAGGTAAACCCAGAAGTGGAATTGCTGGATCATATGATAGTACTATTTTTAATTTTTTGAGGAACCTATATATTGTTTTCCATAGTGGCTGCACCAATTTACATTCCCACCAGCAGTACACGAGGGTTTCATTTTCTCCACATTGTTGCCAACACTTGTTATTGGTTGTCTTTTTGATAACAGCCTTTCTGACAGGTGTGAGGCAATATTTCATTGTGGTTTTGATTTGCATTTTCCTGATGATTAGTGACTTTGAGCATCTTTTCATGTGTCTACTGGCCATCTTTGTGTTTTTGGAAAAATATCTAATCAAGTCCTCTGCCCATTTTTTATTGGATTTCTTTTTTTGATAAGTTGCATTTTTTAATGTAATTTGGATATTAACCCTTATCAAATATATCATTTACAAATATCTTCTCCCATTCAGTAGGTTACTTTTTCATTTTGTTGATGATTTCCTTCACTGTGCAAAAGCTTTTTAGTTTTTACTTTTATCTACTCCCATTTGTTTATTTTTGCTTTTGTTGCCCTTGCCTGAGGAGACAGATCCAAAAAATATTGATAAGACCAATGTAAAAAAGCATACTGCCTCTGTTTCCTTCTAGGAGTTCTGTGGTTTCTGGTCTTACTTTTAATTCTTTCATCCATTTTGAGTTTATTTTTGTATATGGTGTAAAGAAATGGTCCAGTTTTGTGTTTTGCATGTAGCTGACCTTTTTTTTAAACTGGCTGTCTTTTCCCCATTGTATATTCTTACCTTCTTTGTTGAAGATTAATTGATTGTATAAGTGTGCATTTATTTCTGGGCTTTCTATTCTGTTCCATTGATCTATGTGTCTGTTTTTGTGCCACTATCATACTGTTTTTTTTTTTTTTTTTAATCATACTGTTTTGATTCCTATGGCTTTGTAGTATAATTTGAAATCAGGAAGCATGATACCTCCAGCTTTGTTCTTTCTCAAGATTTCTTTGTTTATTCAGCGTCTTTTTGGTTCCATACAAATTATAGGATTATTTGTTCTAGTTCTGTGAAAAATTCTGTTGGTATTTTGATATTCATATTGTTATGAATCTGTAGATTGCTTTGGATAGTATGGGTATTTTAACAATATTAATTCTTCCAATCCATTAGCATGGACTCTCTATTTGTATCATCTTTTGTTTCTTTCATCAATGTCTCACAGTTTTCAGAGTACAGGTCTTTTACTTCCTTGATTACTTTTATTCCTAGGTATTCTTTTTGATGCAGTTGTAAATGGGATCGTTTTCTTTTCTCTGACAGATCATTATTAGTGTATGAAAACGCTACAGCATTCTGATAGCTTTTTTGTGGAGTCTATAGGGTTTTCTATATCATCATCTGCAAACAGTGACAGTTTTACTTCTTCCTTTCTAGTGTGGATGCTTTTTACCTCTTTTTCTTGTCCGATTGTTGTGGATAGGACTCCCAATTCTATTTTGAATAAAAGTGGTGGGAGTGGGCATCCTTATCTTGTTCCTGATCTTAGAGGAAATGCTTTCAGCTTTTTGCCATTGAGTATGATGTTAGCTGTGGTTTTTGTCATTTATGTCCTTAATTATGTTGAGGTATGTTCCCTCTGCACACACTTAGTTGAGTGTTTTTATCATAAATGGGTGTTGAATTTTGTCAAAAGCTTTTTCTGCATCTATTGAAATGTTTATATGGTTTTTATCCTTCATTTCGTTAATGTGGTTTATCACGTTGACTGACTTGCGGCTATTTAACCATCCTTGCATCCCTGGGATAAATCCCTTTTGATCTCATGGTATATGATCTTTTTAAGCTATTAATGAATTTGGTTTGCTATTATTTGTTGAGGATTTTAGCATCTATGTTCATCTGGGATATTGGCCTGTAATTTTTATGTATTTTTACTTTTTGTTTTTGGTAGTGATTTGTTTTTGGTATCAGAGGAATGCTGTCTTTGTAGAGTGAGTTTGGGAGCATTCCTTTCTCAATTTTTTGGAATAGTTTGAGAAGGATAGGTGCTAAGTCTTTGTTAAATGTCTGGTAGAATTCACCTGTGAAGCTGTCTGGTCCTGGACTTTTGTTTCTTGGGAGTTTTTTATTACTGATTCAATTTCACTACTAGTAATTGGTCTGTTCAAATTTTTCTTCCTTATTTAGTCTTCTTAGGTTATATGTCTAAATGAATTTAGCCATTTCTTCTAGGTTGTCTAATTTGTTGGCATGTAATTTTTGTAGTAATCGCTCATGATATTTTGTGTGTCTGTGATATTGGTTGCATCTTGTCCTCTTTTGTTTCTGATTTTATTTGTTTGGGTCCTGTCTTCTTTTTATGAGTCTGGCTAAAGATTTATCAATTTTTAAAAATCTTTTCAAAGAATCAGCTGTTAGTTTCATTGATCTCTTTTGTATTTTTTTGTCTTGATTTCATTTATTTCCACTCTGAGCTGTATTATTTCCTTTGTTCTATTAACTTTGGACTTATTTTTCTTTTCTAGTTTCTTTATGTGTAAGGTTAATTGTCTATTTGAGATTTTTCTTGTTTCTTGAGGAAGGCCTGTATTGCTATAAACTTCTTAGAACTGCCTTTGTTATGTCCCATAGATTTTAGAACATTGTGCTTCCATTTTCATTTGTCTCCAGGTATTTTTTAATTTCCTCTTTGATTTCTTCAGTGAACCATTGGGTTTTTTAGTAGCATGTTGTTTAGATTCCACATGTTGGTGTTTTTTGCAGGATTTTTTTGTTTTTGTAGTTGATTTATAGTCTCTACCATTGTGGTCAAAAAAGATGTTTGACATGATTTCAACCCCGTTACATTTATTGAGACTTTTTTTTGTGGCCTAACATGTTATCTATCCTGCAGAATGTTCCATGTGCTCTTGAACAGAATGTGTGTTCTGCTCTTTTGTGGTCATGAATATATTTTTCCAAAGCTGTAAGCATACTACATATTTGAAATTTTCACATGTGAAATATGTGAAATATTTCAAATGTGAAATATTTCACAAAACACATGTGAAATATGTTCACAAGGTATGGTGAACATATTTCCATCTTATAACATATCTTGGCCATATAACTCATAGAAAGCTTACTGTCTCCTCTTGAAAGTATTTGTCTAAGTCTCCTATTTAATTATGAACCTGTAGAGGATAAGAAACATCTTTTATTTGTCTTTGTCACTTTCCCATCAGCACCTGATACAGTGCCACATTATTTTTCACTATCTATGGCAATTTTCTTTAAAAAGTCCCAGGAGATACTCTGAAGGATCCATATAATTTTTGTGGTATTTTTGTCAAAAATTATAACCTCATTCCACTCCTGAGAAAACATCAGGCAAACCCAAATTGAGGGACATTCTACAAAAAAATAACCAATCAGTATTATTCAAAAGTGCACCATGGTCATGAAACAGAAGGAAAGACTAGGAAGAAATAGCAGTTTAATTCAGTTGGAATCCTGGATGGGATCTTTCAACAGAAGAAGGACATTGGTGGAAAACTTGGCCAAATTTGAATAAAATATATAGTTTAGCTGACAACATTTTACCAATGTTTATTATACTATGGTTTTGTAATATGTTACCACTGGAGGAAGCAGAATGTAACTTTTTAAGTCTAAAATTAGTTTTAAAAGTTAAAAAAAAAGTTCCAGGGAAAAACTTTTAGTCAATAAATATCCTTAAACTTTTTTCTGTTTAATTCTAGCACCAAGGAATATCATTTTTGCTGGCTGACATGGCAATGAAGGTTGAACTAGCTAGATTGAGTTACCAGAGAGCAGCTTGGGAGGTTGATTCTGGTCGCCGAAATACCTATTTTGCCTCTATTGCAAAGGCATATGCTGGAGATATTGCAAATCAGGTAGCTACTGATGCTGTTCAGATTTTCGGAGGCAACGGATATAATACAGAATATCCTGTAGAAAAACTAATGAGGGATGCCAAGATCTATCAGGTAATGTTAAAAATGATTTTTAAGGAACATAATATTCATAAATGACATAGTAGATTTCTGATTATAGATTTTTATGTCACAGGTAATAATAAATCATTATAATAAATGGCTGTGAGCCTAAATTTTTGGAACTAGTTAACACAAGGAAGAATGTTACATTGAAGTGTATTCCTTGAGAGAGAACAGGCTAACAGAGTAAATGGTGCAGACATGTACAGGATGTCTGGATCAGCCTTCTTTGATTCTTAACATCCTAGCTAATTGTAACTCACTCTTTGCTCTCCTAAAAGTATGTGTATCATTTAAATTAATTAAGTTATTTTATTTTGACTCTTACCTGACAACTCTTGAAGTCATATTTGGGAGATAAAAAAAACATGAGGAGAAAGTGATATAGATGACTCTGTCTTATAAATTAAATTGACGGTTAGAAAAACTTAGAGATAGGAGTAATTTAGTGAATAAGATATAAATGCTCATGTCCACATGTAGTTTAAGTAATTATAAGCCATGATTCTCAATATCTCTTCCCTTGCTTTCCTCAACCCCCAGCAAATTATTTGACAAATCCAGTCATTTGAAATCCAGAGGTAGAATCATAGAATGTTAGAGAAAGAAATTTAGACAGTGCAGCCCCTCAATTTAGACTTGAAAAAACTGAGAACCAGAATTTGTGCCTTATCCAAAGTTACGGGTTTATCTGGTAATACTCTCCCTTCCCTGGAGCTTGTAATTATTACATTTTAGCTTTTCTCTGCCATCTGAACTAATAAATGGTTAGAAGTTTAAACTGGAAGTGAGGGCTGGCTACTAGGGCTACCTAAATGAACAAAAACAAATCCTTTCAGCATCTTTTTCTTTAGCAACTGTGTTCCTTAGGCAACAAGAGATAGAAATCAGGTTTAAGAGTAAGAACAGAAAATGACTGAAGGCGACAACTAGCTAAAAACAGTTCAAAAAAGTTGGTTAAAATATTTTAGCAACATTGAACTTAGATTTCCCAAACACTTTTTGAAATGTTAATATCCTTTTTTTTGATGTTTTAAGACTGTCCTCCAAAATTTTGGTAAATGAGTTTTTATAATAATTTTAACTAATCTTTAGAGAATTTATGTGTTTTCATGGGGTTCAGAAAATCAAGTTTCAGAATCACTGTAGACTACAGACCTTATATATGGTTTGATTCAGTTTGGTATTGCAGTGGAGCTTAGAGTACTGTCCAAAATACTGGGTGTTTACATACGGAATATATTTAACCTACATGTATTTTCTTATTTTTTGCAGATTTATGAAGGTACAGCACAAATTCAAAGGATTATTATAGCCCGTGAACACATTGGCAGGTATAAAAATTAACCAGATCACCATGTTAGTAATTGTTGAGTATTTAGAACATGATCTACTACTTAAACTCCAGGAAAGAGAAAGAGCAGGCTTTAAGGTTTTTTCCAGTAAAAATTTTAAAATAAGTACTCTTATACTAAACCTATGCAACTGATGCTAATAGTAGTTTTCTATTTTTGTTTAGCTTTATGACTTGCCTTTTCTATAATAGATTTGGTTTTATTAAAATTATGTGTTGTCCTTTAGTTCCATTGTACCTGAATCACATTAACCTAGAAAGATACATTTGGCTTGTTGTTTTGACCTCTTATAATTAAAGTAACAGAAATTTCTTGGAATTTCAGTGTTTTTCCAATGACAGGAAGGTTTATAAAAGTATTCAGAATGTTCCAAAATTTACATTGAGAAAATATTCTGGGATTTAAATAACTTGCCAGTGACTTTGTAGACTTAGTGGTATTTGTGTTAGAGGAGTTAATTTTACTGCAATTTGGAAAGCATTTGTTTTCCATTTTGTACAGTAATAACCAAAAATTTGATGTTCATATTCTCCCTTTATACAATGACCAAAAGTTACTTGAAAATCTTGTTTAATTCTGAGCCCACATTTCACTTGCCTTATTTAAAATAAATCAATAAACTTTCCCTTAAATTATTTTTATATGACTCTGTTGGTCTCTGGTTAATGTTTGGGCTACTGTACAGTCTCATTCCATGCATATACATTCTAAAAATGAACTTAACTAAAATTGTTCAGTGTTGTGTATCTGTTCAATTTGTGTATCTGTATTCTTTTCAAGACGTCTTATTACTTCATGCAATAGTGTGTACTTGGTTTATTTACTGTGATAGAAAAAAATTCATGTTTTGATTTTGAACTGCATAATTACCTGTCCATTTGTTCATTATTAGATACTTCAGAAAATATCAGTATGAAATAATGAAAGAACCAAATGTGAATTTACTATTTCTTTGTAATTCTAAACATCAAATACTGCTAAAATATGTTATACTAAATGGTGTTTCTGACATCACTTATGATTTTCCAATTCTGATACCAACTGGGAATCCATAGTTCAATCCTATTCTGACAGTAACTCAGAATAGTTAGCATCAGACTCCACAGGTGTAAGGGCTCCGCCCACTCCGTCTGAAGTGGTATCTCACTTCAGAAACACCACTATAAGTCCTGGATCCCCAGGCTACCCACACTTCTGACCACTTTGGCTACAAATTCGGGTATTCCCATGACCTTGCCCTTGGGTTTGATAATTTGCTAGAATGGCTCACAGAACTCAGGTAAAATACATTTACTGGTTTTTTACAAAGGAGGAGATGCAAAGGGCAAGGTATAAGGAGAGAGACCGAGCTTTCATAACTTCTCCCAATGTACCACCCTCCCAGTACCTCAGTGTGTTCACTAATCTGGAAACTCCTGAATCTCATCGTTCAAGTTTCGGTAGAGAATTTACAGCCTCCCTCTCCTGCCCAGATGTCAAGGGTGGGGTTTAAGTTCCCACCTGCATTAGTCAGCTAAGGTTGCCATAAGAAAATGCCACAAACTGGGTGGCTTAAACAACAGAAATTTATTTTTTCATAGTTCTGGAGGCTAGAAGTCCCAAGATCAAGGTACCATCTGGGTTGGTTTCTGGTGAGGCCTCTCATCCTGGCTTGTAGACAGCTACATTCTCACTCTGTTCTCACATGGCCTCTTGTCTGTGCACATGCATAGGGAGAGAGTGAGCTCTGGTGTCTCTTCTTCTTACAAAGACACCAGTTTTATTAGATTAGAGCCATACCCTTATGACCTCATTTAATTCAATTACTTCTCTTAAGTCCCTATCTTCAAACATGGTCACATGGGAATGGTTAGGGCTTCAACATATGAATTTGGGGCGAGGGTGGGGGGGCAGTTTAGACCACAACACTACCCTCTAATTACTTGGTCTTTCTGGTGATTGGCCCCACCCTGAGCCTCTTTAGGGGCTCCACCCTAAGTCACCTCATTAGCACAAACTCTACTATGATCTTTTGAAAGGGGCTCATTATGAATAATAAAAGAGGGACTTCCCTGGTTGTCCAGCAGTTAAGACTCCATGCTCCCAGTGCAGGCCTGGGTTCAATCCCTGGTCAGGGAACTTGATCCCACATGGCACAAAAAAAATCCCACACGCTGCAACTAAAGATCCTGCATGCTGCAATGAAGATCCTGTGTGCTGCAACTAAGACCTGGTGCAACCAAATAAGTAAATTTTTTTAAATTTTATTTTATTATTTATTTATTCATTTATTTTTTGGCTGCGTTGGGTCTTTGTTGCTGCGCTCTCATTGTGGCGGTCGGGGGCTACTCTTTGTTGTGCTGCGCCGGCTTCTTATTGTAGTGCCTTCTCTTGTTGTGGAGCACGGGCTTCTAGGTGCACAGGCTTCAGCAGTTGTGGCGCGTGGGCTCAGTAGTTGTGGCTTGCAGGCTCTAGAGCGCAGGCTCAGTAGTTGTGGTGCATGGGCTTAGTTGCTCCACGGCATGTGGGATCTTCCCGGACCAGGGCTTGAACCCGTGTCCCCTGCATTGGCAGGTGGATTCTTAACCACTGTGCCACCAGGGAAGTCCCTAAAATTTATTTTTTAAAAATAATAGAAGATACTCCTGTTGCTCAGGAAATTCCAAGGATTGGATGAGCTTGAAACGGAGCAGGACCCTATGGTCCTTCTTCCCCAACCCCATGTCCTTCACCTGCCTTTTGTCTGTGGAAAAACTTTAGCCAAAGAATAAGTTTAATCAGAGAAGTGAGAAAATGCAGAAGCAAAGAAAAGTCAAACAGGACAAAACAATAATAGTTTAGGCAGTAAGCAAAGCCAAGGACCTTTAGCTCCTCCTCAAGGGCTATAGATAATATTCTGAGCCATATCGTGTGAGCTGTCTTACAGACACTGAAAGCCCCACCAGGTGGAAGAAGTTAACTACATGATGACCAGACTGTAGCCATGACATAAGCTGCTACTATTCTGAGAACTGGCCTCAAGGAAATGGGAACAAACTGACCCTGGAACTGAAAATTAACTGTACTTAAAACAATCAGGATGACACTGGTCAGACCACTACATGACCAATTTCAAGATGACTGTCAGAGCTGACTATGCCATTTCTGCATGTAGCCCCCTCCCTCTGTATAAAAGCTCTTGCCTCCTGACTGTCAGGCTTGGGGGGGAGCCAGCCTTTGGACAGGCATCTGCCCTTCTTCCCCTGCCCCCGCCCCCCGTTGCCGGCATCCAAAATAAAGCAAACTTTCTTTTCCACCAACCTTGCCTCTTTATTAGCTTTTGAGGGGTGAGCAGCCAGACCCCACTTTCACTTACAGGCTCACCCAGGGACTGGGGACAAAAACTAAATCCATTTCCTCTTACACCTCACTAAATTATGAAAATAAAAATCTAATCTTTTACCAAGAAAGTTTAAATGGCTTTTTCATGCTCAATTATGAAACTGTGTTTTAATGGTACAGCTCAAGATTGGTAGGAGATTTCTAAATAAATTGGATGTTACATAGAAATTACAAGTTAAATGGAATATATACATTCCAAATGCAAATTTGAATTTACACAAGTTCAAAAATTCACCTACATATTGTAAATATAAAGTTTCTAGACATGTAACTGTATTCCAAAGCTACATAATGAGAATATTAAAGTACCTTTGATAAGTATTAAGCAATTATATAACTATCAGTTAAGAGCTTTTAGTCACAAGTAACACAAATGAACTTAAGCTACTTAAGCAAAATATGGACAAATATATTTTAAGTATATCGAAGTGCCTCATGGATCTGAAGGCTGGAACAGAGTCAGTTTTAGGAAGGATCTAGAACCCAAATAGTCTTTAGGAACCCATGAAATAGTACCTTTCTATTTTCCCTGTCATGTTTCATTCTTTCTTGTTCTATAGCCTAGCTTCTTCCTCTGCTTCTTTGATCCCATGATAGAATAAGACCTAATACTTATATATTAGATTTCCCGCCACTTATAAAAGCTGACTGGTGAGGGCCATTACAGCCAGGAGGATAGGTAGAGTCAGACTACAAACATGATTGTTAGTTGCCTACATCTGTGACTTGATGGTTCCTGGAAAAGACATAATTTTATAAAAGATCTGGTATGTTTATGGCAAATTTATTGAATGTTTAAGGAATCTACCAGAGTCATCAATTTGCATATAGGGAGAAGAGTTTATTCCAAGACTCCTCTGAATTAAAAAAAAAAAAAAGGCTGTTTATATGGCTTCTAGAATGACACCCATTGATTTGAATATATACCCTGTAACCAGATAATACAAAAGTTCTTTGGAGATTGAAGATTGAACTCTATAGGCAACAGGTTTTTTTTTTTAAAGGTTTCATATAACTAATTAATGAATGAGAAGAACTAACAAGGTGTTAAAACTAGTATAAGGGAGAATTTGAAAAACAGACATATCGGCAGTTAGAAATGCTTAAAAGAATTTGCTAATAGATGTAAAACTGGTAGGGCAAAAAACCTAAAGAGGGGGTCATCTTCTCTTTTTTTTTTTTAGGCCACACTGTGTGGCATGCAGGATCATATTTCCCTGACCAGGGACCGAACCCATGCCCTCTGCATTGGGAGCACGGAGTCTTAACCACTGGACAGCCTGGGAAGTCCCAGGGGGGTCATCTTTTCTATACAGGAGAAACCATTTGTAGTTCATGGCTCATTTTCATTACTGTCCATTTTCTATAATTTAACTTTTAACAGAGTTGTAAAACAGTTCAGCCAGCCAATAGACAATCACAGGTATATACCTCTTTAGAGGATCCATGAGATAATACCTAGCAGTCCACTAAAAGGACACTCAGTAATTTCTTTTATACATTTCCAAGTCTTTGACAATGTGTTTTGACAGTCTCTTTTCGTGTGAGCATAAATAATCTGCCAAGATTACTCTTGATACAAAAACACAGGTTTCATTAGGTTTGGCCTGATTACCTTTGTACAGTAAGGGTGTTAACTATGCAGGCCTCCTCAGATTTACTTTGCAAATCCAGAGATGTGCGATACTGAACAATTATTAAAGCTGCAGGATTAACCTCTGTATGAAAGTTTTCATAAGGACCCTGAAATTGGACTTCTAAAAGCCTCTGGAACCAAGCTCAAGAAACTCTCTACCAGATTTCTCCAGTAGTACCTAAGACTTTAGGTAAATTTCTTCCTCAGCATCTCTAAAATTTACTATAGAAGGGACCTTCCTTACCATCTGTAAGACTGGAACCTTGTAAGCCAGGTACCATTCCAGTTTTACTGGGGCAGCTCTGTAGGCACTGACTCTACGTATAAAGTCAACTTGTTTTTTTAATAATGGGTTTGTCATACATGAGTAAATGTGAATTGGTCTCAATTATGACACTCCAGGTATGGCTTTGGTTACACAATCAATTTGTTCAATTATATGCTGGTAAACACGAGTAAAGATTCCTTTTGATTATTGCCATGAAATGTAAGGAGACTCAGTAAATGTTTCTAAATTCTGGGGACACAGTGAGAATCAGATACCATTTTAAAATTCCAGTTTACAAAAGCAGAATCTACTAAATTGAAGACTAGAGATAGCCTAAGAATTAAAAAGGGCTTCCTTACATATCCATAAAAATAGAACATAACAACTGCATAAATAATATTCCAAACAAGTAACCATGATTAAATTTCCCTCGTTGGTCCCTTCAGTTGTCTGTAATTGCTCTGTTGGATCTTGGATCAGTAAACTACTTTCAAGAAGCTGTCTGCTTCTAGTGGTTAAGAATCTGCCTGCCAATGCAAGGGACACAGGTTCAAGCCCTGGTCCGGGAAGATCCCAAATGCCATGGAGCAACTAAGCCCATGCACCACAACTACTGAGCCTGTGCTCTAGAGCCGGCATGCCACAACTACTGAAGCCCACGTGCCTAGAGCCTGTGCTCTGCAACAAGAGAAGCCACCGCAGTGAGAAGCCCGCGCACTGCAACGAAGAGTAGCCCCTGCCGGCCACAACTAGAGAAAGCCCATGCACAGCAACAAAGACCCAACGCAGCCAAAAAAAAATAAATTTTAAAAGTAAATAAATAATAGAAAGATGAACCAAAATTGATTAAAAAAAAAAAAAAAAAACTGTCTGCTTCTAGACAAAAGAGTTCTAGAAATCCTGACTCAGTCCATTGGTATGGTGTGAAATGTGTCTAAGCTATGTCAGTTTGGAAATGTGTACCCACAAAACTATTCTTTGACGTCTCTATTGACAGTTCAAAGCACCTGATTCTTCCCATGAGGCTCTGAGACTGTCCGTTCCTGAATGCACAAACTTTGGCCTGTAGATCTATAGGCAGAGCCCTCAAGCTAGCATCAGAGTAAAACAGAAACTATCTGTAGATAACCGTTTTAGTTCAGGCTGCTACAACAATACCACTGCCAACTAAAGAATGTTACTTACCATCCAGTTCTGTTAAGAATTAAGCTATTAGCCCCTGCAGTCACTGACCTTCAACACAGCCTGAAAGGAATTCAGGGTAGAATGAGGCATTCTATGCTCTGGGAAAACTGACAGAACAGACCTTCAGGAAAAATAGGTATTTTCAGGAGAAATTTTTTATGAACCTGGATTCTTGCATCTTCCCATACTTAGAAAAGCACTACAACCATTAATTAAGATATCTGTTCTTCATGTCTAGCAGCAACCTTCTACAGAGATGTGTGCTGGGTTGCACATACTCCCTTCACCACAATCACATGTATACTGACCTCCCCCGTTACCTCTTCAGAACAGTTTCTCAGAGCTATTTGAGAGTCTGTCTCCTGGGCTATAGTCCTCAGTGAGACATTGAATAAACACAACTCGCAGTTTTTCTGTCGTACGTTTTTTTTCAGTTGACACCATAGACTGAGTGGTTTAAACAACAATGTATTTCTCATGGTTCTAGAGGCTAGGAAGTCTAAGATCAAGATGCCTGCCCTCTTCTGTGTTGCAGACTTCTAACTTCTTTTATACTAACATGGCAGAAATAGGGTGAGAGAGCTCTCTGGGGTCCCTTTTATAAGGGCACTAATCCCATTCATGAGGACTGTACCCTTATGACCTAATTACCTCCTAAAGGCCCCACTTACTAATACCATCACACTGGGGATTCGGATTTCAACATATGAATTTGTGGGGGGACAGAAACATTCAGTCCATTGTAATGACCAAGACTGAAAGTTGTATAGATACCCAATAATATCAGAATGGAATTGAGTTCAAATCTCTGTTACAGCATAGTGCATAATTATTTCATAAGAATTTAACCATTATTTCCCCTGAGGGAAACAAAGAGAATTGACAAATCTCCAGGGCCTTCTCATAAAGTATACAATTTTGGACATATTTATATTAATAATATTTTACCTATACAAATTTAAGCTATGGAAGGCTGAGTCGATCTGAAATATTTACTAAATTTTTCTATAAAGCTCCCACAGTAGTGTTGGTAAATAAGAAATATGGGGCACATGAAATAAACTTAATTATTTCTAATATCTTTCTTTTTATGAGGTGAAAGAATAGATTTTTTATTTTCCAGCCTCCCAATCCCTCTACTCCAGGAAATTTCAAAGATACATTTAGATGTAAAATATATCCTGAAATTTTTATTTTTCTAAATTCAAGATTTAACCTTGAGAAGGTAAAATCAAGAGATGTCAGATGATCTGATCACTTGCTTAAAATAGGATTATAGGTACCTGAGAAAGAACACTTGTTTACCTATTTAATTAAAGGGACAATAAATAAAAATAAACACAGAAAAATATAACATGATTATACAGAACTTTGTTTCTCAAATGAGGAAACTTTGTTCCTTTTTTTAAAATAATTAAGGGTATTAAAATTTCAACACATAGAACACAGAAAATTTATTCTGTTAAGACAAAATCTCTGGTATGTAGGCAGACGGTAAAGAGTAACCTTTTACCTTTGGTGAAGGGGTCAATCAGTAAACCAAGTAAGCAAGCCCCATAAAACTGAGTGAACTTTGCCAAAATTTTAGCACCTTCCAGTGTTTTTCTCAGATTCAGGTATTACACACCAAGGCAAATAAAATTCACTTTCCTAAAGTTTTGTCCTTCACAATGCTTTTTCATATTCTAGAACAAGCCGATACTTGGAACAAAACTACTCATTTTCTCTTGAAAAATAAAAACACATACATAGTTGTATTTCTCTATCACTATTGGTCCAACTCTAGTGATATAATAATCCTTATTATTATGACTTAATTGTAGAAACTAACTTCTGCTTCAGAGAAAGCTGGGAAGCAGGTCATTGAGAACTGTTTTTCACACACGAACATTTTAGCAAAGCTCATGAATATTAACACAACTTTATATATCTATGCATATCCCTTTACACCTTGAAGTGGCAAAAAGAAACATATTTATTAACTTGACCCAAATGTAACTTATTCCATAGCATATCAAAGTAAGAAACAAAAGTATATAAGCTTAAAATTATGTTCAGTAATCAATGATTTAATATTCTATCCAAGAAACAATCCAGGCATATTTGATTATTCATTAATTAATTCAATATCAGTCCAAGGTTTTACATTTCCTAAAGATCATGGAAATTATCTATAATCTGACATAATTCAAAACATAATTACTGTTGGAATAAACAAATTTTGTTAGACTTATGATTCAATATGGTGGAACCCAAAATTACATTTTCAAAAATCTTAAACTTCATTTAGGTGTTAGGTTAGCTAATTTGACCAATAAATCATTATAAAAAGTTTAGGAAATCCAGACTAATTAGTCTCTTCATTTAAAAATAAACTGCACTTAAACATATAGTACTATACTTGTATTATACTGATAATTAGAGAAAAAGACACATAGCTGTTTTTCTCTTTAACCCAAATTACAAACCTCTCTAATTTGTCCACAGATTCATCTTACTATGTGAACTTGAATTTTTAAAAATGTTTTTTGAGCTAGTAGTTTTTATCAGAATGACTGTTTTCCTTTAAAGTCTAGCTCATTCAAAGTATTAGAAGTTAATTTTTACAATTTTTCTGTTAATTTGGGGACTAACCCATTTATATAAGTGCCTATTTATCTCTATAAACTAATCAGAATAGAGTTCCTTAATATGAAGCATAATCTGATTTATTAGTTTACACTGCTCAGAAGTGGGAAAGTATTTCATAGATGTGCAATAAGAGGGCAAAGCCGTCCTCAATTATAGACAAACAGACACACTGAGAACTTAAAAGTTTCAGATCTACAACAACTTCAGTCACAGGCCAAAAATAAACTCAACAGTCCAGATCTCAAAGCTGTTTTTCTTTTCAGTGGGCTTTAAATTCTTAACTGATTAGAGCTCTCACACATAGACAAGAGTGAATAAACCAGATTTTCTGTCATTTCTCACCCATGAGAGAAATAGACTTCTATAGCAGACAGAGATCACCAAGTGGGTCATAAAAACATAGTCTTAATCATTGCCACCAATGAGATTAAATTATGAACTGTGCCTGAAGCAGAAACAATAACAAGACACAAAATCAGTAAGGAGGTGAAAAAAAAAAAATCAGTAAGGAGGGCAAAACCTACATAAATAGAGTCCAAAAAAGTTAAGGCTGTGAGGTGGCTGTGAGAGCCAAGAAAAGACCTGCCTTGGCTTGGGTAGATCTTGAGGTGCCATTCTCAAGCAATGCAGTTTACTTAGCTCTATCTGTTGAGTGTACTTGGGTATCTAAGGAAATGTATACTTTTCAAAATGGTAAAATCATGACGCATATAAATATAAAGTGAATACATGTCAAAAGTTTTATTTAACTCATTATAAAAGGAGGGAACCAATATATTAAAACCAATTTCTAGCAACCAATTTAAATCTTAAAACCTAGATGTCTCAATGTATCTTTTTTTTTTTAAAGCTTCAAGCTCTTTTTTATAGTTCAAAATTAAAGGACAGGATTTTACATTTTATTTATTTATTTGTTTTAAATATTTATTTATTTGGCTGCACGGGGTATTAGACGTGGCACGCGGGACCTTTTAGGTGTGGCATGAGGGATCTAGTTCCCTGATCAGGGATCGAACCGGGGTCCCCTGCACTGGGAGCATGGAGTCTTAGCCATTGGACCATCAGGGAAGTCCCTTAGACAGGATTTTACATTTTAAAATGTTTTTTATCTACAACTTTGTTTAGAAAGTTTCTCTTAAATCGCTCCAGAATTCCAGTCCTTATATACCTGCATCTTTCCTATCAGAGTTCCTTTTATTATTGGAACTACTTAGTTAAGAAGGTCTGCAATTCTAAGACTTTAGACAAGATTTCATTTGCTTGAAGTGAATACAAAAATGGAGGAATAAAAAAAATCAGGGATGTCATAAAATATATAGAAGGTTATAATTTTACAAGTGTAATATGCAGCATGGAGCATGTAATATTCTGCTTCTACATTTGCCATTTCAGAAATAAATGACTCATAGTGGAGACATGGAAGCAACCTAAATGTCTATTGACAGATGAATGGATCAAGAAAATGTATATGTGTGTGTGTGTACACACACACACACACACACACACACACACACACACACACACACTGGAATATTACTCAGCCATAAAAAAGAATGAAATAATGCTATTTGCAGCAACATGGATGGACCTAGAGATTACCGTATTAAGTGAAGTGAGTCAAAGACAAATGTCATATGATATCACTTATATGTGGAATCTAAAAGGATGATACAAATGAACTTATTTACAAAACAGAATTAGACATAGAAAACAAACTTATGGTTACCAAAGGTTATAGCAGGGGGAGGGGGTGGAGATAAATTAGGAGTTCAGCATTAACAAATACACACTACTATATATGAAATAGGTAAACAAAAAGGACCTACTTTATAGCATAGGGAACTATACTCAATATCTTGTAATCACCTATAATTGAAAATAATCTGAAAAATAATATATATATAAAACTGAAACACTTTTCTGTAAATTTGAAACATTGTAAATAAGATATACTTCATTTAAAAAAATGACTCAGTTACTATGTTTCATTGATTCCAAAATGCATATTTCTTCTTATTTAACATCTCAGAAATCTGGGTAAGTTTTATGTTAATAGCCATTGGCTATTTTTTTCTACTTTTGATGTTTTTGCAATTGGGATGTGTCTTATAGTTAGTGGCATCTTAGGCAAAATATGATACTGTTGTCCCCTGGAAATGCTATTCCGTGACATAATAAAGATGTTAAACCAGAGTAGAAACAGTTTAGATACTGAATGTTAATGAAACTACGTTCATAGTTGTAGTCAGTCACAATATGGTCTTTGAACAAAATTGTAGGTAAAGAGGAATCCTTTTATTTACAAAATGATATGTGTAATATATGAAATGGTGAACAAAGCAGACACTACAGCTCTCATAAAGCTTATAGACTACAGCAGCATTGTCCAGTGGAAACATAAGGTGATCTACATGTGTAATTTAAAATTTTCTAATAGTCACATTAAAAAAGTAAAAAGTAACAGATGAAATTAAGTTTAAGAAAATACTTTAACCCAATATATCCAAAATATTTCAGCAATCAATACTTTTAAATTATTAATGAGATATTTCTATTTTTCTTACTAAGTCTTTGAAATGGGGTGTGTGTATTTTATACTTACAACACATCTCAAATCAGAGTGGTCACATTTCAAGTGCTCCATGTGGCTATATTGGACAGCAGAGGTCTAGAGGCAGAGATGAACTTGTTTTATATAAAGGGGAGATATTTTTATTTTTTTGAAGAGGTAAAACATACCAAGTTTCAAAAGTATCAGAGTACTCAGTGAGAAGCTTTCCTTAAATCCTGTCCACAGCCACCCATTTCTCCTCCAGTAGGTAACTGCTTTGGTTCTGTGCATTCCCAAATATATCCATATATTTTTTTCCCTTTGTTTCCCACACAAATAGTAGTAGCATATGGCACATCGGTACATCGTTTGGTACATTCTGTTTTTGTTTTCACTTAACATATTTTGTAAATCTTTCCACATAATGTTTGCAGAGTTTCCTCATTCTTTTTAATGGCTGCATAATGAATACACCGTAGTTTATTTCACCTTTTTTTTTTTTTGCGGTACGCGGGCCTCTCACTGTTGTGGCCTCTCCCATTGCAGAGCACAGGCTCCAGACGCGCAGGCTCAGCGGCCATGGCTCACGGGCCTAGCCGCTCCGTGGCATGTGGGATCTTCCCGGACCGGGGCACGAACCCGTGTCCCCTGCATCGGCAGGCGGACTCTCAACCACTGTGCCACCAGGGAAACCCTATTTCACCTTTTGATGGTTAAAATATTTGTTATTTTTTGCTATTATGAAGACTGCTGCTATGAATATTCTGGCACATGTCACTTCATAGCCAAGGGAATATATTTGTAGGATAAATAGCTAGAAATAGAATTGCTGAATGTGATTACAAGAATTGCTAGAACAGATACTCCCTATAAATATTTCCATTTTGCTCACCATCGTACCCCCAAAACCTAGAATAAATAATATTTGGCATCCAATACATATCTGATGAATGAATTAATAAAGTAGGAAGAGAGGCTTACTTTTCATTACTTCAGCAGTTATTGCCTCGACCTGAATGTTATATTTTGGATAGGATGCTTGTCTTATTCTTATTTTGAGTATTACTTTTCCCAGGAGACATGACCTCTCTCTCTCTCTCTGCCTTGGTTTTTCTCACTCTACAACACTCCTCTCCCATCTGATTTAGAGGCAAAAGAAAGCTGGGAAATTACATTACTATTGTGAAATAAAATTCATATTTTAAGGCAAGACAAGAAAATTTTAAACATAAAGATATTCTTCTCTGTCCTTTGGCCTCCGCTGTGCCCCCACTGTACATTGTGTATCTGCATTATGCATCAACCAAACCTCCCCCATCAGCAGGAATACCTGCTCAACCATAAAGAGCAACATTCTCCCAGCATCAACAAGACAGCTCCTTAAAAGATAACATTCTTTCCTGATCTTGTAAGGGGTCACACGACCTACCACGATGACACTTATATCTGGATTATGTAAACTGTCAATAATATGTCATTTGATGTACAGTCCTTTGTCTCAAAAAACATATAACTGTACCTTCACTTGTAACCCGCGGAACAGTCCTCAGAGCTTTCTGAGATGCTCTTCCCAGGTTATAATCCTCAAATTTGGCTCGGATAAAAATTTCCATTTCTTTCTGGGAGCAACGGATTAATTTTTCATCGACACTATTTAACAAGGCAGACTTTTTAAAATAAAAATTATTAGGGCTAGAGACAATCATCACGTAATGATAAAAGGCTCAACTCAGCAGAAATAGATAATTCTAAACTTACATGCATTTAATAAAGTGGCCGCAAGCTAGAAATGCGAATATCAACAGAACTACAGGGCGAAATAATGAAATCTATCATCACAGTAGATCCAACATTCTCTCAATTACTGATAACCCACATAAGTCACTGTGTCAGGAACCCTTCTCCAAATCGTTACGGAATGCAAGGATGTGTGGTGCCATTATTTTCTAATGCGTGCTCAAAAATGCTTAAGTATGACAGTCCTAAAGAAAGCACAATTGAAAACAGCTGTGTTAACACACCTAGTAAATCCGATTTCTGTGGAAAGCTCATAAAAGGCACATTGGTGTTTCTTTGTTGAAAATTCAGTTCCAAATATTTCAGATGTTAGTACTTCCTAAAGAAGTGGGGGGAGTAGGTGAGGGAGTCGGTCGTAATGGCCAAGGCAAACAGGAGGGGAATGTGAACACTTCATTAACATTCACTCAAAAACATTTATTGAACACTTAACTACGTGCAACTCTATTAATTACCAGCCATTTCAGATCTTCGAAGTTCAAAGAGTCTCAGGAATAAACGATTTCTTAAACGTTATTCAGGGGCTTCCCTGGTGGCGCAGGGGTTGAGAATCTGCCTGCCAATGCAAGGGACGAGTTCGAGCCCTGGTCTAGGAAGATCCCACATGCCGCGGGGCAACTGGGCCCGTGAGCGACAATTACTGAGCCTGCGCGTCTGGAGCCTGTGCTCCGCAACAACGGAGGCCGCGATAGTGAGAGGCCCGCGCACCGCGATGAAGAGCGACCCCCGCTTGCCACAACTAGAGAAAGCCCTTGCACAGAAACGAAGACCCAACACGGCCATAAATAAATAAATAAATACATTAAAAAAAAAAAGTTATTCAGGTATTTACACATTACTTAAAACCCTTGTAGACAAAACCGCGGACCTTACGAGACGAGAAAATTGGCGCCAGAGACTTTAGGCGCAGGCAGCGAGGACAGCTATGAGCAATCGGTGGGGTCCTAGGGCAGCCATGGAACTGCTCCTTCCTTCGGGCGGGAGTGTGGTCAGCTGTGTCGGGTGCGGGGTGGGGGGTGGGGGGAACCAGAAGGACGCCTCTGCGCAGGCGCTTGCCGCCTAAATCCGCCCAGCGACAAGACTAGTTCCCTTTTCGGTCTCAGACATGGTGAGTGTGGTAGTGTTTTGGGTTGCTGTGTAGATGAGTCGGGAGGAGACCGGGTAGGCTAATGTTTAAGCAGATCAGGCACCAGTGGGTTATTTTCTAGGTATTGGAGAATGGTTGAGTTAAGACACAGGCCTTGGAAGATTTTTTGAGGAGTCAGACAGGGTGAAGTATTACTTAGCGTTTTCTGCAGATCTCGCGGCTGCACATGCGGCCAGACTTCCTCCTATCCGGCGGGCCTCAGGGTTCAACGACCCGGTTACTTAATCTCTCAAAAAAGCCGGCTAGTTCTCTTTTTCTTCTATATATACACGCACATATATATTTCCTTCCATTTGGCCATGAATATATGGTTCAGAATCTTTATAATTATTAATAGTGTGGTCTTGATCTAGTAAATATTAAAGGGATGTGAAGGAAATTAACTGCTTTGTTCTTATGGTAGTGATCGTGACCTACTTAAAATAAGAACTAGAGCAGCATCCTCATCACCTGGGGGCTTGTAAACTAAGACTAACGCTGGAGAAGATTAGGCTAAAGGGACTGCTTGCTTGATAAATAACTTTTGGGGAACATGGAAGGTTCTTTGAAACCTGAGTTTCTAGGATTAATAAAATCTCATTAAAGAAGTTAACTGAAAATTATGGGCTAGCAAGATTTTTATTTTAATGCTTCAACTTTTTGCCACATGTAAGCCATATGTTGTCTTAAATTCGTAAAGTTTGATAGTGTATGTTTATTTTACTTAACTGTTTAAGTGAAAGATAAGCAAAGAGTGATGAAGACGGAGGTAATTTTTTGGGTCGATGATGAGCTGGCATGTATTCTGAATCTAAAGTTGATTATTACTGCTTTAGCTCTAGAATTACCCTGAGACCTGAAAAATACCTGCATCTTTATGAGGGCTTTAGTTCTTTTTTAGTCAGATACTTTTAAAATTGAAAGTTTTTATATGGCAAGATGAAATCAGAATTCAAATGTGTATTGATTATATGCTCCGGGGTCAAACGTTAAAAGATAAAAATGTATGAAATCACTTTTTGTGTGAAAGGGCACACCGCAGAAGGATGTTATTATCAAGTCAGATGCACCCGACACCCTATTAGTGGAGAAGCATGCAGATTATATAGCATCCTATGGCTCAAAGAAAGATGATTACGTATGTATACTTTTATGTTGAAAAGTTTATTTTTAAAGGTGTTGGCCATTCTGCATAAGGTTAGTATGGCCCATGTTTCTTAAAAATGGTATCCAACTCCTGTGTGCCAAGGACTGGTATCTGTGGTTATGGGGCAATGGAATTAACCATGGTCCGTACCAACACTTATTTAGAGGCTTTGGCAGACAAAGTAGATTTCCCTTCCTGCCCAGATTTGTAAGAATTTTGAGGCATGGAATAGATTTACTTTTGTAGTTGAGGTAATGCTTTCAAGGTCAATGATGTGTTGGCATGTATTACCTGAGTTTACGGTGATGTGGGATAACACTTAAGCTCTAGAATTACGCTGAGACCTTGAAAAAGTTTAACCTTGAAGAATGGTGTTCCCAGTTTTCCTCTGTGGGAAAATCTTAGAAAAAATTAAATGAACAACTTAATTGGAAGTAAATATTTTCCCCTGTAGGATACAAAGAGCTGAAATTTACCATGTTGGGAAATAATCTAGTATTGATGAATTCCCATAACCTTGTAGCTATGGAGTTAGGGCCATGTAACACCATGACTATTTAGCTTCATGTGTTCAGTATCTTTAACCTGGCATCAATTCAAACTGACGCATTAAAGTAATTCTGTATTTTAGGAATACTGTATGTCTGAATATTTGAGAATGAGTGGCATCTATTGGGGTCTGACTGTAATGGATCTCATGGGACAGCTACATCGCATGAATAGAGAAGAGATTCTGACATTTATTAAGTCTTGTCAACACGAGTGTGGTGGAATAAGTGCTAGTATTGGACATGATCCTCATCTTTTGTACACTCTTAGTGCTGTCCAGGTAAATACTAATAAAAATTCAGCAGTCTTGGTGATGTATTCTCTTCCGTGAGAGTGGGGAAATTGAAACTAGGTATCAGGAACGTGACAAAATCAGTATCTATGTTAAAAAGTTACTCACCTTTTCAAATGAAGTATATGTTGTACAAGGTCAATGATGTGATGGCATGTATTAGCTGAATCCAAAGTTGATGTAAATTCTAAAATTACACTGAGACCTTGGATGGTAATTATGTTTATCTTCAGAATATGTAAATATTTGAAAATCACTCGGTGGTGTTAGGTTGGTTTGTTCTGAGCAAGAAAAATCCTTTGAAGTTAAGCCACTGAAATCTTTTATTTATTAGACAGCATGACCTATCCTATCCCAATAGATTACATTACATAAGTCTTGTCTGATAATAGAAATGTCATGTGGAACATTATTCAGAGAACAGCAAATAGCACAATGGATTACATAAACTGCTCAAAGCCTGTTTACCACATGTGTAGAAGCCTCCTTCATCTGTTTCTTGTATTGGTCAAACTTCTGCATGGCATTTGCTTCTCTCCATGGCCTGGCCATTTCCTCCCTTTTGTCTCATCTTGCTTTTCATCTAATATCTGGAAATACCAAGCTGCTTGTGGTTCCCTGTTTATACTCTGTCATTTCACAACTCTGCTGTTTTCCATGGAGTTTTTAAATTTTTATTTATTTTTACATTTTTGGACGAACTGCGCTTGCGGTATCTTAGTTCCCAGACCAGGGATTGAACCCAGGCCCGTGGCAGTGAAAGCGCCAAGTCCTAACCACTGGACCGTCAGGGAATTCCCTCCTTGGAGTTAGCTTTGATTTTGATATTAGTGAAAATCCACAAATAAGGGTTTAAAGTCTATGTAAGTGTAGTATATATGATTCTTAGAGTGCTAAGTTAACAATTTATAAATGGAAAAATAATGCTTTGTGGTTAAAGGTTTGTTTGTTGGTAATATCTATAATTTGAATACATAGTAGAAGTAAACATTTGAGAAAAGTTCACAATGTACATAAAAGGACATGCTTGCTTGACAACTTAAAAGGTAGTTGAGGAAGAACATTGTTAGGACAACCTTACCAGTGTTGAGGAGGTATTTACTTACCATGGTTTGTTTTTGTTACAGATTCTTACTCTCTATGATAGTATTAATGTTATTGATGTAAATAAAGTTGTGGAATATGTTCAGAGTCTACAGAAAGAAGATGGTTCTTTCGCTGGAGATATTTGGGGTAATGTCCCTTTAATCCATGGCACCCAAAATACCAATCCAAAAATGTTCTGCTTTGGTGTTTATTGTAGTGATAAGCTTTGTTGCAAATTTTAAAGTTCAGCGAATTGGGGGCTTTGCTAATAACTTACCAGGAGATTTTTAAGTTTTTCATCTTTTCAGGTCCCACTAAGCAGCTGGTCTAACTGGAGTTAATGGTCTGCTGGAAGTTCCAGCATGCACTGTGCTAGTTATATCAGCATACAGGAGTACTGGAACAGAGGGGGCCAGTCTAAAAGATAAGGTAGGTGAAACTTTTTTCCCCAATATTTGGTGGCTTTGTAAAGTTTTTTAAAAACTTTCTGGCAAGGGGAAAATATTCAAAAAACTTTACAAACTTACTGAATATTTGAGTGGAGGGAGGGAATAGTATTTGACTTGATAAATGTAGATAATCTCTGCTTTAGGGCTGAATACAGTGCAGGCAGGAGAGACCAGCTGCTTCATGGGATGTGAAAATCTACTTTTATATAATAGGGTAAGGTTATTATCATTCTGAGAAATTGACTAGTCTTTCTTTCTGTCTCCTTTCTGGGGCTTTGAAAGCAATTTATTTGCTTATATTTTTCACAAAGCAGTTTTCTAGTTCTTAGTTTCCTTTGAAATAAAGTAAGTGATTATGGATCACTTTTTAAAGATTTAGCTTTCCTCCTGGTGACTAACATGTACTTACATGCTAAGCCTGAACTCTTGGAAATTTAACCATGGTAGTTGTACAGATGTTGTTTTTAATTAACTTTTACTACATAATATGATCAGAAGCCTCTGACAACAAGATGTTTTGGCTTGATCCCTTTATTTTTAGGAGAAATCGACACAAGATTCTCTTTTTGTGCGGTGGCAACTTTGGCTCTATTGGTAAGTTTTAAATGTTGTATTGGAATGATTAAGCTTCCATGATTATTCTGGAATTTAATAGGTATATTTTGTTTACAGGGGAAGCTGGATGCTATTAATGTGGAAAAGGCAATCGAATTTGTTTTATCATGTATGAACTTTGATGGTGGATTTGGTTGCAGGCCAGGTTCTGAATCCCATGCTGGGCAGGTAATTTATCAATCTAGATTAAAATGTAGTGTCAGTTTTGAAGGGATAACCCGTGTAATTGGGAAAATAACAAGTTAATTTGACTGAATGTAATATAATGTGGGATGTTATATAAGAATTAATTGCTGATTAAGGAAGGCGTTTTTTACAGTAGTATACTTTGTATGCAGTCCCCTGTTGGTGAAATCCTCTGACCCAAGTAAACGTAAGTAGTTTTGTAATTACCAAAAATATATTTTGATTTTCAATTAGTTTTTAACCAGGTGAAAACATTCCCTGCCTATCCCCAAGACCTGTTTGCTTGTGCCAGAGGATGTTGTATATGTAAATGGTTGTCAAATAAAGCTTGCTTTTAGCCATGAAGAAATTGTGACAGTAGTCTTGCATTGCAAAGTTGCATCCTAGTAGTGTTGGATTTGTTCAGATAATTGTGTTCTTGTTTGCAATTCTTACTGTCAGCAAATTTTTAGATAGAAAATGGAGCTTTAATAATTTAAGTAGTTTTTATCACCATGTTACTGTTGAAAAACTATTATACACATGTACTTTATGTCTGTAATTTTAGATCTATTGTTGCACAGGATTCCTGGCTATTACTAGTCAGTTGCATCGAGTAAATTCTGATTTACTTGGTTGGTGGCTTTGTGAACGACAGCTTCCATCAGGTGGACTCAATGGAAGGCCAGAGAAGGTATCTATCGTTTCATAAGATTAACTTTTTTTTTTTTTTTTGGCGGTATGCGGGCCTCTCAGTTTTGTGGTCTCTCCCATTGCGGAGCACAGGCTCCGGACGCCCAGGCTCAGTGGCCATGGTTCACAGGCCCAGCCGCTCTGCGGCATGTGGGATCTTCCCGGACTGGGGCGCGAACCTGTGTCCCCTGCATCGCCAGGCGGACTCTCAACCACTGTGCCACCAGGGAAGCCCAAGATTAACTTTTTAAGTTTTATAACCTGGATTGAGCACTTAAATTTTTGTCTTATATATCTCAGTATTGCTCTTGTAAATTGATAATGAGCTTTTCACCTTAACTACTTTGCATTATGTATATCTGGGAGTCAAAGGCTTCTAGTAACACATGCATCTTGTACAGAAATCTCCATGCCTACTTATGGGGGGTGGGGAAGGACAGTGGATTTGCCAAATGAAAGATTTTTTTAAAAAATTGGATTGCAACATTTTTATTTAAAATCTTTGTTAATTTTTAAAGAAAAACCCAATTTGTTTAGCTTTCACACACTCTGAATTGGGTCTGTAACGACCAGGTAGTAAATATTTTTAGCTTTGACCTATGGTCTTGTTACACATACGAATTTCATAATTTTCCCATCGCCAAACTATTATTTTAAAAAATCATTTACACATACTAAAAGCTATTCCTGTGGTCTAGATTTGACTCAGTGGCTGTAGCCTGCTGAGCCCCTGACCTAAAATATGATAGAGCATGGTGATGCTTTTATCTGGGTCATTGTATTTTTGTTTAATTTTGCTTGCTCAGTATTTCTGAATAAGTTAATGGGTAGGAAAATAACCACAAGTGGTTTCTTTTTTTTTTTTTTTTTTTTAAACATCTTTATTGGGGTATAATTGCTTTACAATGGTGTGTTAGTTTCTGCTTTATAAAAGTTAAGATCCAGTGAAAAACCTGGGCAGCTTTTCAATAAGTAGAAAATGGTTGGGGGTGAGGATTGCACTTAAAATCTAGGACAGCTTCTTTTTTTTTTTTTTGCGGTTTGCGGGCCTCTCACTGCTGTGGCCTCTCCCATTGCGGAGCGCAGGCTCAGTGGCCATGGCTCACGGGCCCAGCTGCTCCGCGGCATGTGGGATCTTCCTGGACCGGGGCGCGAACCCCAGTCCCCTGCATCAACAGGCGGACTCAACCACTGGGCCGCCAGGGAAGCCCTAGGACAGCTTTTAATGTGCCTGTGAATCACCTAAGGATCTTGTTGAAATTCGGTCTGAGGTGGGAACTTCTGCATTTCTTAAGTTACCATTATTTGAGGAGCCAGGGTGATTTTTTTTTTTTTTTTTTTTTTAAAACCATTGTGCCACCAGGGAAGCCCAGGGGTTTTTTTTTTTTTTTTTTGTTTTAAGCATGTTGTGCACTGCTTGGACAGCGCTTACTGAAAATGCTCTACCTAAGGCAGTGGAACATATAGTACCATAGATCTCATGAGCCTTACCACCAGATTCTTGGATTAAGGGGCTTATTTAGGTATTCATTGCAAATAGAAGATAAGGTAGATGGATGGTTATCACTGAGTACTGAAACTGAAACATTCAGCGTGGTTTTCTATGGAATGGAGTGTTTGGTCTTCTCTTTAACAGTGATTATCTTTAATTCTAAGCAATTGTATTTATGGACTTCAGTGTTTCAAACACTACATTGTCAATATATCCCTTGATTCCCTTCCCACCCCCAATATTTGGGCCAGAAAGTAAAATTGAGGCAACTTGTGGCTTTTTCCTCCTAGTTACCAGATGTGTGCTATTCTTGGTGGGTGTTGGCTTCCCTAAAGATAATTGGAAGGCTTCATTGGATTGACAGAGAGAAACTGCGCAGTTTCATTTTAGCATGTCAAGATGAAGAAACGGGAGGATTTGCGGACAGGCCAGGAGATATGGCAAGTATATTTGTGACTGTTTATGTAACAGTTAAAATTTTCAGTGTTGCTTTGTGTTTTAAGGGTTCTAAGTTTCCAGAATTAGGAATAGGGGGGTGGGGGGAAAGGATGGTATTTCCAAGTGTTGCTTTGAAGGGATGCTTTTTAAATAATTGTCATTTAAGAATATATGAAAGATCTAAAACAAGTTTACAGAAATTTCTGGTCACTTATTGCCAAGAAATGAGTGTGTGGACCAGGTTCTGTGTTTAAAAACACAATTTGAAACCATCATTATTTCAGAAAACTTTAAGCATATGTTCAAATAAAGAGAATACAATAGGCTCCAGTATAATCATTGTTCAGAAGCAGGGTTTTAGAAGTTTTCATTTTGTAATACTCTATAAATTCTTATTTTTTTAATAGGTAGATCCTTTTCATACTCTATTTGGAATTGCTGGATTGTCACTTTTGGGAGAAGAACAGATTAAACCTGTTAGCCCTGTTTTTTGCATGCCTGAAGAAATACTTCGGAGAGTGAATGTTCAGCCTGAACTAGTGAGCTAGATTAGATCCCTTGATGCAAAAGTTGCTTAGTGTAGTTTTACTGTCTTAACATTTCAGTATTTGAAGTGCTTAACAAACTTAATGGCTGCCATGTTAATATTTTGTACATGAATTGTGTTGATTTTAATAAATTATATAATTATACATACTGTAAATTAGAGACCTTTATTGTACCTTCAGCTTTCCGTTTTCTTCTGGAATGCTGTTATTCTGAGCATTAATATTTTGTTTATGCTTCAATGTATTTATCTTGTTTGTCTCCATAACAGCAAACTGAGTTGAACTCTAGCTGATGAAGTCTTGTGTTCTGATTTTCCCATGTACTCCCTTGATATGTTATATATAACTATAGTTAATATAAATTGGTCTTTGTCAATGAGAATGTTAACTGATAAAGAATTGATGAACCCCATAGAAATTAAAAGATGAAAAAAAATAAATGGCTGAAATTTGGGAATATTTCATATGTTTGTGGTTACTGAGCTGGTTACAAAGTGATTTAAGTAAGTGACAATTCACCATCTTGGAATAGGATTGCAATCTGGACTATATTCTCACTTTCTAATATTTTATGTCAGAATGCCAAGGGAGATTGTTGGCTTTTTTCCCTGCGGAGTAAGGAAACACAAGTTGATAGTTGCCACAGTATTTTTTTGTTAACTGTGTTTTCAGAAAGATGAGACCACAGCTAATCTCTTATAAGAGTTTTATGTTCTTGGTGAAAATGAAGTATTTTAATGAACATTTTTCTTGATGGAAGTTGAAATTTGCTCAAGTGTCTTTGCAATACCCTGTGTAAGAGTTAGAGAATCTTCTTACATGTGTGTAGTGATGATTCTCAACACTTGGCCAATGTGAGATTGAAATGTCTAGCATTGTTGTTTTTTTTTGTTTGTTTGTTTGTTTTTTGTGGTACGCGGGCCTCTCACTGTTGTGGCCTCTCCCATTGCGGAGCACAGGCTCCAAACACGTAGACTCAGCGGCCATGGCTCACGGGCCTAGCCGCTCCGTGGCATGTGGGATCTTCCCGGACCGGGTGGACCGGGGCACGAACCCGTGTCCCCTGCATCAGCAGGTGGACTCTCAACCACTGTGCCACCAGGGAAGCCCTAGCATTGTTTTTTTTAACCAGTTCACTAATTTGAAGGGTTTGAGTTGCATTTGCCAGTATTTTGTTTCTGAAGGTTTGGAAGTCATTGGATGGAACATAATTTTATTTAAGTGTTGTCATTGGAAGTTGGAGTTTTGAGGACTGCAGTCATTGCATGTGGATGAACTGTTCTATGAATACCTGATTTATTGACATATTAACAATTGCACGAATTGAGTAATGCATTTCTTCTAATAGTATCCAGAGTATTCTGTTTTCAATCCTGGCATCTCTACGAAGTTGGTATTACTGTGTATTCAAGAAAAGTAAGCAGGCACAAAATTTCCCAAAGGTCATTTGTTGTAAAGCTAGTTTGAGTTTTTGTAGTCTGCTCTTAACCAGTTCATACCTATGTGTGAAAACCCAGTACTAGAAATTGAGAGAGAGGAAACTGTCCAAGAAATAACTCTTCTTAACCTGGTTCCTCCTATACTGTGCACACAGCCATATGCTTACTGGGTGAAGGGCAATCTTGCAGTGATAACAGCCCTGTGAATATTTAAGCTGTAAGGGGTTAGTGGCTCTTTAGACAGGAAACCAATGTTAAATGGTTTTTACTACTGTGTGAGCATTAAATTTGTTTCCACTATCACAGGCACTGCGTGCACAGTGGTGACAGTTTATGTGATTAAAAAGAAACTAGTGTATTTGGAGGTATGTGCGGAATGTTAGCCCCAAATACCTTGTGATAAGGAAATAAGGTGCAGTGCGAATGATGGGTCTGCCAAGTTGGATTGATGGGCCCAGAATTCCTTTCAGCTGAGGAGGTCTGTACCTTACATTTAGCTCGACCAAATCCTGTGGGAGTGACGGGACCGGAACGCGTGGAAGTACATTCCTCTGTGTGGATGGGGGGCGGGGAGGGGCGGGGAAGGTGGGCGGTTGCAGCACGGGCTCTGCGCCTGCGCCTTGCGGGCTCTGCGCCTGCGCCGTGCAGCTTCGTGCGCCTGCGCACCATACTCGCACTTTTCCCGGCGTCGCTTCTGCCTTTGGGGCCTGTGGAGGTGTGTTCTGAGAGGGCTTATGAGCATGCTGAGTGCTGAGGTCCCACCAACTTCGCCTTCTGCCCCTGCAGTTTCCCCTTCCTTGGTAGAGGCTCGGTCCCAGGGTCCCCGCTACAATTTCGGACTCCAGGAGACTCCTCAGAGATGTCCTTCAGCCCAGGCCGCCTCTTCGTCCTCCCCTCCAGGCACGTCTGGAGCGGCGGGCGACCGGAGCGGCAGCAGCAGCCTTCCTCGGCACCCGCCCAGCGCGCGGCCAGCTCAAGGTAAGGAGCGGTTGTGTGAATTCCCGGAGGCTCAGGGAGCTGTGGTTGGTGGTTACCACAGAGAAGTATCGATTGGGGTTTGTTTGGAAGATGAGAATGGGATGCTCCGGGAATTTAGTGTTTCTGAGTGACTAAAGGGCTGGACTCTACTTCAAATTAGTTTCATTACAAGGCTGTGATGGCGGGTGGCTTGGTTCTGAGGCGGGTTGCATTAACGTCCGGTGTGATGTCCCAGCTCTCTGCCCCTGATGACAGATGCCTGAATTTGTGCATGAGTTTGATGATAGAAGTGGTGAACCTCTCGGCTCCTGAGCTTAACTCACCAAGTCCTTCTAGGATGCCGTGAAAACAGACCAGATTTAACATTTTATCTAATTGAGGTGAATGATACGTTTAGTCTGAAAAATGTCTTTCAAGGAGAGTTAAACTCGTTTATTTTATACTCAGTCACTCTCCATGGCAAAACAATCACCTTTTTTTTCCAGACAGCATTGCAAGTCAATGATAAGGTAACAAATGCCAAATTCAGTGGTCACTTTTCGGTTCATCTTGTGTGACCTTTCCACTGTGTTTAATGTTCTTGACCGGTCTTCTCTTAAACCGTCTTAATTTGCTTTCGTTGATTCCACTCTCCCCTGTTTTTCTCCTGCCTTCCAGAGAACTATGCTTACCTTTGTTAGTTCCCAAATTATTGGTTTGTCCTTGGAGGTTTTTTCCTATGCCACTTCTGTCTGGATGTGACTATCACCACAGCCCAGATCTCATCTGTGCTCCAGATTCCTATTTCAGTCTGTTCTGAAGTTTCTGGTGAGGAACCAGTGGAAATCCTCAGACTCCCTATATGATTAATTTAATTCACCTCTCTGCAGCTCCTCAACCTGTTTCTCTTACTTATCTCAGTCATTGGGTTTTCTAAATCTTAAACCTAGGAGACCAATAATTCGAGTATTCCCTCACTCATAACATCCAAATAGTTAAATTCTATCTGACTTTATCTTTTAAATAATTATGTACTTTTCTATCTCTGTGCCATTACAGGCCCTTACGATTTTATGTCTGAGTTATTGCCTTATACTCCTAAGTATTCTTTCTTTCAAGCTTACTTACAGTGTCACTAGAGTTATATGGAAAATGAAAATCTTTTTTTAATTCTCTCTTTTAAAATTAATTAATTTATTTTTGGCTGCATTGGGTCTTCGTTGCTGCACGCCGGATTTTCTCTAGTTGTGGCGAGCAGGGGCTACTCTTCTTTGAGGTGTGCAGGCTTCTCATTGCAGTGGCTTCTCTTGTGGAGCATGGGCTCTAGGCATACAAGCTTCAGTAGTTGCAGTACGCGGGCTCAGTAGTTGCGGCTCATGGGCTCTAGAGCACAGGCTCAGTAGTTGTGGTGCATGGGCTTAGTTGTTCTGCGGCATGTGGGATCTTCCCGGACCAGGGCTTGAACCTGTGTCCCCTGCCTTGGCAGGTGGATCCTTAACCACTGCACCACCAGGGAGGTCCCGGAAAATGAAAATCTTATGTCCCTTGGCACTTCAGTCCGTGACTCCGTATTTGCAGTTAAAAAAATCATACTTTTTTTTTTTTAAATCATATTCTTTATTAGGACATCCAAGGCCATTTGGGATCTGTTTTCAATTTTTGCAGTCTTATCTCTTATCATTTCTTAATAATTACCCTACTTTCTAACCTAACTGACCTACTTGCAGTTCCTCCAAGGCAACATACATGTTTACGTTGTCAGTATAATCCCCCCTTTGTGAAATGCTTTTTCAACAGTAATAACATCCACTAATCAACGAGCACTACTCTGTTCTAGCTTCTTACTTGGCATTTTGTATCTCTGATCCTCACAATAATTCTGCAAGGTAGATTTTTCTTTTGTCCCAATTTTACAGAGGGAGTTTGCCACCCCATGGTTTTATAGTGTTGGAGAGGAGTTAGGGCTGTATATGAAGGTTTGAGAATTGTCAGGAAATAGATATTAATAGAAACCAAAATAATAGATGAGATGCCCAGAGAAAATGTATAATTTTGATTTTGAGAGAAAGTGAAAAAGTATGGAACCTTGGGAAGCCAACAGTCAAGAGTCAGACAGAGGGAAAAAGGACCTGGCAAAGGAAACTAAAAAGAAGTGGTTTAAGGAGAATCAAGTTAGAGAATTGTCATGGAAATCAAGGGGAAGAGGAGAAAAGAGACCCAATATATACTTTTAAGAACTTCTGTATGTGCCCACAACATTGTAAATCAGCTATACTTCAAGTAAAAAACAAACAAAAAAACCTCTTATGTGCCAAGACACTATGCTAGGCTGTTTATGTACATTCCTTCATATTTTATGACAACCCTATAAAATAGGTAATGTCTTATATCAGCAGGTAAGTAACTAAACAAGGAACTGAATCAAAGTGAGCCTAAAACTCTTTACACCAGTTACCTGGGAGGAGACAGTTTCAATGAAGAGGTCAACAGAGGAAAAGATGTGTTATAATTACTATACAAAGAAAATATATCTGGTATATTTGAAGATTAGAAGGTAGTTTGTGATTTTAGCAAGAATAGTCTCAGTCAACTTGTATAAGAAAAAGACATATTAGCAAGCACTTTTCATTATACTTTAGTACAAGATTATTTATCAGTAATGTTAAACTTGTCATAATTTGTTACACTAAAAAATCATCAGATGAAGTTTTATAGAGATTATAAGAATTAGTACAACATTGCATAATTTGGAATCTTTAAGAACTGATATTTAATTTTTTTTGAATTTAGATTCATACTTTACAAACAAAAGATCTTATGCAGAAAACACACTTGCATCACATTTTACTCTCGGTACAAGCTCATCCTCTGCGCGAGATAGTAATTATCCTCAAATACTAAAAACTCCATTATCTGCTGGAAATCCCCAGAGACCAGGTTATAAAAGTTGGACACTGCAAATGGAATATTCAGGTAAAGTGAGTGGAATATTGGCCTAATTGATCTTTTGAAACTTTTAAAAATTATATATTAGAGTAGTTAAGTTAATATGAAGTTACTTGTAACTAATATGGAAGACTGAATGATAAATACATCAATTTAGCCATATCTACAATTTGAAGCTGGATTAATAAGTCTACATAGTTTGTGATATTGTTTGTTAAAAAATGCAGGTCTACATTATTTTATCATTCTGACAAAAAAAGCACAAGAAAGAAAGCCCTTCCTTCTATACGTTTGCTTAAATCTAAAAGTTGATCCTGATAATACTATTGAATGATTTTTTAATACTTAAATTTTAGAATTTATCTAAATGTAGATTTTCTTGAGGGGAAAATGGGTGAAATAGGTCTACATGTATAAACATCTCTTGGTTCAAAGATATATGAATGTATACATTTGCAAAATAATGAAAACTTGTTTTTCTGAGTGGTTCTACCAACATATACTCTTACTAGCAATATATGAGCGTTCTTGTTGATCTGTATCCTACCCAGTATTTGGTACTGTCAAACTCCTTAATATTTACCAGTCTAGCAGTTGTAAAATACTACCTAACTATAGTATGAATTTGCATTTTCCTGGTTATAAATGAGGTTGATTATCTTTTTTAAGTTGTCCATCTTTTTTGCTGGACTATAAACTCCATGAAGACAGAGACTGTAGCAGTGAAGATACAATCTGAAGTAGAACCATACAATAATTTAAACAGGGAAGATTTAATATGAAGAATTATTAAACTCATAAAAGAGTAACTATAGTATATAAGGAAACTCTATGAGGCACCCTAGGGCTAAGGGGACTCCTCAGAGGTCCTACTTGGAAGTGGCCCCCTTTTGGGTCCCATTTCCAACGCTGGGGTACTGACCTCTTTGGAGAAGGTGAATACTGAATGGCAATTTCAGTAGTGACCGCAGATTTGCCAGGCCAGGCAAACAGGAAGCGGGCAGGGTGGGTGAACTATAGCTGGTGGCTAGAACATGGCTGTGCAATGGGAGCGGGCTCTGGTGTGGGTTGGAGGCCTGGAGCGCACAGTCTCCCTGTTAGGAGGAGTGGTGGCATCAAGAGGACTATGGGAGACAGACTGAATAGAGAGTGAAAGAGCTGAAGGAATTAGTACGGGCAGGAGGCCTGGAATGCAGGATATCTCTGTTGAGAGGGCTGTAAGATGATTGTTACCGTGCCATGCTGCGGCTGTGTGATTGCCAGAGGACAGCACATTCTGGGTATGTAGCTGGGCACATCACCACCAGATGTCCTCATACCTACACTGCTGACCCAGTGGAAGCTGCCAGAGAGCCCTTCATCATGCAAGGTCCCTCCAGTGCCCTCAATTGAGAAAACTTAACATTATGCCCACTTTAAAGGAGAAATATACAGCAATTCTGTCCACTGTTGCAGAGCTTACATTGAAGTGTGAATTTGGAGCCGAGTGACAATAAATTGATAACTGGCATAACTCCTTTGGCTATTCAATGTCCATATATGTCATTCTACACACATTTGGATTCCTTTACAACAACAAAATAACTCTGTGTTTCTACCTAACAGGATGTATACATCTGTACTTACAAGTGAGGGGGGTTCTCACTCTTTCCCAAAATGAGAAGATTCATAGTCCCAACAGTCATTGCATATTAATTATCTCAAATTCAGTCATGGTCCCACTGAATATTGTGTTACTTAAAGACTAAGTTGTAAAGTTAACCTCCAATAACTTGTGTATAAATTTTTAAAAGTGAAAAGAGAGAAAAATGGTTAGTTTATACAAATAAACATGCATATAACAAAGCATAGAGAAAATATCCAAAGCTACTGCAGTTTGTATTTTTTTTTTTTTTTTTTTTTTTT
>NW_020185328.1:8377447-8445644 GCF_003031525.2 Neophocaena asiaeorientalis asiaeorientalis
CCCGTGTCCCCCGCATTGGCAGGCGGACTCTCAACCACTGCACCACCAGGGAAGCCCTGCAGTTTGTATTTCTGTAATTGGTCACGAGGTTATAGTTGATATCTATGGCTTCCTTCCACTACCCATTCTATATTTCCCTTACCTGCAGCAATACGGGTGGAATGATCCAGACCTTCATTCCTGAAGGGTCTGAGTCCTTGGTCATTCTGCCTCTTATTGGTTGCTGTAGTTTTCCAATAACATTTACTATTGGAAATACTAAGGGGTGCCTTAGAGCAGGGGTTCTCAACTCCCGGGTCGTGGACCAGTACCTGTCCATGGCCTGTTAGGAACTGGGCTGCACAGCAGGAGGTGAGTGGCGGGTGAGCAAGCGAAGCTTTACTTATATTTACAGCCGCTCCCCATCACTCCCCATCGCTTGCATTACCGCCTGAACCTACCCCCTCCCCCATCCATGGAAAAATTGTCTTCCACGAAACCAGTCCCCAGTGCCAAAAGAGGTTGGGGACCGCTGCCTTAGAGAACCCCCTGAGCTCCATATATAGTCCACTTTGCCTCCATTGTGTATAGCGACATGATATCCCCTTGGCAGTTAGGAGCAACCACCCCATCCATAGATACCCCCTCCCCCCCTTTTTTTGCCTATTGGTTCAGTAGCATAAATAAGGAGCCTAAGATGGACAGTTGGCAGTCTCATCTTCCAATTCAGTGGAATCATTGCTGTGTCACTTGGTGGAACCAATAACCTTGTGGAGACCAAGATCTCCAAATCAGCAGAGCTCAAAGTTGCCAGAATGGGAAGCAAATATTCTTTGGGTGGGTTGATCAGGATAATAGTGAAGTGAGAATAGTCACTCCTATTTCCTCCTCTTGATTCTTGGACCTGTGTATTCTGGTTATGAGGAATACAGCATCTGTGATTCAAAGTATAAACTGCATCCTGTAAGACAGAGCCCCATTCTTTTAGGATATTGTCTTCCAATTGGCATTAAGTCTTCAGTAAGTCATTCTGCCTTTCAGCTAAGCCAGGCATTTCTATGTGATGGGGTATGTGGTAAAACCAGTTGTTTCAATGGGCCAGAGTCCATTGATGCATTTTTTTCTTTTGCTGTGAAGTGAGTTCCTTGATCAGATGCAATACTGTGTGAAATGCCATGATGGTGGATAAGGCACTCTGTAAGTTCATAGATTGTGATGCTGGCAGAGGCACTGTGGGCAAGGAAGGCAAATCTGCATCTAAAATATGTGTTTTTTCCAGTGGGGACAAATATCTGCTCCCTCCTTGATGGAAGAAATGCAGTGTAATCAACCTACCATCAGGTGGTATGTTGTTCCTCTGGGGAATGGTACTGTATGGGGCATTTATGTTGATCGCTGCTGCTGGCCAGCAGAGGGGTTAACCAGGTCAGCCTTCGTAAGAGGAAGTTCACGTTGTTGAGCTGATGCATAGTTTCCATTCTTGCCACCATGGCCACCATGCCACCATGGCCGATTTGTTCATGGGTCTATTAAGGAAACACTGGTGGCTGGGAAAAGAGGCTAATTGACATCATAGGGTGTATCATTTTGTCCACTGTTATCAAGAGTCTCCTTTACAGTGGATGCCCTTTGGTGAGCATTCACATGAGACAAATATTTTCAAAGTCTATGCCCGTTCTAAGAGATCCATCCACATACCTCTTCCCCAACTTTCCTTGTCACTATCTTCCAGTTCCGTTCCTTCCAAGTCCCTGACCATTCAGCTAAACCATTAGCAACTGCTTATGAATGAGTCTAAGTCTGTACTTCTGGTTATCTTTCATTCCAGACAAGCCAGACAAGGTGGAGAACCAAATGTACTGCTCAAAGTTCTGCCCAAATGAGAGATCAAAATGAACTAAACAACTCAAAAAGTTAGAAGAAAATAGTAGTGAATATCAAATGTCTCAATGAAGGAGGAGTTTCGTAGCAGAAAAGTAATGGAAGAAATTATAAAGGAAAAGACTTTCTATACAAAAACAAAAATCTTTGTGACATCAAAAATAGCAAGATTGGGCTTCCCTGGTGGCGCAGTGGTTGAGAGTCCGCCTGCCGATGCAGGGGACACGGGTTCGTGCCCCGGTCCGGGAAGATCCCACATGCCGCGGAGAAGCTGGGCCCGTGAACCATGGCCGCTGGGCCTGTGCGTCCGGAGCCTGTGCTCCACAACGGGAGAGGCCGCGACAGTGAGAGGCCCACGTACCAAAAAAAAAAAAAAAAAAAAAAATAGCAAGATTGGTAGCAACTATAAGTTGTTGTCATTGATTTACAAGATTCTCAAAGAAACAGGTTGAAAAACATTAAGACCTAGTAAAAATTGTGCAAAAAGGATGTAAACATCTCAAAATATAGAAAACAAATGGATATATTAAGTGAAGTTCAATTTTGATAGTAATTAAAAAAAATACACATTTAAAGCACCAGTCCATTAAACTAGCTAATAATAATAATAACAACAATAATAATACATTGCAGAAGTTAGTAATGGTAAGGATTCAGTAAGATTGGTTTTTCTCATATACTGATGATGGAATTAAAAGTTGGTACAATCCTGAAAAGAAATGTGGCAATATATGTGCGATCCTTTAAAAGTGATGGTTTTCCTTTTTTCAGTAATTTGACTTATAAGGAGCCAATTTAGGGAAATAATAAGAGACCCAGAAAAAAGCTTTATGTACTATGATGCTTATTTTAGTATTACTTATAACAGAGGGATAACAGCGTAAATGTTCTTTTAAAGTTTAAGGGAGATGTCTTCTGTGTGTACTGAATTTCCAAGTACTGAAACTTGATATTAAGTTTCCAGTTAAGAATGGGAAGGTCATATTCAATTGCAGAACTTAAATTGACTTCTATAGATCTAATATAAACTCAATCACCACGTATAACAAGGCTTTAATGGCAAAAAAGGTTCTGAGATCTAGACACAATAGATTTTTAAATGAACTCTTAAGTTGACTACTGACTAAGATAGCATAAATGTAAAAATAATTTTGTAGGTGTTATAACAGAATAGAAAACAAAAAAGGATTCTAGATTAGAGAGGGTGAGGAGGGGAGAAAAGGTATATTGAAAGGTTGCAAAGGGGATAAAAGACAATTTTGCTTCTTTGAAAATAAAAATTTAGGTATGTTTAGTAGTCTTTTTGTTATCCATGAATAATGCCTTATAATTTCAAATACTTTATAAAACCTTTCTATATTATGTTTAATTCTTATATAACAACTTTATTAAAAAGGTTTGGTATTTCCACTTTACAGATAAAGAAATGGTAAATTTAGAAAGGTTAAACTACTTACCTGAATATATATGGTTTGTCAGGCATAGATCTCAAAATCACTAATATATGTAGTGGTTAAGAGCACCAGGTCTGGAACCAGGCTGCCTGTATACAAGTTCTACCAGTTCCATTCATGCTTCAGTCTCCTGAAAAGCAAATGGAGAAAATAATGATGTCTGTTGATAGAATCATGAGAAGTAAAGTTAATTCAAGTAAAGAACTTGGAACATTCTTGGCACATTAATAAAATATCCAGCATTACACAGATATCTCATAAATGGAGTTTATAGTCATATAATGTTTTATACTTTATAAAATGCATTGATATATATTATTATCCCATTTGAGTGTTTCAGCTACCTCTTGAGTTAGGTAGGGCAGGTATTAATATTATATTTTGTGATATATGATTATTTATTATGAAATAATTTGCCCAAATTCATATAGCTCTCAAATGACAAGGTAAGATAAATAATATGTTTTCTGATCGCAAATTTAGTGTTTCTTTATGACTTCATTCCATTCCAATAAAATGCAAAATAAGACAATGTATAAGTTTATTATTTCTAAATGTGAAGTTAAGTTTTGGCAAAATAGAGAATTAACATTTTTATTTGGTCTGGATATATGGAAAGATATATTTTGATGAGCAAAACGAGATTTTTTTTCTTGGTTAGTAATAGCTGTGTCCTAGACTTGGTGCTTTGAGATTTTATGAGAAAGAACTAGAAAGTATTGTTAATGTTTATACATTTTCTTTAAACATTTTTTTTAATAGCTACATCCTCATCTGCAGTTTCTGCACACTCTCCATCAGTTATTGTAGCTGTTGTAGAAGGGAGAGGACTTGCCAGAGGTGAAATAGGAATGGCAAGTATTGATTTAAAAAGCCCACAAATTATATTATCTCAGTTTGCAGACAACACAACATATGCAAAGGTAAGTATTTATACTCCTAGAAAATGGTTCATCTAGAGGGCACTTTGCAGATTTTCAAGTCAGTGCTTTCCTAATTGGTTTACTTTTTGGTAGAATAATGGTTATTCATTATTGCACCAATGTAGGTTACTCTGAATAACAATAAAGTTTTACATCTGATTTTAATTTTTTAATATTATTTTGTTCTAAAATAACATATTTTGGTGTTACTTAAATATTCCAAATTACTATTAATATTAGTTTCTAAAATTAATAGCTTCAAATTAATAAATCTTGGACTCATTCCAAAGATAACATATGTAATAATGCTATCTCCAGAGGGTTGTTTCCACTGAACTGTATTTGAATTTTATTTTCCAGAGATAAGGGAAACTGGTGTCTTAGACCAGTCATAATTTAAGTCTCTCAACTTCTTGCCTTCACTTCCTATCACTCATCATTAACTTGGGCCACTGGCCTGTTGTTATGGGAATTTGTGTGACTTATCAGGTAGAGGTACTCTACTCCTAATTCAAAAAAGTTATTTGACCCCATTACTATTATTAAAACATATTAAATGCTATGTTATTTTTAATGTTTTATTCTTTATTTTTTCCCTAATTCCCCTTTATGTTTCCCAGTATGTAGACTTCCTTTTCCTACCTAATAATTAATTTTTTAATATACCTAACAATCTAAATGATATTAGTACTGCATATCTGGGTATTTCACATTTCTGTGCAATTTAAAAAGAATAGGATAAAAGTTTTTTTAAAAAATGGGAATGTTCAGTATATTGATAAAGTATTTCTGTGTCTAGAATAGTTCTAAGAAATGCATCTTAGACTGTGAAAAGCATCAGTCATAAAGCAGATGTTTCTCATCTGTGTTTCTGTACTTTTCAACTTCTAAGCTGTACCCATGTGGCCATATTGATTGAATCACCATAGTTACGCTATTGAATGTTTATGTTTTTCATGGAGATGAATAAAATACCGAGTAGATGAATTTATTTAAAAAAATTTCTTTTAGGAATACATATTTGATATGTTCAAATTATTTGGGGGCTTAGAGCTGATACAAACTATTGTGAGTAAAATATAGCCTATGCTTATGATAATATTTTGTATTGATAATTTTATAGGATGTATGTTTGACATATTACCATTAGAAGTATATTTAATTGAAACATATAATTAGACCAGTTGTGATTTTGTATGTCTCTGACTTAATTTTATCTCTCAGAAAAATACGAAACTTTTTTGGTTTTAGAGAATCCTAAGCTTACATTTAAGAAATTATTCAAACAATTTTAGGTGATCACTAAACTCAAAATTTTATCACCTTTGGAAATAATAATGTCAAATACTGCTTGTGTTGTGGGGAAGTCAACCAAGTTGTTTACTCTCATCACAGAAAATTTCAAGGTAAGTGATTTTTATTCTCAGTAGTAACATTCAAGATTGTCTTATTTAAAATCCATTTTATAATATCATCCTAAAGAACAATAATTTGGGTATCTTTACCCTAAAGTACTCACTAAGTACAAATCCTAAGCTTAGGGACTATTAATACATATAATAAAAATGACAAGGAATTCACTTATTTGATTTGGTACCCTTGATATACTTTGCAAAAAAGGAAAAATCTTTTAGGTAATAAGGAGGTTTCCCAGAGTATACAGGAAGCAGACACTTAGAGAAAGCATGGATTTCCTTAGGTATAGCTTCCTGGAAAGTAGTTATTGTGCTGCCAGACTGGTTGAAAGTGAAGTTCTTATTCTTCTAGGGGATAGCAACTATCAGCAAGTACTTTTTCTTTTGGAGAATTTGATTTATATTATAGAATTGTTACAGCTTCCCCTGGCAACACATACTGTCTCACCGTCTGTGGGACTGTGACAGGGAAGTGCTCTGGAACCTTATCCAGCCAACGCTCTCCCTCTCAGTAAGGGCCTGTCTACCATCCGGTTTATTTCTTCCCTTTAGCACATCTCCCTGCTTTGTGGAATGGAGGCTGTGGTTCTGAACCAAGTAGGCAGCATTGCAGTTAGAATAGTTCTTGAGAAGTGCATATTATTTTCAGAATATTATATTTCATTGTAGACTTAATCTTTAACCATTTGAAACCAAGTTGAGATTATGGTCCAATGAGTTCTTTATAGTTCTTAATATATTCAGCATCTACAGTCATATAAGATTTCTTGTGCTCTTAGAGATCCAATGTAGCTCAGCTGTCTTTGACTCATTGCCAGAAATGGTTCCTATTGTAAACCTACTGTCTCTATTAGACAGGACTCTTTATCTCTTTCATTCATGACTTTAGACCTCTTTTCATCACCCTTATTTATGTATACCTTTCCATATACCTTCATTATTTTGTACTGATTAAGCATTCTAAGTCCTTTGGTTGTGAATAACAGAAATTCAACTTAAAGTAGCTTAAGTGAAAAAGTAAATTTGTTGGCTTATATAACTGGGAAGCCAAATGGTTGGATAGATCCTATCCTTACTCTCATCTCTACTGCCATCTTTCTATGAGGTTTAATAAAATGATTGCTCATGGCTCCAGGCTGATGTCAACTCAGCTTAGTCAACTGAGAGTAAAAACTAACTTCTTCCTTCCAGTGTCCACATATGAATTCAAGAGAAGGACCCCGACTGTTCCTGCTTTGTTCGTGTTCCCACATGTTAGATTAATCACTGTTTCTGGGGGTAAAAGCACTATGATTGATTAATCCCAGGTCATTTGCTTTTTGCTGTGGGGCACAGAGTACTGTAATTGACAGTCCTACATGGACAGACCAACATAGAATGTGGGATAGATGAATCCTCCAAAGGCGAAAACAACCTACATTTACTACGCTTGAGATGTAAGGCAATGTAGCATAGTGCTTAAGAGTAAAGGAGCCAGGGACTTCCCTGGTGGCGCAGTGGTTAAGAATCCGCCTGCCAGTGCAGGAGACACAGGTTTGAGCCCTGGTCTGGGAACATCCCACATGCCATGGAGCAGCTAAGCCCGTGCCCCACAACTACTGAACCTGCGCTCTAGAGCCTGCACGTCGAAACTGCTGAGGCCGCGTGCCATAACTACTGAAGCCCGTGTGCCTACTGCCCGTGCTCCACAGTAAGAGAATCCACCACAATGCGAAGCCAGCGCACCACAACGAAGAGTAGCCCCCGCTCGCCACAACTAGGGGAAGCACGTGGGCGGCAGCGAAGACCCAGCGCAGCCCAAAATAAATAAATACATAAATAAATAAATTAAAAAAAGAAAAAGAATAGAGGAGCTATACTGTTGTGGTCTCAAATCCTGATCCTAAATGACTGTGTGCAAATTAAGTTAACCTCTCTAAGCTTCAGTTTTTATTCGTCAGTAAAATAGGGACAATAATAGTATCTACCTCCTAGAGAATTGATATTTTATATAAGGTAATCAGAAATGGTCTCACTGATGAGGTTACATTTGGGCAAAGTCCTGATAGGAGTGAGAGAGAGAGCCATAGAAATATTTGATATAAAAGCATTATAAACAGGGGGGAAAATCAATGTTATTGTTATCATTATCATCACACTTACCATAAAAAGACCTCAATTAAATAAGAAGCAATATGAAATGTAAGGAACATGGACTTTTTAGTCAAAGAAATCCAAATTCAAGTCTCAGCTCTGGAACATACCAATTGTATATTAGAAAAGTTGCTTGACTTCTCAGAATTTGACTTAGAGGAAGATTGTACTTAATATTGATACAAAACTTACATCATAGGGTTATTGGGAAGATTGAATGAGATAACTCTTCAAACAATCTTGGCACATAACAAATTCCCTACCTGATTATGACTTTTTTTTGCAGCCTTGCAGCTCTTTCACGGTCCATTGTTATTATATTATTAATACCTTTCTTACCTATTACTTTTATTCAAAGTAGGCAGACCTTGTACTCTGCAGCTGCATGCATTTTTTTTTCTCTTTTAAAAAAAGTTCCATTATCTGCTTTTCTTTATTCTATAAATTAAATTCACCTTATGTAGATAGCATTTCATAGATTTGATAGCTGGAATTGGTATTTTTGGCTTCCCCAGCTAGTGTATTACAAAGATTTACCCTCTCTAAATTATGATAGTGTATATGAGGCTGAATATAAAACCTTTGTTGCTGTTGTTGCTGTAGAATAAAATTAATAGGAGTCAGAGACTCTCATGTTTATTTTTTATTTACTTAAATTTCATGTAAATATGGCTTAATAAGAGCTACAGACTGCTATAATTCACTTAGCAAGACAGACCATCATTCTTTTTGTAAATAACTAAGAAAACTTCTTATTTAACTCTAGAAAACAATAAATAATGAAAAATAAACTTTATTCAATATTTAAGTCATCTACCCATGTATGAGCATGTATTTAAGAAAGCAGCTTTGGGCAAGTGCATGAAACTTAAAATTTATTTTGAAATTAAAAATTCTTTTCAGAACGTTAATTTCACTACTATCCAAAGGAAATACTTCAATGAAACAAAAGGATTAGAGTACATTGAACAATTATGCATAACAGAATTCAACACTGTCCTAATGGAGGTTCAATCCAAGTAAGTTAAAATTTAGGGCAAGTAGTAAATCTCTGGTGTGTATTCCAGGACGAAAAGGTCTTTTGTGTGTTTTATTCTTTGCTATATTCCCTACCACTTAGAAAAGTGCCTGGCTTATAAAACACACTCAGTAATTATTGAAATAGTAAAATAGTTAACTAAAATTTATATACAAGGCGTATCTTGCTAACTAAACTTTTATGGAATTTCTCCAAATTAGTCATAATCTACTGCCTTAATGGTTCCTGCTCACTTTACTTTGAATTGAAAAGCTCAAGTAGCTACTGCAAACTAGAAATGTGAGGGTACAGAAATGAAACACAGTTAAAGCTGTGTTCCTGTTACTTCATACCTTTACTCCTTCCGAATGAGACAGGGAATGATATTTTTGGAATGGATATTTCTTATAACATGCTGAACAGATACTTACTTTGATCCAGGTTGGACAACTTGTTCGCTCAGTTAATCATGACAACTACTGTCACGGAGATCAAAACATGCTTTCCTATACATTGGGACCTCCTGACTGTACCTTTACAACTCTCAGACTTTTTCAACATTATTTGAATGTGTACTTAGAATGGTACATCAAAAATTGACACAAATTACCATTGAATGTTGACTTCTAACATGTGACCTATTGGGAGTCTAATATCCCTTAAGTCTCAGACTTTAGAAAATTGTCTCTTTTTATCAACTTTTATGTTTTAGAGGTAATTTAACTAGTTATCAAAAATCAGGAACACTTGGTGTGCTTTTTCCCTTTGATTTTAAGCAATGCTATGCAAATATTTATAATTTTGCTAATATTAAAGTGAAATAAATGTTTTCTTTTATAGCAATACTTTTTTTTATTCCAAAGATTTATAGTGATGTATCTTCGGTCACTTTACAGGTATTACTGCCTTGCAGCTGTTGCAGCTTTATTAAAATATGTTGAATTTATTCAAAATTCAGTTTACGCACCAAAATCGCTGAAGATTTGTTTCCAGGGTAGTGAACAGACAGCTATGATAGATTCATCATCAACCCAAAACCTCGAATTAATAATTAATAATCAAGACTCTAGGTAAGATCATCTATTTTTTTCTTAGAAAATGTATCAGTATATTATGTCATATTTTTCTATGAATAGTTACTTTACATTTCTTTAAATCGTTTGATGGAGAAATATTGAATAAACATATTTTTAACCCTTACACCATTGTGGGTAAGCTGCTCAGATGTTTCACCAAAATCAGGTTTTAAAAATATATTTGTACTAAACAAGAAAAAAAAAGTAACAACCCATTTCAAAACTAGGTAGAAGACTTGAACAGACATTTCTCCAAAGAAGATATACAGAGGTTCAATAAGCACTTAAGAAGTTGCTCAACGTCACTAGTCATTAGGGAAATGCAAATCAAAACCACAATTACCACTTCACACCCATTAGGATGGTTATTATTAAGTAAATGGAAAATAATTGTTGGTGAGTCTATGGAGAAATTAGGATCCTAATTCATTTATGGTGGGAATGTACAATGGTGCATTCACTTTGGAAAATCACATGGTGGTTCCTCAAAAAGTTAAACATAGCATTACCATATGATCCAGACATTCTACTTCTTGGTATATACCTGAAAGAATTGAGAATGGGGACTCAAACAGATACTTGCACACAAATATTCATAGCAGCATTATTCATAGTAGCCAAAATGTGGAAACAAACCATCAATGAGTGACTGATAAAATAAGATGTCTACAGATAAGGTGTATACATACAGTGGAATATCATTCGGCCTTAAAAAGGAATGAAATTCTGATACATGCCACGAGATGTATGAACCTTGAAAACATCATGTTAAGTGAAATATGCCAGACACAAAAGGAAGAATATTTTATGATTCCATTTATATGAAGTACCTAGAATAGGCAAATTTATAGAGACAGAAAGTAGACAGGTTTCCAGGGCTGGGGGAAGTGGGGAATGGGAGAGTTATTGTTTAATGGATTCAGAGTTTCTGTTTGGGATGATGAGAAATGAATGATGGTAATGGTTGCACAATATTGCAAGTGTACCTAATGACACTGACTTGTGTGCTTAATATGGTTAAAGTGCTAAAGTTTGTGTTTTATGTTTTACCATAATAAAAAAAGTTGTGTGCAGAATACTACAAAGTTAAAATAACAAGTTTTAAAAGCATTAAATACAGGAAATTCAAGGGACTACATAATCATTTGAGAAGGTGAAAATAGTTGAATCAACTTGGTCTTTGTGTATAACTAGATTGCTCGTTTTATTGGTTTACTGTTAGCTTTAGAGGATATTTATGGTAAGCATGAATAAGAGCGAGAATGGGAGATTGCCCATGTGTGTGCGCACACACACACACACACACAGTGTTTATAAGATTTCATAGTGGTTGGGATACCTAAACTAGAATCAAAATGTTATTAGAAGATAATGTAATCAACCTGTGGTGGTGCTTATAGTAGGCATAAACCTGTATAGTTTAATATGAGTTAAATTTGGTACAAAGAATTAGTGAGTAATGGTTTTTCTCCTTGAGGAATTACAGTCTAAAGGAGGAGATGCATAGTATCATAGTATCATTAACATGTACTAAGTACATCAGGCCCTCCGTAGCCTAGCGACCCACAGTTGGTTGAAACCACAGATATGGAACCTGTGGATATGGAGGGCCCACTGTAGTAGGCCACTTTATATAAGGGACTTAAGCATCCTCGGATTTTGGTATCCGCTAGAGGTCTTAGAATCAATCCCCTACAGGTACCAAGGGACAACTGTATAGTGATATGAAAGTTTGCATAAAAAAATGATGGGATCATAGCAGAGAAAGAAAGTTAACTGGGCTTAGTTAAGGAGTAAAAGGGAAGTAATTAGAAAAGGCTTTCTAGAGAAGATAATACCCGACATGAGGGTTTTTTTTCCCTGATATGAGATTTGAAGTATAAATAGAAGTTATCCATGGGCTTCCCTGGTGGCGCAGTGGTTAAGAATCCACCTGCCAATGCAGGGGACACAGGTTCGAGCGCTGGCCCGGGAAGATCCCACATGCTGTGGAGCAACTAAGCCCGTGCGCCACAACTACTGAGCCAGTGCTCTAAAGCTCACGAGCCACAACTACTGAAGCCCACATTCCTAGAGCCCGTGCTCCACAACAAGAGAAGCCACTGCAACGAGAAGCCCGTGCACCACAACGAAGAGTAGCCCCCGCTTTCCGCAACTAGAGAAAAGCCCACACGCAGCAACGAAGACCCAATGCAGCCAAAAATAAATAAATAATTTTAAAAAAAAGAAGTTATCCAGATTAAGAAGTAGAAAAGATAGTAAGACAGTGAATAACAAAGTCTTGAAAGCATGATTTTCAATATAGCAATATGGTATGTGCAAGGAAACCATAAGCTATTTACTTTGGTAAAGTACAAGTTGGGAGTAAGTAAGCTTGGAGTAAAATCTCAGCTTTCAGTACTTAAATATAACTTTGGATATCAATGAAACGGATAAACTTAAAATAATAATAAATTTTAGTATTAAGAGTACTGAACAGAATAAAGAGTACTTTATACAATTGAAACCTTAAGGTGCTCACTGCCAATTTCAGAGCCATAGTGTTTAAGTATTTCTGTCACTTTGTGTGCTCTTATCTTGGTTTCACTTTTAATTATGTGAAATCTCCAGACATTATTTACAGTTACAAACTTAGAAACCTATAATATCTAATTTTTTTAATTATTTACTTTAATCATCAAGAACAGTTTAGATCTATCTAGGTACTGTTGGCACTACTTTTAGTAAAGGTAAGAATAGTACTGTGTATACTATTTGTCATTGTCAGTGTAGTGACCTCAACACCTTTGTAGTTCCACTGAATAATGATGGTCTAAAATTATAACGTTTTAAAGGAGTTTATAATTAATTGTAATTATTCCTTTTCAGCTTAGTGAATAAATAATATTTTTTCTATTGCTAGGAAAAAAGGGATAAAATAATATCTGGATAAAGTACTCTGTCATTGACTTTATAAATTAAAATAACATGGGGTAACGTAGACAGTCAATAACCAAGGCTGGTAATTATTACAGAAGGTTTTGTACTCAGTTTTACTTTGTCACATTTCATAGTTAATCATTGTTTACCATTATCATTGTCAAACATTGCTTGAGTTCCTGCTATATATTAAATGATAGGATATTTGATCTCCAAGAGTTCGTATTATAGTTGAAAGAAGAAATTGAGGTCTTTTCACAGACTTGAACCAAAGAATATTAGGTTAAAAGATGGGCATGCTATCTACTGAACTGTCTGAATAGCTCTAATGCTTCGATGGATTTGTTACTTGTTCAGCATACTGTTTCACCCATTGATTTCTATAGCAAATGGCAGATTTAGGTATGCTCCCCACCTCCTTTGTTCCTGCAGAAGACAAGTTCTCAAAATTGTGCCTGTGACTTACCTATGATGACCCCCACTCCCAGCCAGGACTTGATTTGAATAGTTCCCTAAAAATTTGTTTAAATTGATATACCAAAAATTTGGCAGTCTGATTACTTGAGTCATTTTTATTTCCTTTCCTCTCTTAACCCAGAGTCAGTATGTCAGTAAATCCTCCTGACTCAACCTTTAGAGTACATACATATTCTGGATCACTTCTTAGCATTTCCGGTGCTACAACCCTAACCCATACCTCCATCATTTTAGCCTAGACTGCTGTATAGTGTAATAGCCCCTAACTCGTCTCTCTGCTTTCTTCCCCTCCTACAGTTAGTCTATTCTCAACCTAGTGGCCAGAGTGTGATCCTTTTAAACCAGAAATTAGATCTTAGAACTTTCCTGCTTAAAATCTTCCAGAGCTCCTATTATATTTAGAATATAATTCAGACTCTTTACCGTGGCCTACAAGGACTTATGTGTTCTGGTCTCTTTCAACTTCTTCATTCATCTCCCTTAATTCTTATCCTCACTTGCAGTGCTCCACCAACTTTGGTCTTCTTTCTGGTTCTGGAGCCAGAAAGACTACCTGGGCTTAAATTGCTGTTCTGTTTTGCCCTTTTAAACAGTAACTCTTTTCTTGTTCACTTATTTGGAAACCTTGGGCAAGTTACTTAATTTCTTTGTGTTTCAGTTTCTTCCCTTGTAAAATGTTAATAATAGCATCTATCTCATACCATCATTGTTAGAATTAAGTAAGTCAATATATGTAAAGTGCTTAGAATAAGGCCTGGCACATACTTTGTGTTCACTATATGTTAGCTATACTCACCATCAATTGTCATCAGTATTCTCATCTCATCATCATCTTGGCCTGGATGCCTTCTTAACTCAACTGCTGAATATACATACAGGTCTTTCTCAACCAGCCTAACTAAATCAACCCTCCTGGTCATTCTCTGTACAGTTCTGTTTGTTTGTTTGTTTGTTTTTAACAGTTTCTGTACCTGATATTATTTTCTTTCTTTCTCTTTTACTTATAATTCTCTAACTTCTTAAGTTAGAACAGAGTGATTATATTACTCATTTTATCAGTGTAAAAGTTCTCCCCTTAAGGATGTGTTGTTGATATCTTGCTATTATTGATGGAATGCCATGGACTAGAATATTTTATATTAGTCTGAGTATTGTTAACTGATCTATGAAAAAAGCCATGAACTAAATGCAGGAAGATTCTGTTGATCTTGTTAATTAAAGTGTGCTTCACTGACTGACAGCATACCTGAGAGTGTATTTGAAACGTAGATTCTCAAGCCTCATCCCAGACCTACTGAATCAGAATCCTCATGTGATTTGTATGCATATTAAAGTTTGAGAATCACTACCGTAGATTATAGGATTATTTTAAAAGTTAAATTACAGTTTTATTGGATTTTCCTTAGTATACTTAATGAAATTTTCCTAACTTGTGTTTTTAAAGGAGCAATCACACACTCTTTGGTGTTCTAAATTACACTAAGACTCCTGGAGGAAGTAGAAGACTTCGTTCTAATATATTAGAACCTCTAATTGATGTTGAAACCATTAACATGAGGTTAGATTGTGTTCAAGAACTGCTTCAAGATGAGGAACTCTTTTTTGGACTTCAGTCAGGTAAATGAATATCATATACTTTTACAAATACAATTTTTTTTTTGCGGTACGCGGGCCTCTCACTGTTGTGGCCTCTCCTGTTGCGGAGCACAGGCTCCGGACACGCAGGCTCAGCGGACATGGCTCACAGGCCCAGCCGCTCCGCGGCATGTGGAATCCTCCCAGACCGGGGCACGAACCCTTGTCCCCTGCATCCGCAGGTGGACTCCCAACCACTGCGCCACCAGGGAAGCCCAAATACAAATTTTTTAACAAAATACATTGTCTTCTTGAAAAGATACCAGTCCTGTTGGATTAAGGCTCATCCTAATGACCTTATCTTAACTTGATGACATCAGCAAAGGTCCAATTTCCAAGTAATATCACATTCAGATACTAGGGTTTAGAATTTCAAAGTTTCTTTTTGGGGGATACAATCCAACTCATAACATGAGGTAAGAGAATTGCCCTTGGCATCTGTTCACTGGCATGGCAGTGCAATTTTCTTTTTAAATCTGTAGGTGGAGGGGCAGTTTATATGCACTGATCCGAGTCCAATTCCTGGTTTCTAGCAACTTGATCTGTCTTCCATAACCTCACTTCCCCAACCTCCCCTCATGTTGCTCTGGAGGTCTAAACGGAAGTGGTACTTGAAAATCTAGAAGGCATTTACAGCCTTTAGGTTTTCCTAAGTCCAATTCTAAATACCTTTTAATTAGTATAATTTCTTCAAAATTCTGACATTATACTGACTGTGACTCTGCATTTCCAATGTTGTTTTGTATATTCATTTTTTTCTATATATTCCTGTGTATTTTGTGAGGCTTTGGGAAAGGTACAAAAAGGCCACTTTTTAACTGGTCAGCCTTGTTCACAGCAGCACCTTATCTCTCTTGTTCCATTAAACATCTTGTTGAAAAACAAATTTTCTGCACACACTATCTTCTGTTCATCACTACGTCTTAATCAGTCTTGTTTCTGTGCTCACTCCTGCACTGAGACTGCTCTTGTCAAGGTCACTATAGCAGATATTGTTGGTTCTCTGTCCAGATCTTCTTGGGTCTCTTTTACCTTTCTTTGTGCCCCTTTTCCCTGCTATGTGTGCTTTTGCTTCTAATGGCCTATACCTGGACTCTCTTGAGAGGCCTGCCCTCAGGCTATTAGAGGGCTTTGCTCTCAGGCACGGAGTGCCAAAAGTGCCTTGTGGACCTTAAATGATTGAATGTTGTGGGAGTATGAAAGCCCAGCTGTCTCACACTGTTTTGGCAAAAACCACGAATGTAACTTAAAGTCCACAAGCCTTCTACAGGATCGGTTGAAGTTACCTTCCATAGGAGTTTGCCTGAAATTATATTTTTGTTTGGCTTTTTTTCTCTTTCCTGTCCTTCTTGTCTTCTTTATTGGTTTCTCGTGGAAGCAAATTCTTAATATATTACTTGCACATGAATCTTCATCTCAGCCTCTGCTTCTGGAGCACCCAGCCTAAAACGTTCACCCATAGTCTCATTGTTTTGAAATTTAATGGACACATATTAGTTCTCCTATTTGAAATCCAGCTTCTTTGGTGCTGCCAAAAATCTCTCCTTATTGAATTACTGCCTTTCTTTGCTTCTGTGATTATACAGTTCCTAGTTTTCTTCCTATTTCTTTGGAGTTTCCTTTTTTTTAAGCTCTGTCACTCATTTCTTTAACGAGTTTATGACTATCCAGTCAAAACCAATGGGGTATCTCCCTTGTAATGTTATCTTTACTATTTCCAAATAGACTACAGGACTGTATACTGTCTTGGAATATCTTCAGAAAGCTCTGTCATTGATCAGGTAACACAGTAAAAACCCCAGAGTCCTTTCTTTCAAAAGGAAGTGAGAATGACTTCTGAGTCTTCTTTTTAGGCTTGTTTTCCTTTGCTCGTTCCCTAAATGCTATGGCTCTTCAAAGGTATGTCCTGGGTTGTCTTTTTACCCTGTATATTCTTATTATATGATTTACCCACCTTCTTGGTCTTATAATTATCATTCACGTATTCGTAACTTCCAAATTTACATCTCATGTCCAGATATCTCTATAGACCTTCAGCCCCATATATCTTATTGCCTACTGAGCATTTATTAGATGTTCCTTAATCACCTCACATTTAATGTGTCCAAACTGTGCCATCTTCCCTTCTAAATCAATCCCTTCTGATTTCAGAGAATAGCTCTACATCCAAGCTGTTTACCAAACCAGATACCTGGAAGTCATTCTCGACACTTCCCTTCCCTGAAATTAATCATCAAATTTTGCAAAGTCTCTTTTCCATATATCTCTTGCATGTTTAGCTTCTGTTCCCAATGCTGCTGCTCCAGCCTGGGGTACCATTTATCTATAATCTGATTTATTGCAGCAGCCTTCTGTTTGGCTTCCTCCTCCAGTCTTGTTCTTTACAGTCTCTTCTCTATATGAGAGCCTGAGAGATCTTTTGAAAATATAAATCTGAGCATATTACTCTTCATTAGTTTCTTGTTGTTGATGTAACAAAGTACCACAAATTTAGTGGCTTAAAACAACATGAATTTATTATCTTACAGTTCTGGAAGTCAGAAATCAGTTTTGCTGGGCTAAAATCAATGTGTTAGCAGGTCCACCGTTTCTTCTGGAGGCTCTAGGGGCAAAACTGTTTCCTTGCCTTTCCAGTTCCTAGAGGCCATCTACATTCCTTGGCTTATGGCCCTTCCTCCATCTTCAAAGCCAGCAGAATAGTTTCTTCTCTACTTTCTGACCTCTGCTTTTGTCCTTATATCTTCTCTCTTTGACTGATCCTCCTACCTCCCTCTTTTTTTTTTTTCTTTTTTGGCCACGCAGCTTGTGGGATCTTAGTTCCCTGACCAGGGATAGAACCTGGGCCCCTGGCTGTGAGAGCACAGAGCCCTAACCACTGGACTGCCAGGGAATTTCCTTGCCTCCTTCTTATAAGGACCCTTGTGATTACTTTGGGACTAACAAATAATCCAGAATAATCTCTCCATTTCAAGATGCTTAACTTAATCCCATCTTCAAAGTCCCCTTTACCAGATAACATATTCAAAGGTTCCAGGGATTAAGATGTGGACATCTTTGTGGGGCTACCACATATCCACTTGCATAAAATCCTTCATTATCTTCTCATTACTTTTAGGATAAAATCCAAACTCTTCTGGATGGCTATTTCTTTATCATCTCCCACAGCATCTCTTGTTACTCGTCACTTGTCATTCTGCCTTCTAGTATAATTGAACTTCTTTTAGTTACTTGAACATATCCTATCTCATGTTCTGGCTTTTAAAATTTTTTTAATTTAATTTATTTCCATTGGGGTATAGTTGATTTACAATATTAGCGTCAGTTGTACAACATAATGATTCAAAATTTGTATAGATTATACTCCATTTAAAGTTATTACAAAATAATGACTATATTCCTTATGCTGTATAATATATCCTTGTAGCTCACTTATTTTATACATAGTAATTTGTACCGCTTAATCCCCTACCCCTTTCTTGACCCTCCTCCCTGCTCTCTCCCCATTGTTAACCACTAGGTGGTTCTCTGTATCTGTGAGTCTGTTTCTGTTTTGCTATACTCTTTCGTTTGTTTTATTTTTTAGATTCCATGTATAAGTGTTTGTCTTTCTCTGCCTGACTTATTTCACTAAACATAATACCCTCCAGGACCCATCCATGTTTTCGCAAATGGCAAAATTTCATCCTTCTTTTATGGCTGAGTAGTATTCCATATATATGTACACACACATATACCACATCTTCTTTATTCACTCATCTGTTGATGGACACTTAAGTTGCTTCCATATCTTGGCAATTGTCAGTAATGCTGCTGTGAACATTGGGGTGCATGCATCTTTTCAAATTAGTGTTTTTGTTTTTTTCAGATATATACCCAGCAGTAGAATTGCTGAGTCATATGGTAGTTCTATTTTTAGTTTTTTGAGAAACCTCCATATTGTTTTCTACAGTGACTGCACCAATTTACATTTCCACCATCAGTGTATGAAGGTTCCCTCTTCTTGACAACCCTGCCAACATTTGTTATTTGTGGTCTTTTTGATGATAGCCATTCTGACAGGTGTCAGGTGGTATCTCATTATGGTTTTGATTTGCGCTTCTCTGATGATTAGCAGTGTTGAGCATCTTTTCGTGTGCCTGTTGGCCATCTGTATGTCTTCTTTGGAAAAATGTCTATTCAGTTCTTGTGCCTACTTTTTAATTGGATTATTTGTTTTTTTGATATTGAATTATTTGAGCTGTTTATATATTTTGGATATTAACCCCTTCCCGAGTATATCATTTGCAAATATTTTCTCCCATTCAGTAGACTGTCTTTTCATTTTGTCAGTGGTTTCCTTTGCTGTGCAAAAGCTTTTAAGTTTCATTAGGTCTTATTTGTTTATTTTTATTTCCTTTGCCTTAGGAAACAGATCCAAAAAAATATTGACCGTTCATGTCAAAGAGTGTTCTGTCTATGCTATCTTCTAGGAGTTCTATGGTGTCAGGTCTTACATTTAGGTGTTTAATCTATTTTGCGTTTATTTTTGTATATGGTGTGAGAAAATATTCTAATTTCATTCTTTTACATGTAGCTGTCCAGTTTTCCCAGCACCATTTATTGAAGAGACTGTCTTTTCCCCATGGTGTATTCTTGCCTCCTTTGTCATAGATTAATTGATCATATGTGCATGGGTTTATTTCTGTTCCATTGATCTGTGTGTCTGTTTTAGTGTGTATCATGTTCTGGCTTTTGTACTCTGTAATATTTGTCTAGAATCTTTTCTCTTTCTTCTCTGTAACCTCTTCTCCCAAGCTACTCTTTAGCCAACTGCAGTTCATAATTTACCATCCTAGTTTAGATGTCACTTCTTCTAGAAGCCTCTCTGACTCCCCAAGTCTATGTTAGGTATCTTTTCTATATGTTGTCTATAGTATCTTGTTATGGCACTTATCTTACAGTATTGTAAGTGAATGTTTTGTTGGATGATTCCCATATGAGTCTAGAACATAATGGGTGTTCATATTTGTTAAGCTATTGATTTATTATTAAACATGTTGAAAATTGTATTCTGTTGTTCCAAAGATTATAATGTTCAATATGATGAGATTTTAATGAAAAACTTGGATTTTATTTGAAGCTTTAGTTTCATATATTTTAAGTTTTATAATTCCTTATAATAGAAAGTTTTAAATTGGCATCTACAAATGTTAAATATTTCTATATTTTCTTTATCTTGACAGTTTATAATTTATCTTAACATGTAATAAAGTAGGAGAGCAGGAATACAGAACAAGGGTAATTTTTATAGTTTATTAAAATATGAGAATGTGAACCTCATAAAAAGTACAGTACGTACTTTCTTGTAGGCATTCTACAACAGGGATGAAAACATGAAGATTAAGTTATAAGTTTTTGTCCTCAGGGATCTTACATTCATGTTAGAGACACAGAACTCTAAATAAATAAATATGATACAGTGTGAAAAACACAGTAATAATTTAATATTTTGTGGAAACATAGAGGAGGGAGCTGGGATAAATATAGTATCCAGGATTCACAGAGATAATATTTTAGCTCTGTCTTAAGGGAATGAGTAGGATTTTGACAACAGGAGAATTCTAGAAATGATACTCAAGACAAAGGGAACATGCCTGAGCAAGGTATGTTGATGTGCATAGGGGTAACAAAAATGTGTTTTGGATGCAGTGGCTGGGATAAAGATCCGGTATGGGTGCTGCTGTGATCCTGAGCAGTCATTACTTTCTAGGGTACACTTCTTTTTCTGGGAAGTTGAGAAAGATAGAGTTAACATAAGCTTCTGCAGTTATACTTACATTGTTATAAAAGAACTTGCTGTATTTAAGGCATGGCCAGTAGTTATTTATGACTTGAAGCCTTGGGGAATGGCAGGAAATGAGAATTGAGGCTGGTTTATGAAAAGCCTTTATATAATGCTAAGAAGTTTGGATTTTATCCTGATATCCATAGGGAGGTGATGATTCTAAACCAAGAGAGTAATATATATGGTCAAATCCTTATTTTAGAAACATTGTTTGTTTGTTACAGTAGATTTGGGGAGAGGAAGAAGGAAGAGACTGAAAAAGAGAAAGGCCAATCTATGTGAGGGCTTAAGAGAGTCTGACTAGTGGACTCACATATAAAATGTCATGGTAGTATAATATAATAGTATAATAGTATACTCAGCCTATTTACTCTAATTTTTTAACCACAGTTTTAACATAATTACCATAGAAGTGGTAATTTAGAAAGAGGCACAGCTCTAGAGGTAGGCAAGCTGAAGAACATCAAAAATTTGAACAAGAAAGAAGTGACATAAAATTTTTGTATTTAGTTCTTTTTTTTAAAGGATAACAGTTTGGGGCCACTTTGTGAAAGTATCAATACGTTTACACAAAAACTTTTGAGATCACATATTACAATGATGATAATAACCATGAGTCATTAAGAAATAGTTACTATAGTTTAAGGTAAAGAAAAAAAACCTGGAGACATTTAAAAGGGATAGATTCCAATTATCTATACATATACTTTTATAGTGTACTTGAAGCTGGAAAATGAGTTGAGAAGAATAAAATAACAGTTTTGAGCTCTGGTATGTGCAAGGTACCCCTATGCACATGTTATTGCACTTAATCCTCACTACAACCCTAGGAGGAAGATGTTATTATCCACATTTAAAAGATGAGAACAACTAAAGTTCAGAGAAGTTATGTAACTTTTGGAAGGTTATATGGTTAGTGGTTGAACTATGCTTTTAAACTAATCTTCTCTGATCTTTTAAGTATCATGTAGAAAAGTTAGAAGTCAAAAAGGTGGGAAGAAAATTATGATAAGCAACATCTAAAAGTCAGAGAAGTAGAGTTTCAAGAAGGAAGGGGTGATCAACAGTGGCAAAATTTGAAGACAAGTTCTGAGTAATCAAAATTAGGAAAAGACCACTAGAATTTATTAGTTTACTCCTGGTAAATGTAAGATAGTTGAAGATAATTCAAACAAGTAATATTTTCAGGTAAAACTGTTCTGTTCTATTACTTGAGGATAATATTTTACATAGTGTATATTTTTTAAATGTAACAAAGTTTAACTGCTCATAGTTTCTGTTTGTTTGTTTCAGTTTTAGCAAGATTTCTTGATACAGAGCAGCTTCTTTCTGTTTTAGTCCAAATTCCAAAGCAAGACACGGTATGTTTATGTATAAATTATGTTATATTGTTATACCTTATGTGATATAACTTGTCTTAATATGATGTAACAATTGGAAAATATGAAAATCTTTTGGAAATGTACGTCATTATTAATATCTGGAGTATTATACCTTTTTAAAGGAAACTTTTTTCCTCAATGTATTATCATATATGATATATTTAAAATTAAAAGTTTCTTAGGTGAGGAATTGGTATATTTTCATTTATCAAATATTTACTTAAAGAATTTGGATATAGTTTTCAAAAACCTTAGATGACAATAATTTGCTTAATAAATAGAGAAAAATTGTTTTAGTTCCAAAGGTCCTTTAAAAGGTGATCATTATGTGAAGTTTGATTAGTTTTCAAATATGCTTAACATTTAGGAATGAAACAAAGTCTTTGGATATTTTACAAATTTAAATACTTAGTGCCATATATACAATGGAATATTACTCAGCCATAAAAAGAAACGAAATTGAGTTATTTGTAGTGAGGTGGATGGACCTAGAGTCTGTCATACAGAGTGAAGTAAGTCAGAAAGAGAGAAACAAATACTGTATGCTAACACATATATGTGGAATCTAAAAAAAAAAAGTGGTACTGATGAACCTAGTGGCAGGGTAGGAATTAAGAGGTAGACATAGAGAATGGACTTGAGAACATGGTGGGGGAAGGGTAAGCTGGGATGAAGTGAGAGAAGCATCAACATATATACACTACCAAATGTAAAATAGTTAGCTAGTGGGAAGCTGCTGCATAGCACAGGGAGATCAGCTTGGTGCTTTGCGATGACCTAGAGGGATGGGATAGGTAGGGTGGGAGGGAGGCTCAAGAGGGAGGGGATATGGGGATTTATGTATGCATATGGCTGATTCACTTTATTGTACAACAGAAACTAACACAGTATTATGAAGCAATTATACTCCAATAAAGATCTATTTAAAAAATAATAAGTAAATACGTAGTGCCTATAGGCACATTCTATAAAGAAAGTAATAGATGGTTTTCATTCTTCCATTTAAGGTGAATTGAAAAATATTTACTTTAATGAAATACATGTACAGTTGACTGTTGAACAATGCAGGGTTTGGAGTGTCCCCCTCCCCGCCCCCCATACAGTTGAAAACCCACGCAGGTGTGTAACATTACAGTCAGCCCTCTGCATAGGAGGGTTCTGCAACTGGATTGTGTCATACTGTATTTTTTGAATAAAATCCACCTATGAGTGGACCTGCACCATTCAAACCCATGTTGTTCAAGGGTCACCTGTATATTTTTGCTTGTGTGCTTAAAAAGGAAAGACGTCTTGTACATCAGTAATATTTGATTTAAAATTTGATTACTTTGCAAATCCATTGAAGGCTTATCTATGTTTAAGAAGCCTTTCCATATTGTAGCGATAATTGCTCTTAAGGTTCATTTACAATAAAAACATTATATGGAAAAGTTTTGGCTGTTGGGCAGGCAGAGAATTAGAAGTTTCCTTAAATAATTGAAACACCTTAAAATTCAATATATGCAAATGAGAGGTAACCTAGAACAACTGATGTCTGGAACAAAATTAGTTGGTTTCATACAATGAGGTTAGAAGCATTCCTTCCTCTTCAATTTTCTCATAGTGTTTGTGTAGAACTGGTACTATTTCTTCCTTAAATGTTTGGTAGAATTAACAAATGAAGCCATTAAAACTTGGAATTTTCTTTGTAGGAATGTTTTTGACTCTAAATTCAACTTCTTAAATATTTAATAGATATGATGCTATTCAGGTTACCTGTTTCTTCTTCTTCTTTTTTTTTTTTTGGCCACGCAGCCTGTGGGATCTTAGTTCCCTGACCAGGGATTTGAACCTACAACCTCAGAAGTGAAAGTGCAGAGTCCTAACCACTGAACCACCAGGGAATTCCCAGAATATCTTACTTTTAATTAGGGTGTTTATTTCATTTGTACTTAATGAGATTATTGATATGTTTTGATTTAAATCTGCCATCATGGTACTTTTTTTCTATTTGCTTTCTTTTCCTTTTCTTCTGCCTTCTTTTGGATTAATTGAATATTTTTTATGATCCCATTTTACTCCTCTGTTGATTTATTGGATAGAACTCATTGTTTTGTTATTTTAATGGTTGCTTTCAGGTTTATTGATTACATCTTTAGCTGACTTCAGTCTACCTTCAAATAATATTATGTCACTTCACATGTGGTATAAGAACCATAGAGTACTGGCAACAGAAGCAAAAATAATACAAGTTGGGAGTATATCCAACTAAAAAACTTCAGCACAGCAAAAGAAATAACCAATAAAATTAAAATGTAACTCCAGAATTGGAGAAAATATTTGCAAATCATATATCTGATAAGGAGTTAATATTCAAAATATATAAAGAACTCATAACTCAATAGCAAAAAAATAAACAATCTGATTAAAAAATGGTCAGAGGAACCAAATAGATATTTTTCCAAAGAAGACATATGAATGACTAGCAGGTGCGTGAAAAGGTGTTCAGCATCACTAATAATCAGGGAAATGCAAATCAAAACCACAATGAGATATCACTTTTTTAGAATGCCTGTCATCAAAAGGATGTAAGATAGCAAGTGTTGGTGAGAATGTGGAGAAAAAGGAACCCTTGTACATTATTGATGGAATGTAAATTAGTGCAGCTAAATTTATGGAAAAGAGTATAGCAGTTCCTCAAAAAATTAAAAAAATAGAACTACCATATGATCTAGCAATCCCACTTCTAAGTATATATCCAAATGAAATAGAAGCAGGATGTCGAAGAGATATCTGTACTCCCATGTTCATTGCAGCATTATTCACAATAGCCAAGATACAGACACACACACAGACACACAGTGGAATATTATGCAGTCATGAGAAAGAAGGAAATACTTCCATTTGTGGCAACAGGGGTAGCATTGAGGGCATTATGCTAAGTGAAATAAGCCAGACAGAAAAAGATAAATACTGCATGGTTTCGTGTATGAGAAATCTAAAAAAAAAAGCAAACTCACAGAAAGAGTAGAAAAGTTGTTGCCAGGGCTTACAGATCAGGGAAATAGGAAGAAGTTGGTTAAAGGGTACAAACTTTCAACTATAAGATGAATAAGATCTGCAGATCAAATATAAAACATGTGACTATAGTTTATAACACTGTATTGTATAATTGAAATTTGCCAAGAGAGTAAATCTTAAATGTTCTCACATACAAAAAGAAAGATAAATATGTGAGGTGATGGATGCATTAATTAACTAGATGGGGGGATCCTTTTGCAATGTGTATGTACATCAAATCACCACAATGTACACTTTAAATATCTTACAATTTTATATGTCAGTTATACCTCAGTAAAGCTGAAAAAGAAAACCTTATGGTAGTATGCTGCCATTCCCCCCATTCCTCCCACTGGGCTATTGTCATATATTTTATTTCTACATATATCACACAGTTTATTTTTTAAAATATAACAGCTTTATCAAGGTAGAATTCACAAAGCATACACTTCACCCATTTGAAGTATACAAGTTAACCATGTTTTGTATATTCATCGTTGTACAACAAACACTACAGTCAATTTTAGAACGTATTCATCACCCCAAAAAGCAACACTGTACCTGTTAGCAATCACTTTCCATCCCTTCCAATCCTCTTCCCCCCAGTGCTTGGCATTTCTAATCTATCTGTTCCTTTAGATTTGCCTATTCTTGACATTTCATATAAATAGAATCATACAATATGTAGTCTCTTATGTTTGGCTTTTTTCACTTAGCATAATGTTTCAGGTTAATTCATATTGTAGCATACATCAATATTTGATTCTTTTTTTTTTCTTTTTCTTTGTGGTACGCGGGCCTCTCACTGTTGTGGCCTCTCCCGTTGCGGAGCACAGGCTCCGGACGCGCAGACTCAGCGGCCACGGCTCACGGGCCCAGCCGCTCCACGGCATGTGGGATCTTCCTGGACCGGGGCACGAACCTGTGTCCCCTGCATCGGCAGGCGGACTCTCAACCACTGTGCCACCAGGGAAGCCCTGATTCTTTTTATTGATAAATAATATTCTATTGTATAGATATAGCACATTTTGTTTATCTGTTCATCAGTTGATGAACATTTGAGTTGTTTGCACTTTTGATTATTGATAATGCTGCTATGAATATTTATATACAAGTTTTTGTGTGGATGTAAGTTTTTGTTTATCTTGGATCTATACCTAGAGTGGAATTGCTGGCTCATATGGTAACTCTATGTTTAATTGTTTGAAAAACTGCCAGACTGTTTTCCAAAGTGCCTATCATTCTACATTTCCACCAGCAGTCTATGAGGGTCCCAACTTCTCCACATCCTTGCCAACATTTGTTATTATCTGACTTTTTGATTCTAGTCATCCTAGTGGGTATGAAGTAGTCTCTTGTGGTTTTTATTTGCATTTCACTGATATGACTAATGATGTTGAGCACCTTTTCTTGTGCTTATTGGCCATTTGTATATCTTCCTTGCAGAAATGTTTACTCATATCCTTTGCTAATTTTTGATTGGATTGTCGTTTTATTATTGAGTTGTAAGAGTTCTTTATATATTCTGGATATAAGTCCCTTATTGTATATATGATTTACAAATATTTTCTACCATTTATTGGGTTGTCTTTTCATTTTCTTCATATATCCTTTGATATTACATGTTAATTCCCTTCCAGAAGGATGACTATTTAGCTTTTTTTCCTTTTCCTTCTATAAACATGGACACTTCCCTACTTCCCCTCACCCAGTAAGGTTATAACATAATTTTAGTTAGATCAAAATGATTATGACTATCCATGCTACACAGAACTGAGCATGCACAACTTTCTACATTTTTCCCCCAGAATTAATAACTTTTTTTGTGTGTGGTTTACCTTGTACTTTCACTAATTCAAGCATAGACATTTTCACCAATTATATAAATATCCTTTCAGTATATTCTAAATATCCTCTCAGTATTCATTCATTCACTTCAGGTACTCAGTCAATTTCAACCTCTGGAAGATGTCTCTCCCACAGGTTTCAAACTTGTTCCAATCTGGATTGGTTACCTCTCTTTCGCTAGAATACAGCTATGACCCCAGATTTCTCTTCATCATCATTGTTTGTCTTTCCTGTGTTGGATCTCTCTTTTTTTAAAAAAATGTTTGTTTATTTATTTTATTTTTGGCTGCATTGGGTCTTAGCTGCAGCACGCAGGATCCTCCACTGTGGCGCGTGGGCTCCTTGTTGCAGCACATGGGCTTCTCTCTGGTTGTGGCCCACATGGTCAGTAGTTGTGGTGCATGGGCTTAGTTGCCTCTCAGCATGTGGGATCTTAGTTCCCCGACCAGGGATCCAACTCACATCCCCTGCATTGGAGGGTGGATTCTTAACCACTGGACCATCAGGGAAGTCCTGGATCTCTTGTTTTTTATATCCCAAGTCTTCCTCTGTTTTCACTTACTCTCTTCTTTTCATGGAGCACAGTTTTTAGTAACTCTTTGAGAAAGAGTGAGACTTTATATGTCTAAAATGTTTTCTCATTTCCTCATGATTGATTGATAGTTTTGCTGAAACTAGAATTTGTCAGGAAGTAATTTTTCTTCAGAATTTAGGAGGCATTTCCCCACTGTCTTGTAGCTTATAATGTTCCTATTGAGAAGTTGAAACCATTGAGACTCCTGAATTTTGGATATGACTGACATATTTTCCCCCTCCATTCTCTGGAAGCATGTAAGACCTTTTGGTTTCAGCATCTTTAGAAAGTGAAAATAAAAATTAAATAAAATCTGAAATCTTCAGAAAATTTGCAAGTACATTACAAAGAACTTATTTTCCTGAAAATTTTAAGAGTTAGTTGCTGACATGATGCTCTGTCACTCTCAAACACATTAGTATTTCTTACAACAAGGATATTTTCCTATTCAACCACAGTAAACCTTCAAAATAAGGAAATTAACGATAATACCATTTAATAACATTTAATCCTCAGACCTCATTCAAGTTTTGTCAATAATATCCCTTATTATTATTTTTTAAGATGTATTTATTATTTTTTTTTTTTTTTAATTTTTGGCTGCATCGGGTCTTAGTTGTGGCATGTGGGATCTTTGTTGAGGCATGCGGGATCTTTTGTTGTGGCGCACAGGCTGTTGCGACGCACAGGCTTCTCTCTAGTTGTGGCATGCAGGCTCCAGGGCATGTGGGCTCTGTAGTTATGGCACGCGGGTTCCAGAGCGTGTGGGCTCTGTAGTTTTTATTATAGGAAAGAATTAATTATCAGATTATACCTGAGAGCAGTCTCTTTGTTGTTGACTAGAATCTCTTTGTTGTCACCTTGTGTAATGTGTAGTATTACACAGTCATACATATTCATGATTTAGTTTCTCTGGCTATAAGAATTAGTAATATACCATTGACCCTTGAACAACATGAGGCTGAAGGGTGCTGACCCCCTGCAAATTGAAAATCCTCATATAATTTTTGACTTCCTCCAAACTTAACTATTGATAGCCTACTGTTGACTGGAGTCCTTACTGATAACATAAACAGCTGATTAATACATATTTTGTATGTTATATATTTTTATACTGTATTCGTACAATAAAGTAAGCCAGAGAAAAGAAAACATTATTAAGAAAATCATAAGGAAGAGAAAATACATCTCCGGTACATATGTGCATTTATTGAAAAAAATCTGCATTTAAGTGGACCCATGCAGTTCAGACCTGTGTTGTTCAAGGATCAGCTGTACATGTTTTTGCATTAGACTGTTTCTGGTTATATTAAGAAAGGAATATCAATTTAGCCAACTAGCTCTCTGGGAAATATCTGTGATTAAATAACCAGCTGCTGTAATCAGTTTGACTGTCAGATTTTAGAAAAGCCCAGTGGGCTAAGTGTAAGGTAATTCTGTAAACTGAGAATCTGGAATCTTTTTTCCAGTCTAGAAAAGGCAATCTGTAACTAGCTCCATAAGGTTTTTATGGGCCAGTGTTACTTCCCACCCTTTTTAGTTTTGGAGGGATCAGTCATAGCTGTACATTTTTTACTTAACCAGCACATCTGTCCTTTGTGGAGGCTTTTTAAAAAATACTTTCCACACCTGAAACTAACACAATGTTGTAAATCAACTATACTCCAATAAAACATTTTAAAAAAAGGAAAAATATAAAGTAAAAAAAGTACTTTTCAGATGAGATGCACAATATATTGACTTGATAACATAATTCATGAATTTCAGTATTCCTTATACTGTTTCTCAGTTGCTGTTTCCTTAACCATCTGGAGATATATTTTAAATGAGGCTTTTCCTTCATTTAATATAAGCATATATATATATCTTAAATATATTTACTAAATTAGTTCAGACTTGTGCTGGTTAAATTGCATTATTTGCTTAAACTTCTGAATGAACTAAATGTTCTCTGAAAATTTCCAGTATGGAATTGTTTGCCTAAGGTGAATTCTAATTTTTTTCTTTAAGAATATTGATTTTATAAAATGCATATTTTCTGATCATAAGTATTCATTGAGAATAAAACTTAAATTTATTATTTTAATTAATCCAAATGTCTTTTCTTTTTATGCAGTGTTTATAACCTTACAATTTAATGTATTGCATTAAGAATGTTTGTGTTTTCCATTATAAATATCCAAAATACTTCCTGCAACATTTGAAAACTTTGATATCAAAGAATTTTTTTCTAGTTTTTACCCAAGTTTCTTTGCTTTGTTTTGAATAACTTTTAATTTTTTCCAATTGATTTCAGACTGCCATATAGAGTATGTAGTACATGGCTCCTTCTTTAATTAATTCAACAAGTTATTTTACCAAGCATTGTAATGAGTGCTAGGGATACAGTAAGAAGTGAATCTCTAACCCAAAGGAATTTATAATTCATTTTGAGATTTTGGTTAAAAAAAAGCAATTACAGCATAGTATTATCAGGAACTGTAAGGTATCTGATACTCTACCCTACTTGCAAGCTAACAAGTTAGCCTGCCACAGTTTCATAAATGCTGACAGAAGACACAGACTCCTAGATCAGAGAGAAAGGACTTTATACCCACAATAGCAATATCCAGAGTATCAACATTTTCTTGCACTGATTCCCCAAACTCCTTTTCCCACAGGGCGATGTGAAGAGGGCTAGGTGGTACCTGCACATACAGAGTTTTACAGGAGAGAATTGCTGATCTTAGGGAACCTGAATCTCTTATAATGGGCGGTAAGCATAGTTGCCTGCTATTATGCAGGGAGGCACCATCTTTATCTTCTGAGACTGTAAGCAAACCTGCCCTTTGCTGTAGAAGGAGACACTATATCTTTCAAGCCTATTCACTATATAAACATCCTTGAAAAGTCTGTCCAGAACAAAGGCAGTCAGTGCCTTTGCTTATAAGATATGCAAAAGGCCAGTAGAGAATTTTCTCCCAGTTCTCCACGAAGAAACTCTTTTCTTGGCTTTGAAGAAGCAAGCTGTAAAGAGACTGTATTAGTGTTCTATTGCTGCATAACAAATGACCTCAACTATAGCAGCTTAAAACTACACATATTTATTATCTCACAGTTTCTGTCAGTTAGGAGCCTATGCATATCTTAGCTTGGTTCTCTGCTTAGGGTCTTACAAACTGCAGTTAAGGTGTCATTCAGGGCTGGATACTCATCTGGAATACTCACCTAGGGAAGGGTCTGCCTCTCTGCTCATGTGGTATGGGCAACACTTAGTACCTTGCAACTGTAAGATTCATTGCTATTTACTTTTTCAAAGCCATTAAGGTAGGAAGAGATTGGAAGGAGAGACAGAGAAAGAAGAAACAGGAAATCACTAGTGATATAAGAGGTTAAGAGAGTACCTGTGTAAATATAGTAAGACAACTCCACAGCAGGATTTCTCAAACTTGGCACTGTTGACATGTTGGGATGGATAATTCTTTTACTGTTGTGTGCATTTTAAAATGTTTAGCAGTATTCATAGCTTCTACCCACTAGATGCCAGTAGAATCCAATTGTTATACCCAATTATTACAGCCAGAAATGTATTCAGGCATTACAACAGTGAACACCCGTGTGATGACCACTCAGGTAAAGGAATAGATATTGCCAGTACTTCAGAACTCCCCTTCTGTTCCTTCCTGTTCATTATTCTCTACCTCCCTCCAAAAAGAAACCACTTTTTATTAATTACTTTTTTGTTTTTCTTTATAACTTAGTTTTACTTGTTCTTTTAAAAACTTTAAATATAAGGAATCATTCAGTGTGTATTTTTTATATCTGGCTTCTTCTATCCAACATTGTGTTTGTAAGATTATTCATGTTGTTGCATGTAGCTGTAGCTCATTTATTTCCATTGCTATATAATATTCCACCGTATGAGTATGCCATTATTCAGTTCACTGTTGTTGGACTTCTGAGTTGTGGGCAGGTCTTGGCAATTAGAAACAATACTGCTTAATCATTTTATACCTGCTTCTTAATAAAATTTTGGACATATTTTTATTGGGTACATAGGAATGGAACTTCTGAGTCTTGAGGTGTATCTTCAACTTTAGTTGAACTTTTGGCAAACATGATGTTTGCCAAAATGTTTTTCAAAATGATTGTACTAATTTACAGTCCCATCAGGAGGGTATGAGAAGTCCCATTGCTCTTATCCAAAACCTGATATTGTCAGTTGAAATATCTTAGCCATAGTGGTTGGTAGATAGTAGTATTTCATTTTGGTTTTAATTTGCATTTTCCTGTTAATGAGGTTGAACACCCTTTCATATGTATATTGACCATTTGACTATCTTCTTTTGTGAAGATCTTGCCCATTTTTCTATTGAGTTATCTTTTATGATTTGTAGAGCTGTTTATATAAGCCCTTTGTTGCTTCTGTGTTACGAATATCTTCTCCCACTTTGTAATTGACTTTTTTTGTTCAGTATTGTGGGGTAGACATTGTTGGTGTGCCACCCACATCCCCTTGGCATTCACTTTTGCGTATGGATGGCATCTCACAGCAAGCAAGCTGAAACTTTCTGCCTGAGGACTTTCTCTGGCCACAGGAGAGACTAGAGAGTAATTAGGGAGTTGCTGACCCAGTGATAGGTCTTGATGAATACTGAACTGAAGTTGGTGAATAAATGCCCCATTTTCCTTACCTCTGGAAGTAGTTTCTGAAGCTTACTTTACACTATCTCTCAGAGGTCTCCAGCAGGATTGAGCCACGGAACCATACACTGGTAACCGGATCATCATTACATCCTATATTGATGTTCTTCCCTTGCCTTCTTACTTCCCCACTCTTCTTGCCTATACTTCCTGGAATTACTTTTCAAATAAATTATTTGGTTTCTAAAAATTGGTTTTTGGAGAACCTATCCTGTATCAGTGGTGTCTTTTGATGAATAGAAATTCTTTTTTTATGATTCATTATTTTGTATATATTATGAAACAATCACCACAGTAAGTCTAGTTAACATCCATCCCCATGCATAGTTTTAAATATTTTTCTCGTGACGAGGACTTTAAGATCTACACTCTTAGTAACTTTCAAATATGCAATACAGTGTCATTAACTATAGTCACCATGCTGTATATTACATCCCCATGACTTACTTATTTTATAGCTGGAAGTTTGTACCTTTTGACCTTCTTCTCCCATTTTGCCTCTCCCCCACATCCTAACTCTGGCAACCACCAATCTGTTCCCTGTATTTATGAGTTTGGTTTTTTGTTTGTTTTTAGATCCATGTATAAGTGAGATCATGTGGTATTTGTCTCTGTCTGACTTATTAGAAGTCTTTAATTTAAATGTAGTCTACTTTATTTTTTTCCTTTATAGTTAGTGTTTGTTGTATTCTGCTTAAGAATTCTTTACCTACCCCAGTGTCTTGATTGTACCCATGGGATTTTAATTTATGGAGATCACTGAGTGATGACATGGAGAGGCTAATGCCATTTAAAGGCTATATGTGTATATATATATATATTTTTTTAATCTAAATTTATTTATATATTTATTTTTGGCTGCATTTTTGTTGCTGTGCGCAGGCTTTCTCTAGTTGCGGTGAGTGGAGGCTACTCTTTGTTGTGGTGTGCGGCCTTCTCATTGCGGTGGCTTCTCCTGTTGTGGAGCACAGGCTCAGTAGTTGTGGCACATGGACTTAGTTGCTCCGCAGCATGTGGGATCTTCCCGGACCAGGGCTCGAACCCATGTCCTCTGTGTTGGCAGGTGGGTTCTTAACCACTGCACCACCAGGGAAGTCCAAAGGATATTCTTATTACTTACAATTCCTGAGAGAAAGAAGTACGTCATGCAGAATTACATGGGGAGGTACCAGGATTACTCAGGAGGTGGAGGACTGGGGGGAAAATATTTCAAAACCCTAAATTACTGCAGTAGTAGGAACTTGTTAGGTGAAAACGTCCCCTATTTAGTAAGAAGCAAAACACAGATGGTGGGATTTGTGGTTGGAGTATTTGTAATGTGATTTTTGTGTGCCCACAAAAACCAGACCATGAGGGAGATGTAAACAACTTGGCCATTAGTTTGAACCTGTGATTAATGTGTGCTAAATCATCAATTATGAAACTTATAAAGGTTTGGTTAGAATATCCAAGGTAATGAAGATACTCTTCTTTGTTATATTCCAGATGCTTTATTGTTTTATGTTTAGATTTACAGTCCACCTGGAATTGATATTTGTATGTGGTGTGAAGAAGGGGCCATATTTAATTTTTTCTTGTACGGATTCATAATCGTATTGGTACCATTCATGGAGAAGACTTTCCTTTGCCTACTGCTCCACAGTCAACCTTTGTCATAAATCAAGTGCCCCTATATGATTTTCTTTCTAGACTCTATTGTATACCATTGGTCTCTCTGTCTGCCCTTGTGCTGATACCACAGTTTCTTAATTACTCTATTATAAGTTGATATTCATTAGAGTTAGTCATTCCATGCTGTTCTTCTTCAAGAGTATCTTGGCTATTTTTGGAAGATGTTCTCCTTTAGTAATAGTGATGATGATTGTCTTATGTTTGGTGAATTTTATTTATTTTTAATATTCCAGTTAGTTTCAGAAATTCATTATAAGAGAGCATGAGATAACTTGTTTTGGGGCTAACAACATTCATTTGAGTATTTCTTCTAAATTGATCCATATAGTCTTGGAAAAGTCCAGGTATTGTGCAATGGGGATATAGGTTAGGAGGCTTCAAAGAGAAATCGCTCATAGCAATACAAGCTTACCTCAGGAAACAAGAAAAATCTCAAATAAATAACCTAACATTACACCTAGAGCAACTAGAGAAAGAAGAACAAACAAAACCCAAAGTTAATGGAAGAGCAGAAATAAATGAAATAGAGACCAAAAAAACAGTAGAAAAGATCAACCAAACTAAAAGCTGGTTCTTTGAAAAGATAAACAAAATTGATAAATCTTTAGCCAGACTCATCAAGAAAAAAAGGGAGAGGGCTCAAATCAATAAAATTAGAAATGAAAAAGAAGTTACAACCGACACCACAGAAATACAAAGGGCCATAAGAGACTACTACAAGTGACTATATGCCAATAAAATGGACAACCTAGAAGAAATGGACAAATTCTTAGAAAGATAAGAAATGGACACATTCTTAGAAAGATACAATCTCCCAAGACTGTACCAGCAAGAAGTAGAAAACATTAACAGACCAGTTACAAGTACTGAAATTGGGCTTCCCTGGTGGCGCAGTGGTTGAGGGTCTGCCTGCCGATGCAGGGGACACGGGTTCGTGCCCCGGTCCGGGAAGATCCCACATGCCGTGGAGCGGCTGGGCCCGTGGGCCATGGCCGCTGGGCCTGTGCGTCCAGAGCCTGTGCTCCGCAGCGGGAGAGGCTGCAGTGGTGGGAGGCCCACGTACCGCAAAAAACAAAAAAACCCCCAAAAAACCCAAAAAGTACTGAAATTGAATCTGAGATTAAAAAACTCCGCTCAAACAAAAGTCCAGGACCAGATGGCTTCACAGGGGAATTCTATCAAACATTTAGAGAAGAGTTAACAGCTGTCCTTCTGAAACTATTCCAAAAAATTTCAGAGGAAGGAACACTTCCAAACTCATTCTATAAAGCCACCATCACCCTGATATCAAAACCAGACAACAATACCATAAAGAAAGAAAATTACAGGCCTGTATCTCTTATGAACATAGATGCAAAAATCCTCAACAAAATTCTAGCACACCAAATCCAACAATACATTAAAAGGATCATACACCATATTCAAGTGGGATTTATCCCAGGGATGCAAGAATTTTTCAGTATCCACAAGTCATTCAGTATGAGATACCACATTAACAAAATGAAGAATAAAAACCATGTGATCATCTCAATAGATGCACAAAAAGCTTTTGATAAAATTCAACATCCATTTATGATAGAAATTCTCCAGAAAGTGGGCATAGAGAGAACCTACCTCAACATATTATAAAGGCCATATATGACAAATCCACAGCTGGTGAAAAGCTGAAAGCATTTCCTCTAAGATCAGGAACAAGACAAGGATGTCAACTCTCACCACTTCTGTTCAACATCATTTTGGAAGTCCTAGCCATGGCAATCAGAGAAGAAAAAGAAATAAAAGGAATCCAAATTGGAAAAGAAGAAGTAAAACTGTCACTGTTTGCAGATGACATGATAGCAGACATAGAAAATCCTGACGATACTAGAGCTCATCAATGAATTTGTTAAAGTTGTAGTATACAAAAGTAATACACAGAAATCTGTTGCATTTCTATACACTAACAATGAAAGTTCAGAAAGAGAAATTAAGGAAACAGTCCCATTTACCATCACATCAAAAAGGATAAAATACCAGGAATAAACCTTTCTAAGGAGGCAACAGACCTGTACTCCAAAAACTATGAGACACTGATGAAAGAAACTGAAGATGACACAAACAGATGGAAAGATATCCATGTTCTTGGATTGGAAAAATCAATATTGTCAAAATAGTTATACTACCCAAGGCAATCTGCAAATTCAGTGCAATCCTTATCATATTACCAATGGCATTTTTCACAGAACTAGAACAAAATTTTTAAAATTTTGTATGGAAACACAAAAGACCCCGAATAGCCAAAGCAATCTTGAGAAAGAAAAGTGGAGCTGGAGAAATCAGGTCCCCTGACTTCAGACTGTACTACAAAGCTACAGTAATCAAAACAGTGTGGTACTGGTACAAAAATAGAGATATATAGATCAATGGAACAGGATAGAAAGCCCAGAGATAAACCCACGCACTTATGGTCAATTAATCTATGACAGAGGAGGCAGGAATATGTAATGCACAAAAGACAGTCTCTTCTGTCTTTTAATAATAAGTGGTGCTGGGAAAACTGGACACCTACATGTAAAAGAATGAAATTAGAATATTCTCTAACACCATATAGAAAAATAAACTCAAAATGGATTAAAGACCTAAATGTAAGACCAGGTACCATAAAACTCTTAGAGGAAAACATAGGCAGAACACACTTTGACATAAATCACAGCAGTATCTTTGTGGATCCATCTCCTAGAGTAATGGAAGTAAAACCAAAAATAAATAATGGGACCTAATTAAATTTAAAAGTTTTTGTGCAGTAAAGGGAACCATGAAAAAAAAGACAACTTACAGAATGGGAGAAAAATATTTGCAAATGATGCGACTGACAAGGGATTAATCTCCAAAATATACAAACAGCTCATACAGCTCAATATCAAAAAACAAACAGCTCCATCAAAAAATGGGCAGAATGGGACTTCCCTTGTGGTCCAGTGGTTAAGAATCCACCTTACAATGCAGGGGATGCCAGTTTGATCCCTGGTCAGGGAACTAAGATCGCACACGCTGCAGGGCTGCTAGGCTTGCACGCCACACCTAGAGAGCCCGTGTGCCGCAACTACAGAGCCCATGCTCTCTGGAGCCCATGCACCACAACTACAGAGCCCACGTGCTCTGGAGCCCGCACGCCACAACTAGAGAGAAGCCTGTGCACTGCAATGAAGAACCTGCATGCTGTAATGAAATATCCTGCATGCCGCAACTAACACCCAACACAGACTAAATAAATAAATAAATATATTTTTAAAAAATGGGCAGAAGATCTAAAAAGACATTTTCTCAAAGAAGACATACAGATGGCCAAAAAGCACATGAACGTTGCTAATTACATTGCTAATTAGAGAAATGGAAATCAAAACTTCAATGAGGTATCACCTCACACCAGTCAGAATGGCCATGATTGAAAGTCTACAAATAATAAATGCTGGAGAGGGTGTGGAGGAAAGGGAACCCTCCTACACAGTTGGTGGGAATGTGAATTGGTACAGCCGCTATGGAGAACAGTATGGCGGTTCCTTAAAAAACTAAACATAGAGCTACCATATGATCCTGCAATCCCACTACTAGGCATATATCTGGAGAAAAACAATTCAAAAAAGATACATGCACCAAGGGACTTCCCTGGTGGCACAGTGGTTAAGAATCCACCTGCCAGTGCAGAGGACATAGGTTCGAGCCCTGGTCCGGGAAGATCCCACATGCCGCAGAGCAACTAAGCCTGTGCGCCACAACTACTGAGCCTGTGCTCTAGAGCCTGCAAGCCACAACTACTGAAGCCCATGCACCTAGAGCCCGTGCTCCGCAACAAGATAAACCACTGCAATGAGAAGCCCATGCACCGCAACAGAGTTACCCCTACTCGCTGCAGCTAGAGAGAGCCCATGTGCAGCAGTGAAGACCCAATGCAGCCAAAAATAAATAAATAAATATTTTAAAGAAAAAAAAACAAAACAGTAGCCAAGACATGGAAGCAACCTAAGTGTCCATTGACAGATGAATGGATAAAGAAGATGTCATGTATACAGATGCATACACACACACACACACACACACACACACACACACACGCAATGGAATATTAGCCATAAAAAAGAATGAAATTACGCCATTTGCAACATGGATGGACCTAGAGATTATCAAGATAAGTGAAGTAAGCAAGACAGAGAAAGAAAAATACATATGATATCGCTTATGTGGAATCCAAAGAATGACACAATGAACTTATTTACAAAACAGAAACGGACTCACAAACATAAAAAACAAAATTGTGGTTACTAAGTGGGAGAGGGAGAGGGATAAATTAGGAGTTTGGGATTAAAATATACACATTAATATATATAAAATAGAAAACCAGCAAGGGCCTACTTATAATAGCACACGGAACTATACTCAATATCTTGTAATAACCTATAATGGAAGAGAATGTAAAAAAAGAATATGTATTACATATTATTTAATCTTTATATATTCTTGATATATTTATATATTTGTAAAACTGAATCACTTTGCTGTATACTTGAAACTAGTATAACATTATAAATCAACTATATTTCAATAAAAATAAAACAGCTCTATATCAAGCATATTACATCATAATTGTAATATCCTAAAACTCCTTGTCAGTATTGGTAAATTAGTCCATTCACAAACATTCATCATTTCCCCAGGTTTAGTACCAGTGTTTGGCTTTGGAGATGGTATGATTTGATTTTCAAAAAATGTATTTATAAAATTTAGAATGTTGATGTTGCTTTATTTTGAAAAACTATAATTAGTTTGGACCACTGGAATTATGAAAATTGTTTTACTTGCATAAACAGGAACCAATGAGGGAAATTCATGTTCTATAACTATCTGGGAGGTTTGGATTCAGTTTTTCAAGTATCATCCATTTATCAGTGTCTTTTCTGCATTTTAAAATTAATCTTAGTCTCTTAGTGCTGGTCAGTATTGAATTGTATCTCCTGTTGCTACTGTGGGTTAAGCTGGACACAAAGGGTTTTATATAGAAATGAAAGTTGGGTACAGTGAGGTGAACTCTTCTCACTGTCAGACTCACAGGAGACTAGTGCATTAGGCTTATCATGATGGGTCAGTAATTTGTAATCATTGTCTAGGCTGTTATCCTGCCTAGGTTGATAAATAAAAATGTATGGGAAATGTAAGTGTAGAATGTTCAAGAGGAAAACCCATTAATGTGTTAAATATTTATGGTGTCCACATTTGGATTTTTATCTTAATAGATTAATGCAGCTGAATCAAAGATAACAAATTTAATATACCTGAAACATACCTTGGAACTCGTGGATCCTTTAAAGGTAATTTTTATGTGTATATGTTGTTTAAAACATGTCTAGCATCAGGTTTTTAAACTTTTTGTTTTGAAAAAATTTCACACAGTAAGTTGCAAGAATAGTATAATGAATTCTCATATTCTCTCTCTTTCCACACACAGCACACACACATATTATTGTCCTTATTATTACCTTACTGAACTATTTGAGAATAAGTTGCAGTACCTAAATACTAAAGTGCATATCTCCTAAGAACAAAGATGTTCTCTTGCATAACCACAATATGATTTAAAAATTCAGGATATTTAACATTGGTAAAATACTATTAAGTTGACCCTTGAACAACATGAGGGTCAGGAACACCAACACTGCATGTAGTGGAAATTCTGCATATAACTTATTGTTGGCCCTTTGAATATTTAGTTCCTCCACATCCACAGTTCCTCTGCATCTGCAGTTCCATATCTGCAGATTCAACTAACCGCAGATCACGTAGTACTGTGGTATTTATTGTACTATTGAAAAAAATCCACCCATAACTGGACCCTCACAGTTCAAACCCGTGTTGTTCAAGGATCAACTGCATATTATATATAGCCTATATTCACATTTTTTCAGTTGTCCTAATACTGTTCTTTATGGTATTTTTTTTTTTCCTGGTACATGATCCAGTCAAGGACCATGCATTGTATTTAACTTCATGTTTCTTTACACTTTTTTTTTTTTTTTTTTTTTTCGGTTATGTGGGCCTCTCACTGTTGTGGCCTCTCCCGTTGCGGAGCACAGGCTCCGGACGTGCAGGCTCAGTGACCATGGCTCACGGGCCCAGCCGCTCCGCGGCATGGGATCTTCCTGGACCGGGGCACGAACCCATGTCCCCTGCATCGGCAGGCGGACTCTCAACCACTGCGCCACCAGGGAAGCCCCTTTACACTTTTTTAAAGTGAAAAGTTTCTCAGCCTTTCTTTGCCTTTTGTGATATTGACATCTTGAAGAGTAAGGGTCAGTTTTTAAAAAAAATATCTTTATTGGAATATAATTGCTTTCCAGTGTTGTGTTAGCTTCTGTTGTGCAATAAAGTGAATCAGCTATAAGTGTACATATATCCCCATACCCCCTCCCTCTTGTGCCTCCCTCCCACTCTCCCTATCTCACCCCTCTAGGTGGTCACAAAGCATCGAGCTGATCTCCCTGTGCTATGCAGCAGCTTCCCACTAGCCATCCATTATACATTTGGTAGTGTATATATGTCAGTGCTACTCCCTCTCTTCATCTCAGCTTCCCCTTCCCCCTCTCTGTCCTCAAGTCCATTCTCTACATCTGCACCTTTTTTCCTGCCCTGCCTCTAGTTTCATCAATACCATTTATTTAGATCCCATATATGTGTGTTAGCATATGATATTTCTTGTTTTCTTACTAACTTGCTTCACTCTGTATGACACTCTAGGTCCATCCATCTCAGTACACATAACTCAATTTTGCTCCTTTTTATGGCTGAGTAATATTCCATTGTGTATATGTGCCACATCATCTTTATCCATTCATGTGTTGATGGACATTTAGCTTGCTTCCATGTCCTGGCAATTGTAAACAATGCTGCAGTGAACATTGTGGTGCGTGTATCTTTTTGAGTTATGGTTTTCTCAGGGTATATGCCCAGTAGTGGGATTTCTGGGTCATATGGTAATTCTATTTTTAGCTTTCTAAGGGACCTCCATATTGTCCTCCATAGTGGCTGTATCAATTTACATTCCCACCAACAGTGTAGGAGGAAACCTTTTTCTCCACACCCTCTCTAGCATTTATTGTTTGTACATTTTTTGATGATGACCATTGTGACCAGTGTGAAGAGATACCTCATTGTGGTTGTTTGCACTTCTCTAATGATTAGTGATGTTGAGCATCTTTTCATGTGTTTCTTGGCGATCTGTATGTCTTCTTTGGAGAAATGTCTATTTAGTCTTCTGCTCATTTTTGGATTGGGTTCTTTCTTTTTTTGACATTGAGCTAGAGAGCTGCTTGTATATTTTGGAGATTAATCCTTTGTCATTTGCTTCATTTGCAAATATCTTCTCCCATTCTGAGGGTTATCTTTTCATCTTGTTATGGTTTCCTTTGCTGTGCAAAGCTTGAAGTTTAATTAGATCCCATTTGTTTACTTTTGACTTTATTTCCATTACTCCAGGAGGTGGGTCAAAAAAGATCTTGCTGTGATTTATGTCATAGAGTGTTCTGCCTATGTTTTCCTCTAAGAGTTTTATAGTGTCTGGCCTTACATTTAGGTCTTTAATCCATTTTGAGTTTATTTTTGTGTATGGTGTTAGGGAGTGTTCTAATTTCATTCTTTTACATGTAGCTGTCCACTTTTCCTAGCTCCACTTATTGAAGAGCCTGTCTTTTCTACATTGTATATTCTTGCCTCCTTTGCCAAAGATAAGGTGACTGTATGTCCGTGGGTTTACCTCAGGGCTTTTGGTCCTGTTCCATTGATCTATATTTCTGTTTCATGCCAGTACCATACTGTCTTGATTACTATAGCTTTGTAGTATATCTGAAGTCAAGGAGACTGATTCCTACAGTTCCGTTTTTCTTCCTCAGGGTTGCTTTGGCTATTCGAGGTCTTTTGTGTTTCCATACAAATTGTCAAATTTTTTGTTCTAGTTCTGTGAAAAATGCCATTGGTAATTTGACAGGGATTGCACTGAATCTGTTGATGCTTTGGGTAGTATAGTCACTTTCACAATATTGATTCTTCCAATCCAAGAACATGGTATATCTTTCCATCTGTTTGTATCATCTTTGATTTCATTCATCAGTGTCATATAGTTTTCTACATACAAGTCTTTGGCCTCCTTAGGTAAGTTTATTCCTTGGTATTTTATGTTTTTGTTGCAATGGTAAATGGGAGTGTTTCCTTGATTTCTCTTTCTGATTTTTTGTTGTTAGTGTATAGGAATGCAAGAGATTTCTGTGCATTAATTTTGTATCCTGCTACTTTACCAAATTCATTGATTAGCTCTAGTAGTTTTCTGGTGGCATCTTTAGGATTTTCTATGTATAGTATCATGTCATCTGTAAACAGTGACAGTTTTACTTCTTATCCTATTTGGATTCATTTCATTTTTTTTTCTTCTCTGATTGTTGTGGCTAAAACTTCCAAAAGTATGTTGAGTAATAGTGGTGAGAGTGGGCAACCTTGTCTTTTTCCTGATCTTAGAGGAAATGCTTTCAGTTTTTCACCATTGAGAATGATGTTGGCTGTAGGTTTGTCATATATGGCTTTTATCATGTTGAGGTAGGTTCCCTCTATGCCCACTTTCTGGAGAGTTTTTATCGTAAATGGGTGCTAAATGTTGTCAAAAGCTTTTCCTGCATCTATTGAGATTATCATACGGTTTTTGTACTTCAGTTTCTTAATATGGTATATCACATTGATTGATTTGCATATATTGAAGAATCCTTGCATTCCAGGGATAAACCCCACTTGATCATGGTGTATGATCCTTTTAATGTGCTGTTGGATTCTGTTTGCTAGTACTCTGTTGAGGATTTTTGCATCTGTGTTCCTCAGTGATATTGCTCTGTAGTTTTCTCTTTTTGTGACATCTTTTTCTGGTTTTGGTATCAGGGTGATGGTGGCCTCATAGAATGAGTTTGGGAGTGTTCCTCCCTCTGCTATATTTTGGAAGAGTTTGAGAGGGATACGTGTTAGCTCGTCTCTAAATGTTTGATAGAATTCGCCTGTGAAGCCATCTGGTCCTGGACTTTCGTTTGTTGGAAGATTTTTAATCACAGTTTCTATTTCAGTGCTTGTGATTGGCTTGTTCATGTTGTCTAATTCTTCCTGGTTCAGTCTTGAAAGTTTGTGCATTTCTAAGAATTTGTCCATTTCTTCCAGGTTGTCCCATTTATTGACATATAGTTGCTCGTAGTAGTCTCTCATGATCGTTTGTATTTCTGCAGTTTCAGTTGTTACTTCTTTTTCATTTCTAATTCTGTTGATTTGAGTCTTCTCCCTTTTTTTCCTGATGAGTCTGGCTAATGGTTTATCAATTTTGTTTCTCTTCTCCCAGAACTGGCTTTTAGTTTTATTGATCTTTCTATTGTTTCCTTTATTTCTTTTTCATTTATTTCTGATCTGACCTTTATGATTTCTTTCCTTCTGCTAACTTTGAGTTTTTTTGGTTCTTCTTTCTCTAATTGCTTTAGGTGTAAGGTTAGGTTGTTTGTTTGATATTTTTCTTGTTTCTTGAGGTAGGATTGTATTGCTATAAACTTCCCTCTTAGAACAGCTTTTGCTGCATCCCATTGGTTTTGGGTCGTCGTGTTTTCATTGTCATTTGTTTCCAGGTATTTTTTGATTTCCTCTTTGATTTCTTCAGTGATCTCTTGGTCGTTTAATAACATATTGCTTAGCCTCCATGTGTTTGTATTTTTTGCAAGTTTTTTCCTGTAATTGATATCTAGTCTCATAGCATTGTGGTTGGAAAAGATACTTGATACGATTTCAATTTTCTTAAATTTACCAAGGCTTGATTTGTGACTCAAGATACGGTTTATCCTGGAGAATGTTCCATGAGCACTTGATAAGAAAGTGTATTCTATTGTTTTTGGATGGAATGTCCTATAAATATCAATTAAGTCCATCTTGTTTAATGTGTCATTTAAAGCTTTTTTTTCCTTATTTATTTTCTGTTTGGATGATCTGTTGATTGGTGTAAGTGGGGTGTTAAAGTCACCTACTATGATTGTGTTACTGTTGATTTCCCCTTTTTTGGCTGTCAGCATTTGCTTTATGTATCGAGGTGCTCCTATGTTGGGTTCTTAGATATTTGCAATTGTTAAATCTTCTTCTTGGATTGTTCCCTTGATCATTATGTAGTGTCCTTCCTTGTCTCTTGTAATAGTCTTTATTTTAAAGTTTATTTTGTCTGATACGAGTATTGCTACTCCAGCTATCTTTTGATTTCCATTTTCATGGAATATCTTTTTTCCATCCCTTTACTTTCAGTCTGTATGTGTCCCTTTTTCTGAAGTGTGTCTCTTGTAGACAGCATTTATATGGGTCTCGTTTTTGTATCCTTTCAGCAAGTCTGGGTCCTTTGGTTGGGGCATTTAATCCATTTACATTTAAGGTAATTATTGAAATGTTTGTTCCTAGTACCATTATCTTAATTGTTCTGGGTTTGTTTTTGTAAGTCATTTCCTCCTCTTGTGTTTCTTGCCTAGAGAAGTTCCTTTAGCATTTGTTGTAAAGCTGGTTTGGTGGTGCTGAATTCTCTTAACTTGCTTGTCTGTAAAGCTTTTGATTTCTCCATCGATTCTGAATGTGATCCTTGCTGGGTAATCTTGGTTGTAGGTTTTTCCCTTTCACCACTTTAAATATATCTTCCCACTGCCTTCTGGCCTGTAGAGTTTCTGCTGAAATATCAGCTGTTAATCTTATGAGGATTCCCTTGTATGTTTTTTGTTGCTTTTCCCTTGTTGCTTTTAATATTTTTTCTTTGTGTTTAAGTTTTGTTAGCTCGATTAATATGTGTCTCGGCATGTTTCTCCTTGTTTATCCTGTATGGGACTCTCTGTGGTTCCTGTACTTGGGTGGCTATTTCCTGTCCCATGTTGGGGAATTTTTCAACTATAATCTCTTCAAATATTTTCAGCCCCATTTCTTTTTTCTTCTTCTTCTGGGACGCCTATAATTTGAATGTTGGTGTGCTTAATGTTGTCCCAGAGGTCTTGGAGACTGTCCTCCATTCTTTTCATTCTTTTTTCTTTACTCTGCTCTGCGACATTTATTTCCACCATTTTATCTTCCAGCTCTCTAGTCCATTCTTCTCCCTCAGTTATTCTGTTATTGATTCCTTCTAGAGTGTATTTTATTTCAGTTTTTGTGTTGTTCATTAATGTTTGTTTGCTCTTTAGTTCTTCTAGGTCCTTGTTAAACGTTTCTTGTATTTTCTGTCTTCTATTTTCAAGATTTTGGATCATGTTTACTATCATTACTCTTAATTCTTTTTCAGTTAGTTTGCCTACTTCCCCTTCATTTACTTGGTCTTGTGCATATTTATCTTGCTCCTTTGTAATATATTTCTCTGTCTTCTTATTTTGTCTAATACACAGTATTTAAGGTCTCTTTTCCCTAGGCTACAGGGTCACAGTTCCTCTTACTTCTGTTCTCTGTCCCCAGTGGTGTTGTTGGTCCAGTGTCTTGTGTAGGCTTCCTGATGGGAGGGACTGGTGCTTGCATTCTAGTGGGTGGAGCTGCGTCTTTTCCCTCTGATGAGCGGGGCCGCGTCAGGTGATTTGTTTTGGGCTGTCTGTTAGCTTAGTATGACTTGACGTAGTCTGTGTGCTGATGGGTGGGTTTGTGTTCCTGTCTTGTTTGTTGTTTGGTATGACATGTCCAGTGCTGGGAGCTGCTGGCACTTGGGTGGACCTGGGTCTTGGATTCAGATAGAGGCCTCAGTGAGAGCTCTTGGCAGTTAATCTTCCCTGGGACCGGGAATTCTCTGGTGGTCCAGCATCCTGGACTCAGTGCTGCTACTCCAGAGCCTCAGGCCCATCTTCTGGTTGAGGAACCAGGACACTGCAAGTCTCTCGTCCTGGCAATAAAGGGGATGAAAAAAAAAAAAAAAGACTAACAAAACCCCAGACAAATGGTAAAAAGTAAAATCAAACAAATGGAAACAGAAACAAGGAAACATGCCACACACACAGAAAAGAAACAAAAACAGAACCAAATAAATCAAATAGCAAGAGAACAACCAGACAAACAGAAGAACCAAAGAATGCAATCAAACAATTAAGAGGAAAGCTGACAAAAACCCAAAACCAAAAAATAAAACTGAAGCAGAATTCTAACTGAAGAATGAAGCAAAGAAACAAAACAAACTGACAAAAATGATATTAAAAAAAAAAAGAGAAAAGGGAAAAAAGACAGAACAACAGAAAAGCAATGTAGAAATAAAAATATATTTTAACAAATAGAAAATATATTAAAGAAAAAAGGCAAACAGAACCCTGGAGAAATTGTAAAAACAAAATCAAACAAACAAAAACAGAAACAAGGAAACACATACACACACGTGCAAGAAACAAAACAGAGCCAAATAAAACAAAAATCAAGAGAACAACCAGAGAAATACAAGAACTCAAAAATGAAATCAAACAATTAGGATTAAAACTAACATAAATACATAACCTAAAAACAAAAACAAAACAGTGTGCCAATGAAGAATAAAGCAAGGAAACAGAATAAACTGATAAAAATGATTTAAAAATAATAAAAAGGGAAAAAACACAGGCAACAGAAAAACAAAGTAGAAATGGAAATATAAAAAAAAGAAAAACAGAAAAAAATATTGAAGAAAAAGAGGAAGGAAGAAAATAAGGGAAAAGAACACAGAACAACATAAAAGCAAAGTAAAAATAGAAATGTATAAAAAAATAAAAATATTTTATAAACCATGGAGATCCCAGAAGACTGAATTTAAAAAACAAAAAACTAAAACAACAACAAACAAAATGAAAGAAAGAAAAAAAAGCTAGAGGCAACAACAGAATGAATCAAAATGTAATAAAATTAATAGTAATAATTATGTTTTCCTGGAGTCTCCGCTGTTAGTGTCCTTACATGCTGTGAGCCACAGCTCACCTCTGCCTTCCCAAGAGGCCCTCCTCTGCCTCTGGGCTGGTCTCTGGACCTGCTGTGTGCCCTGTGGGGACCACTCTGTCTCTGATCTGGCCCAGTTCCTGCGTGTGCTTGCCCCCAAAGTCCACAGCTGCCAGAGCTAGACCGTTTTCATTTGTGGGAACACTCATTATCTACTCAGATATTCCATAAAAACAGGGTCTTCCTAGCTGATCGTGGGGGTTTGATCTGCAGCTTGTACAACTGGTGGAAAGATTTTAGATCTTCTTCCTTAGTCACCCCATCCCTGGGGTTCAGCTTTGGTTTTATCCCCACCTCTGCATGTGGTCCACCCACAGGAGTCTGCTCCTGAGGCTGCCTTGGAGCTCTTGGTCTGCCCCTGTGAGGACTAGGTGCAGAGGTGGTATGACTGCTTGGATCACAAGAGCCCTGGCGGTGCCAAATGTGCAGGAAAACCAGCGGCCACAGGTGCCGGGTCAGTTGTTTAATAAGATATTCCTCAGTTTGCGTGATTGTTTCCTCATGATTAAATTCTGCTTACACGTATTTGGCAATAATACTCTATGAGCAATGTTGTATCTTTCTCAGTGTATTACATCAGGAGGCACATGATGTCATTTTTCTTTCCCTTCTTGGTGATAATAACTTCGATTAGTTACTTCACTATAAATTTATAAGTAATTTGTGGAGAGATACCATGAGACTGTGTAAATATACTGTTTCTTGTCAAACTTTCACCCATTGATTTTGTTATTTATTAATGACTCTAACCTGAAGTAACTCCAATGGTTACAGAATGGTGATTTTTTTCATCTATTTTTAAATAGATGGGGGAGAAAAGGAGCATGTAATCATATAAATTTTTTGATTTGAAAAAGGGACAGGAAATATGTCATAATACTTAGAGTATTTATCTTTGGAAGGGTGGTAGAATAATGAGTGATTTAAATGTTTTTCTTTATGCTCTTATGCATTTCTAGTTTTTATTTGTATGTAAGTATTATTTTTCTATTAATAAGCAAAAAAGTTATTGCCATTGCCTCATAACAAAACTAAAATAGGAGGTAAAAGTCAGGTTACCTATGTTTTCTCTCTTTTCTGTTTATTCAAATAGTGATCACTCATAGTTTCAATTAAGCAAAATAAAATCCGTACTTTTGCCATATAAGAATGGAGAAGTTGCTCTGTTTACAAATATACAAAACACTTTTTTAGTTTAATGTATTAATACATTTAACCCAAATTTTGGAGTTATATGTAAAGTACTCTGAATGTACAATGATAACTGTTTAACTGCATTAATAAGTAGTTAATTAAACTAGTTAAGCTACATTAATAAGTAGTTTAATGTTAATGTTAGTTGGGCAGCAAGAAAAATAAAAGTCATAATAGTAAAGCAGTGGATGCCACTGTTTAGCCATGTGCTCTTTATCTGAAAAATGGGCCAGATACAATCTGTCTTCACCTGCATACCTAAAATTTCTGTTATGAGTATATAAATGAGAAGATGAAGCAAGAAAATACTTGGTAAAATGTAAAGTACCAAACAAGTCTAAAATGCTTTGTTTGAATAATGTCATAATTTATTATCCTTAACTATCTTTTTCTTTATTCTTTAATAGATTACTCTGAAGAACTGTAACACACCTTTATTAAGAGCTTACTATGGTTCCTTGGAAGATAAGAGGTCTTTGTCATTCAACTGTTAATAAAATAGCATATTATTTCTTTCTTCCTGATCATAACTGATTTTAAGAACTCTAATTATATTCTATAGAACAATTAATTGAGCTTTGGTTAACAGAAATTTTAAGCTGTTCATTAAAAATTTATTTATATATTATATTTTATAAATACCAATAAATAGGGTAACAGCACATTGAGGGTTTGTGTTAATGGACAATTATAATAGCATTAAAAATTGAAATCATACAAAATTTTAATATTTCTTTTTAATTATTCTCCATGGAAAGACTTACAAATATAAAAATATATTATTCTTTTGTGTTAAATCATGAAGGACTTAATGTAACCGAAAAATAGTCTATATGAATACTGAATAAGATCTAATTACAGTTTAATTTTAGTATTGCTTTTAGCAGTGGCACCTTGGTTCTTGAACAAAATGGCTTGTGATACTTAAAAGCTGTTATTTTATTGATTCAAGATTCACACCTTATGTGAGGTCACAAAATGAGGTTAATAAAACCGAATTATTACAGATAAATACAGAACAGAATACTGTAAAATAAAAGGTTAGGAAAATAGGTGTTACCAGACTCCTGGTCTGCATGATCACTGCACTTAGACACTGATGATTGAAATGTTCCTGTTATACTGTCTCATAATATGCTTAATCTCCCTTGCACCAGCTGAGGGCAAGGACCATATGTTAATCCTTCTTTGAATCCCTGCACCTAACACAGTGATTGCTACATGGTATAAGTAAATGTTTATTGAGTCAATGAGCATGAAGCCAGAATTTTTATAAAGTGCTTCAAGGATATATTTTATATTCACAGACACAGTTAGTATGTGTAATTTAGGAGATCTATTTATCATCAGTTGTAGGATTGTTCTTGGTGGTCTCATGTTATTTTAGGAGAGTAGTTATGACTGATGAAATAGTTTACAATTGATGTAGTCACAGTCCTAATTTATGTAATTTTATATATATTGTTTATTTATTTGCAAAATAATTTTCAGCAATAATTTTAAGAAAATGTTATTTGCTATCGTTAACTGTTATTCAAATTATCAATTAACATAACTGTTTGACTTATTGCCTATAATGTTCTTTTTTAGGTTTGTAATCATACTTGACAAGATTAAAACAGTAATTAATGATGATGCAAGATACATGAAAGGATGCCTGAACATGAGGACTCAGAAGTGCTATGCAGTGAGGTCTAACATAAATGAATTTCTTGACATAGCCAGAAGAACATATACAGAGATTGTAGATGACATAGCAGGTAATGTAATTACTTGAACATATTTATTCTGTTTTTTTAGAAATAAAACAAATTTTTTTAGGACATGTTATGCTTTTTTTGCTGATTATATTAACGATGCATATTTTAAATTTATTTTTTGTTACCAAAACAAATAACAGATAATGTTAACAGATATTATCATTTAAGGAGCCTTTAAAAAAAAAGATCTCACAGTGTTATAATGTGTCCCTTCTTTTCTACAAACTTAAATTTAGAGTTCATTCAAATTTAAATATAGGGTTACATGAAGGCTAGGAGAGTAGTTTACCTTCATACAATGTTGAGTATAACTTGCATGAAAAATACTGGCTATCAGTGCTAAAGGGTTTCATTGGAGGAAGAGATATCATTTTTGTCTAGAAGAGGTAGCATTTCAGCTAGTACAGTAATTCATTTTGTGAATTTACTAATCTCCTAGTTAATACAGACACTGTCCTAGGTACTGGGAATACATAGTGAACAGAACAAAGTCCCTGTCCTCATGGAGCTATAATAGTAGTAGAGACAGATAATAAACATACACACATATGTATGTGTGTGTGTGTATATATATATATATATATCCATTGATATATATGGATATATATATTCATATTGATATATAAAGTATATCAATCATATATAGTACATAATTTCACATGGATTTAAGATATATGAAGAAAAAAATAGTAGGTCAAAGGGGTCAGAGTGTGACTGGGTGTGGAGGCATAGAGGATGGGAATATTTTTAGTAGAATAGCCTAAAAAGGAATTCTGCCCTCTGGCAGTGGTATACACTTAAGCACAATGGCCTGAGGAAACCTTAAGGAAATTTGTTAGGATGGTATAGGGCATTTCCTTACAGAGCTACTAAGAGATAAGGTCAGAAATGTAGACTGGGGATCAGAATTTAATTTTCGAAGGCCAGATTGGAGATGTTTCCCAAGGAGAATGAAGAGGCACTGAGATGTTTTTGCTCTATGGAGTGAAATTGATCAAGAAGATATGTTGAGTGAATTTGAGTGGAGCAATGGAAAGAGGAACTATTTTAAGCTATTACAAGTTAACAAAGCATTATTTTGGGTGTATATGAGAAGAGAGAGATGCAGAGGTTGAAGGAAGAATTGATAAGAGTTAATCATTGAACTCAAAATGGATTAAAGACCTAAATGTAAGGCCAGACACTATAAAACTCTTACAGGAAAACATAGGCAGAACATTCTTTGACATAAATCACAGCAAGATCTTTTTTGACTCACCTCTTAGAGTAATGAAAATAAAAACAAAACCAAATGGGACCTAATGAAACTTAAAAGCCTTTGCATAGCAAAGGAAACAAAAAACAAGATGAAAAGACAACCCTCAGAATGTGAGAAAATATTTGCAAATGAAGCAATTGACAAAGATTTAATCTCCAAAATATGCAAGCAGCTCATGCTGCTCAATATCAAAGAAACAAACAACCCAAACAAAAAATGGGCAGAAGACCTAAACAGACATTTCTCCAGGAGAACATACAGATGGCCAAGAGACACATGAAAAGATGCTCATCGTCACTAATTATTAGAGAAATGTGAATCAAAACTACAATGAGGGCCTTCCCTGGTGGCGCAGTGGTTGAGAGTCCGCCTGCCGATGCAGGGGACACAGGTTCATGCCCTGGTCCGGGAAGATCCCACGTGCGTGGAGCGGCTGGGCCCATGAGCCACGGCCGCTAAGCCTGCGTGTCCGGAGCCTGTGCTCTGCAACGGGAGAGGCCACAACAGTGAGAGGCCCGTGTACTGCAAAAAAAAAAAAAAAAGCTACAATGAGATCACCTCACACAGGTCAGAATGGCCATCACCAAAAAATCTATAAAAAATAAATGCTGGAGAGGGTGTGGAGAAAAGGGAACCCTCTTGCACTGTTGGTGGGAATGTAAATTGATACAGCCACTATGGAAAACAGTATGTCTGTTCCTTAAAAAATGAAAAATAGAGCTACTGTATGACCCAGCAATCCCACTACAGGGCATATACCCAGAGAAAACAATAATTCAAAAAGACGCACCCCAATGTTCACTTCAGCACTATTTACAATAGCAAGGACATGGAAGCAGCCGAAATGTCCATCAACAGAGGAATGGGTAAAGAAGGTGTGGTCCATATATACAATGGAATATTACTCAGCCATAAAAAGGAACAAAATTGGGTCATTTGTAGAGATGTGGATGGACCTAGAGTGGAGTAAGTCAGAAAGAGAGAAACAAATATTGTATATTAATGCATGTACATAGAATCTAGAAAAATGGTATAGATGATTTTATTTGCAAAGCAGAAATAGAGACACTGATGTAGAGAACGAACGTAGGGATACCAAGAGGGAGAGTGGGGGTGGTGGGATGATTAGTAGATTGGGATTGACACTATACACTATTGATACTATATGTAAAATAGATAATTAATGAGAACATACTGTGTAGCACAGGGAACTCTACTTAATGCACTGTGGTGACCTAAATGGGAAGGAAATCCAAGAAAGGGGATATATGTGTATGTATAGCGAATTCATTTTGCTGTACAGTAGAAACTTACACAACATTGTAAAGCAACTGTACTACAATAAAAATTAACTTAAAAAAATATTGGGAGGGAGAATGGGCTACAGTGAGAGCTGGCTGTCTCTCTGTTTTCCAATCTGCCAAGCAGCCAGGCCTGGCTGGTTGAAATGTGGCTCATTCCTCCTCATCCCATTAGAGTTTCTTTACCAACAGCAGCTGCCTCCCACTTACTCATGCCCAGTCATCTAGGGCTTGTCTCTCTTTGGAATTCCATTCATTTAGACTTGTGTCTGGATCTCTTGCAATATCTTTTATGACAGAAGATTTCTAAATTTATTGTTTTCTCATGGTTACAGTGGCACTGATGGTTTTTTGTGACTTTTTAATATCCTAGCTGAAAGTGGAACCTTCTATAATTTCTTTGATTTTCTGGTTTTGTTTTTATTGGCCTTTTTTAAAAAAAAAAACTAGTTTTTTACTTTTTACTTTTTTAAACTTTTTTACTTTTTAGTAAGCTATTTATTTTTATTCTAGCACCAGGTCCTTCTCATTTAATTTGGAAGTAAGCACCATCTAAATGATCAGAAGGAGACCCTGGCTAAGGCTCTAAGTTTTTCTCATTCACTTTTTCATTTATTCAGTCATTTATTAAATTGGCAGACATTGGTAGAACACCAACCAGCCCTGAACAGAGCAGTGGGCTCGACACCACGGTGGGGCAAACACAGATGAATGACACAGTTGTGACCACAAGTTAGTGGCTTAAGTTGAGTTTTAATTGGACTCACAAGTGTCTTCTCTTAGGAGACACAGAGATATCCAGGAGTAGACAGTGGGTCTCTTGTATAAAATGTCATTAAAAAAATCTTTCCTGCCTTCAAAGTTGAAAAAAATAAAAAATAATACAAATGAATCTATATACAAAACAGGAACAGAATCACATAGAACACAAACTCATGGTTACCACAGGAGAGAGGGAGGGAGGGACAAATTTAGAGTATGGAATTAACAGATACAAACTAGTATACATAAAATAGATAAGTGATAAGGATTTACTATATAACATGGAATTATATTCAATATCTTGTAATAACCTATAATGGAATATAATGTGCAAAAAAATCCCACTGGATCACTATGTTGCACACATGAAACAAATGCAATGTTGTAAAACAACTATACTTCAAAAAAAAAAGAAAAAGGTAACAAGACCTTCCTACTTATATATAAAATAAGAACAAGTTATATGATTTTTTTAAACATGAAGAGTATTTTTTCTCATTAAATTTCTTTGTTTTTCTTGTTTCTGGTCACTAGGAATGATATCGCAGCTTGCAGAAAAATATAGTCTTCCTTTAAGGACAAGTTTTAGCTCTGCTCGAGGATTTTTCATTCAGATGACTACAGATTGTACAGCCCTACCCAATGATCAGCTTCCTTCAGAGTTTATTAAGGTTCATTCTAGAGTTTTGGCTAGGAAATTATTGTTTCTGATTTTACAGAATTGCATTTACATATTTTCAGGCACTTCTTGAGTATTACATGACAAATTTCTGAATGTTTTGTGTATTGCTTCTCTTACTACTACTCACCCACCTAATAGCTTTACTAATCGAAAAGCGATTGAGAAGATTTTTTTAGAGAAATACCAAACACAGTGTTTCCCACAGCTCTGGGAGCTTGGTATGGCTAAAAAAAGGAAAATGAAGAAAGTCCAAAAGGAAGTTTTGATCAAAGAAGTTTGGAAAGTACTGTACTATCTCTTCTCAATGCACATCTGCCTATTAAAGGTTTAATGAAAGTCCTAAAGTAGAGAAATTTGCTTGATTTTTTAAAATCTCGTATTGCCAAACCTTTGGGCCAGGGTGATATTTTTTTCTATATACATGTTAACTCCTCCACAATATACCAGTTTGGGAACGTCTAACCCACTTTGTTTTCTCTGCCCCCAGGGAGTACCTTTTGACAAAAACAAACCATTCAACTTTTGGGTCTTTAAAATACCTATTGTATTACCAAGTAATGAGGGATGGATGAAGTAAAGAATGGGCTGAGAGATTGAGTGAGGTTTGGATATGGGCCAAGGGCTAAGACGGGAGGGATCAGAGAGGGAGTGCGGATTACTATCTACCATGCATATTATTACTTGGTAATAAGATGTAGTGTTTTAACATTTCTACATTGCTACTTTAAGGCCTGTAAAAATAGTCATGTCAGATGGACCAGGTTAAAAAATTCTGCTTTAACTTTAGAAGTGATCTTCCTTTTCTCTTTCACAAACATTATTTGGGATTTTTTGTGAGATTATTACCTGAAAAATTAAAGTGATTAACCGAAGTACCTATACTTCTATTGTTTTAAATCTGTATGTTTTATTTCATAAGAGTATATATGTATCTTGACATTTATTTTTTAATCTCCTAGCAGATTTCTAAAGTGAAAAATTCTTACAGCTTTACATCAGCAGATTTAATTAAAATGAATGAAAGATGCCAAGAGTCTTTGAGAGAAATCTATCACATGACTTACATGTAAGAGCACTTGAAATTTTTGAATACTGAATTAAATTTGTTTAATTTGAGGTACTATAAGTTTCATTAATTGAGTTTTTGTCTGGTTGTGGAAAATTATAGTTACAAATGTTAGCAAGGAAAGACCATTTTCTGGAAAACCATTTAAAACTTTAAAGTCTGTCATTGTGATTGGGATCACTGAGCCTCACAGAACATTCAGGGCAAATCTTAATTACAAAACCAAACCAAACAAACACATTATACTGTGTTATAGAAAAAGTTTGATACCCAACCAACCAAATTTCTACATTTCAGCAGTACTTCATTTATTCTTTCCATAAAGTTTTAAGAAATGTCATAATGACATGAGCTTGAAATACCTGTAGTACCACTGATACTTTTGTAGTATATATTCCACCATGATGTAGAACTTGGCACATCTGTGCTTATCTTGGGCCCAGATAAGTTTCATTAGGTTTATTCTTTTTCTTTAGTATGTAAGCCCTCAAATTCTCATGCCTTAGTACTTACATAACAATATCACAATAATGCCAATCTTTTGCTGTTCATGAAACAGTAGCAATGTGTCTAGAAATAAGAACTAGGACATTGGTAAGCTGAGATGATAAAGATAAATGTTGGGCTTTCAAAACAATTTCAGAGCATAGACCAAAAAGATTATAAGATATAGTAAGCTGGGGAACATGTTTCTCCATGTAAGGGAAAAACTTTGATATTATGTCACAATATGATAACTGCAACATAAAAGCTTAAATAATTATGTTGTTAGGATATGTGTGTGTGTGTGTGTGTGTGTGAAGAGAGAGAGAGAGGGAGAGAGAGAATGGGTGAGAGAAAATACATAATAGCTTTTGTGTTGAATTTAACATTGCAAAAACAAAATTATTAGCAGATGGGACCTGTTGAAGTATAGTGAGGGCTTGCTTTGACCTATATAAAATATTTCTATTAATAAGAATTTATTTAATTAATATTTAATAAAAGGAGTTATTTTAAAAACTTGGTGTTAACACACTAGAAGATGGATTCTTTGCTACTAAGTAACTGTGACCTTGAGTATAAGCTTCAATTTCCTCATCTCTAAAATGAGGCAATAGAACAATAGACTTTACCTGTAGTGTACAACTCAAATGTGAATGTTATTTTACCTCAGACAATGAATTTAATATTGTTTTACAATTGCATTGTATGTGTCTCTGTAAAAGGCACTACTTGTCTTACCAAACATGTACTTTCAGGATAGTGTGCAAACTGCTTAGTGAGATTTATGAACATATTCATTGCTTACATAAACTGTCTGACACTGTGTCAATGCTGGATATGCTACTGTCATTTGCTCATGCCTGCACTCTTTCTGACTATGGTAAGTTATTTTCTTTGGGATAAATACATTGCATACTGAAATTTGTATTCTGTTCAAGCAATTTTATGTAACAATTATGAATGGTTTACATTTTTTTTTTTTACCTGAAATACAATGTCTTGCTTATGGTCCTAGACTAAGACTCAAAATAGAGAAAGTGAAATTATCCTTAAATTTTCTTTTAAAAGTCAGAAAATTATTTACTGAGAAATTGAGAAATCACAAAGAAAAAAAACAGCAAGAAACTTTAAAGTTTCCCCAAATAAGAAAGACTGTATGATGGGAAAAGGTATTTCACAAAGATTTTTTTCCTTTTTGATATTTCTGTATTTCTTATGGAAATGTTAAAATTTTCAATTGGTATTATATAGGCCAAAACTTCAATCTTTTATGTCTCTTTTGGGGTTAAAACCTTACATTAGAGATCAGCTATTTTAATAGTAGTTTTCTTAACTATTAAGATATTTGATGTTGCTCCATTTTGAGAGGGACCATTCTAAAACTCAAAACTTATAAATAGTGAATTTTTTATGTTAAAAATGATTTAAAAATAGTAAACCAAATTTTTTCTAATCAGCCTCACTTTTATAATGAATGCTTTCAAGTTTATCCATGTGTTTCATCTAGAAGCATGTAGCATTTTAACTTTTACTTGTCCTCCCACCCTCTTCACCTCAGAAATTATCTATACAGACCTGATCGTTGTTTCTTGCTATAAATTAACAAATCTTTTGTGTCTGTTTTCTCTACCCTCTGAGATTTCTTTTTACACAAAACTTCTATAACTTTGGACATAAAATTATGTTTTTATTTGGTTTTACTCTATTTTTAGACCTCATTCAGAAAGCTAAGTATATCAAATTTGAAATAATGCTTAAGACAAGGATTAAGTAAATGTGGAATTTTAGAGTACTTGTAAATTATTTTAAAAGTGTTATCAGTGGTTGGTTGATTCATTTTAATTTATGCAAATCTGAAAAACTTATGAACTCTTTTGGAGCCCAGCACAATGACAGGGAGCTAAGTCTTAGATTTTTCTGGAAATGAATAAAAGTTGTGATGTGATTAGACTATGTAAATTATAATTTAGAAGGATTGGAGATAAAATAATACCTTAATGATATTGTTCCAAATTGACCCAAGTAAAATCACTGAAGTATAAACAGTATGTACATACCACAAAATCTTTAAGTATAAATATATTAATCTTTCAAAAACATTTTTCTCTTTAGTTCGGCCAGAGTTTACTGATACTTTAGCAATCAAACATGGATGGCACCCCATACTTGAAAAAATATCTGTGGAAAAACCTGTTGCCAACAATACCTATATTACAGAAGGCAGTAATTTTTTTATCATAACTGGACCAAATATGAGTGGGAAATCCACATATTTGAAACAGATTGCTCTTTGTCAGATTATGGCCCAGATTGGTAAGTTGTAGATTTACTTTATAATTACCAATTCTGCTCCCTATTTAAAACATTTTGTGCCCAGTGTTTTATTTTTATTTTTTTTAACATCTTTATTGGAGTATAATTGCTTTACAATGTTCTGTTAGTTTCTGCTGTATAACAAAGTGAATCAGCTATATGCTTACATATATCTCCATATCCACTCCCTCTTGCATCTCCCTTGCACCCTCCCTATCCACCCTTCTGGGTGGTCACAAAGCACCGACCTGATCTTCCTGTGCTATGCAGCTGCTTCCCACTAGCTATCTGTTTTACATTTGTTAGTGTGTATATGTCAGTGCTGCTCTCTCACTTTGTCCCAGCTTACCCTTCCCCCTTCCCGTGTCCTCAAGTCCATTCTCTACGTCTGCATCTTTTTTCCTGTCCTGCCCCTAGGTTCATCAGAACCATTTTTTTTTTTTTTTTAGATTCCATATATATGTGTTAGCATACAGTATTCGTTTTTCTCTTTCTGAATTACTTCACTCTGCATGACAGACTCTAGGTTCATCCACCTCACTACAAATAACACAATTTCATTTCTTTTTATGGCTCAATAATATTCCATTGTATATATGTGCCACATCTTCTTTATCCATTCATCTGTGAATGGACACTTAGGTTGCTTCCATATCCTGGCTATTGTAAATAGTGCTGCAATGAACATTGTGGTACATGACTCTTTTTGAATTATGGTTTTCTCAGGGTATGTGCCCAGTAGTGGGATTGCTGGGTCATTTGGTAGTTCTCTTTTTAGTTTTTTAAGGAACCTCCATACTGTTCTCCATAGTGGCTGTATCAATTTACATGCCCACAAACGGTGTAGGAGGGTTCCCTTTTCTCCACACCCTCTCCAGCATTTATTATTTGTACATTTTTTGATGATGGCCATTATGACCAGAGTGAGGTAATACCTCACTGTAGTTTTGATTTGCATTTCTCTAATGATTACTGATGTTGAGCATCCTTTCATGTGTTTGTTGGCACTCTGTATATCTTCTTTGGAGAAATGTCTGTTTAGGTCTTCTGCCATTGTGGATTGGGTTCTTTGTTTTTTTGATATTGAGCTGCATGAGCTGCTTGTATATTCTGGAGGTTAATCATTTGTCAGTTGCTTTGTTTGCAAATATTTTACTTAATCCATTTGAAGTTTATTTTTGTGTATGGTGTTAGGGAGTGTTCTAATTTCATTCTTTTACTTGTAGCTGTCCAGTTTTCCCAGGTCCACTTATTGAAGAGGCTGTGTTTTCTACATTGTATATTCTTTCCTCCTTTGTCAAAGATAAGGTGACTATATGTGCATGGGTTTATCTCTGGGCTTTCTGTCCTGTTCCATTGATCTATATTTCTGTTTTTGTGCCAGTACCATACTGTCTTGATTACTATAGCTTTGTAGTATGTCTGAAGTCAGGGAGCCTGATTCCTCCAGTTTGATTTTTCTTTCTCAAGATTGCTTTGGCTATTTGAGGTCTTTTGTGTTTCCATACAAATTGTCAGATTTTTTGTTCTAGTTCTGTGAAAAATGCCACTGGTAATTTGATGGGGATTACTTTGAATCTGTAGCTGCTTTGGGTAATATAGTCACTTTCACAATATTGATTCTTCCAATCCAAGAACATGGTATATCTTTCCATCTGTTTGTATCATCTTTGATTTCTTTCATCAGTGTCTTGTAGTTTTCTGCATACAGGTCTTTTGCCTCCTTAGGTATGTTTATTCCTAGGTATTTTATGTTTTTGTTGTTATGGTAAATGCAAGTGTTTCCTTGATTTCTCTTTCTGTTTTTTTGTTGTTAGTGTATAGGAATGCAAGAGATTTCTGTGCATTAATTTTGTATCCTGCTACTTTACCAAATTCACTGATTAGCTCTAGTAGTTTTCTGGTGGCATCTTTAGGATTTTCTATGTATAGTATCATGTCACCTGTAAACAGTGACAGTTTTACTTCTTCTTATCCTTAGATTCATTTCATTTTGTTTTTTTCTCTGACAGCAGTGGCTAAAACTTCCAAAAGTATGTTGAGTAATAGTGGTGAGAGTGGGCAACCTTGTCTTTTTCCTGATCTTAGAGGAAATGCTTTCAGTTTTTCACCATTGAGAATGATGTTGGTTGTAGGTTTGTCATATATGGCTTTTATCATGTTGAGGTAGGTTCCCTCTATGCCCACTTTCTGGAGAGTTTTTATCGTAAATGGGTGCTGAATGTTGTCAGAAGCTTTTCCTGCATCTATTGAGATTATCATATGGTTTTTCTTCTTCAATTTGTTAATATGGTGTATCACATTGATTGATTTGCATATATTGAAGAATCCTTGCATTCCAGGGATAAACCCCACTTGATCATGGTGTATGACCCTTTTAATGTGCTGTTGGATTCTGTTTGCTAGTATTTTGTTGAGGATTTTTGCATCTGTGTTCCTCAGTGATATTGGCCTGTAGTTTTCTCTCTTTGTGACATCTTTTTCTGGTTTTGGTATCAGGGTGATGGTGGCCTCGTAGAATGAGTTTGGGAGTGTTCCTCCCTCTGCTATATTTTGGAAGAGTTTGAGAAAGATAGGTGTTAGCTTTTCTCTAAATGTTTGATAGAATTCGCCTGTGAAGCCATCTGGTCCTGGACTTTTGTTTGTTGGAAGATTTTTAATCACAGTTTCTATTTCAGTGCTTGTGATTGGCCTGTTCATGTTGTCTAATTCTTCCTGGTTCAGTCTTGAAAGTTTGTGCATTTCTAAGAATTTGTCCATTTCTTCCAGGTTGTCCCATTTATTGACATATAGTTGCTCGTAGTAGTCTCTCATGATCGTTTGTATTTCTGCAGTTTCAGTTGTTACTTCTCCTTTTTCATTTCTAATTCTGTTGATTTGAGTCTTCTCCCTTTTTTTCCTGTTGAGTCTGGCTAATGGTTTATCAATTTTGTTTATCTTCTCCCAGAACTAAAGCTTTTAGTTTTATTGATCTTTACTACTGTTTCCTTCATTTCTTTTTCATTTATTTCTGATCTGATCTTTATGATTTCTTTCCTTCTGCTAACTTTGGGGTTTTTTTGTTCTTCTTTCTGTAATTGCGTTAGGTGTAAAGTTAGGTTGTTTATTTGAGATTTTTCTTGTTTCTTGAGGTAGGATTGTATTGCTATAAACTTCCCTCTTAGAACTGCTTTTGCTGCATCCTATAAGTTTTGGGTTGTCGTGTTTTCATTGTCATTTGTTTCTAGATACTTTTTGATTTCCTCATTGATTTCTTCAGTGATCTCTTGGTTGTTTAGTTGCGTATTGCTTAGCCTCCATGTGTTTCATTTTTTTAAAGTTTTTTTCCCGTAATTGATATCTAGTCTCATAGCGTTGTGATTGGGAAAGATACTTGATAACATTTCAATTTTCTTAAATTTACCAAGGCTTAATTTGTGACCCAAGATATGATCTATCCTGGAGAATGTTCCATGAGCACTTGAGAAAAATGTGTATTCTGTTGTTTTTGGATGAAATGTCCTATAAATATCAATTAAGGCCATCTTGTTTAATGTGTCATTTAAAGCTTGTGTTTCCTTATTTATTTTCATTTTGGATGATCTGTCCATTGGTGAAAGTGGGGTGTTAAAGTCCCCTACTATGAATGTGTTACTGTCGATTTTCCCTTTTATGGCTGTTAGTATTTGCCTTCTGTTTTGAGGTGCTCCTATGTTGGGTGCATAAATATTTACCATTGTTATATCTTCTTCTTGGATTGATCCCTTGATCATTATGTAGTGTCCTTCTTTGTCTCTTCAAATAGTCTTTATTTTACAGTCTATTTTTCTGATATGAGAATTGCTACTCCAGCTTTCTTTTGTTTTCCATCTGCATGCAGTATCTTTTTTCCCATCCCCTCATTTTCAGTCTGTATGTGTCCCTAGATCTGAAGTGGGTCTCTTGTCGAGAGCATATGTACAGGTCTTGTTTTTGTATCTATTAAGCCAATCTGTATCTTTTGGTTGGAGCACTTAACCCATTTACGTTTAAGGATATTATAGATATGTATGGTCCTATTACCATTTTCTTAATTGTTTTGGCTTTGTTTTTATAGGTCTTTTCCTTCTCTTGTGTTTCCTGCCAAGAGAAGTTCCTTTAGCATTTGTTGTAAAGCTGGTTTGGTGGTGCTGAATTCTATTATCTTTTGCTATCTATAAAGGTTTTATTTTAAAGATTATTTTTAAAATTTATTTATTTTTGGCTGTGTTGGATCTTCATTGCTGCACGCAGGGGTTTCTCTAATTATGGCGTGTGGGGGCTACTCTTCATTGTGGTGTGCGGCTTCTCATTGTGGTGGCTTCTATTGTTGTGAGCACGGGCTCTAGGTGTGTGGGCTTCAGTAGTTGTGGCACATGGGTTCAGTAGTTGTGGCTCATGGGCTCTAGAGCGCAGGCTCAGTAGTTGTGGCGCACTGGCTTAGTTGCTCCACAACATGTGGGTCTTCCCAGACCAGGGCTCAAACCCATGTCCCCTGCCTTGGCAGGTGGATTCTTAACCAGTACACTACCAGGGAAATCCCTTGTCTGTAAAGGTTTTAATTTCTCCATCGAATCTGAATGAGATCCTTGCTGGGTAGAGAAATCTTGGTTGTAGGTTTTTCCCTTTCATCACTTTAAATACATCCTGCCACTCCCTTCTGGCTTGCAGAGTTTCTTCTGAAAGATCAGCTGTTAACCTGATGGGGAATCCCTATATTATTTGTTGCTTTTCCCTTGCTGCTTTTAATATTTTTTTCTTTATATTTAATTTTTGATAGTTTGATTAATATGTGTCTTGGTGTGTTTCTCTTTGGGTTTATCCTGTATGGGACTCTCTGCACTTCCTGGACTTGATTGATTATTTCCTTTACCATGTTATGGAAATTTTCGACTCTAATCTCTTCAGAAATTTTCTCAGACCCTTTCTTTTTGTCTTCTTCTGGGACCCCTGTAATTCGAATGTTCCCATGTTTAATGTCCCAGAGGCCTCTGAGCCTGTCCTGAATTCTTCTCATTCTTTTTCTTTATTCTGCTCCCTGGCAATTTCCACCATTTTATCTTCTAGCTCACTTATATGTACTTCTGCCTCAGGTATTCTGCTATTGATTCCTTCTAGAGTATTTTTAATTTCAGTTATTGTGTTGTTCATCACTGCTTGTTTGCTCTTTAGTTCTTCTAGATCCTTTTTAAATGTTCTTGTATTTTCTCCATTCTGTTTCTAAGAGTTTGGATCATCTTTACTATCATTACTCTGAATTCTTTTTCAGGTAGTTTGCGTATTTTGGCTTCATTTATTTGGTCTTGTCGGTTTTTACTTTGCTCCTTTGTCTGTAACATACTTTTTTGTCATTTCTTTTTCTTTTTTTTTTTTTTTTTGATGGGTTGTGCTGCATTCCTGTCTTACTGGTTTTTTGGCCTGAGGCGTCCAGCACCAGAATTCGCAGGCAGTTGGATAGAGCTGGGTCTTGGTGCTGATATGAGGACCTCCAGGAGGCCTCACTCCAATTGATTATTCCCTGGGGTCTGAGGTTCTCTGTTAGTCCAGTGATCTGGATTTGGAGCTCCCACCACAGGAGCTCGGGCCTGACCTCCAGCCTAGGAACCAAGATTCCGCAAGCTGCATGGCACGGAAAAAAAAGAAAGAAAAGAAAGGAGCAGTACAATATCAAAGAATAATAAAATAAAGTTAGAAAGATAAAAAATATATTAGGAAAAATAAAAATATAATTGAAACAACTGCAACAAGGTAAAATAAAACCACAACAGAAAAAAAAAAAAAAAAGGAGGGCCTCCGGGGGGAAGAGGCCAAAAGGAGAGAACAATAACAAAGTATAAAGAATAAAAGAAAATTAGAAAAATAAAATATTTATTAGGAAAAATAAAAATATAAATGAATCAACAACAATGAATCAACAAGGTAAAACAGAACCCAAATCTAAAAGAGGGGGAAAAAAATGTCTTGGCTTTGAGGGTGGAGTTTGGTGTGGGGGCGTGGAACTTAGCAAGGGGTGGAGTTTAGGGCAGGACAGCACCTAGGCCAGTGGGGGGGTGATGTTTGAGCATGGGGCGGTGACTAGGCTGAGGACCCATGCAGCCAGAAAAGGCCTTGGTGGTGGGGCCTAGGTATGGTGACATTCAAGTGTGGGGTGGAGCCTCTACTTAGGACCTGTGCTGAAGGGGAGAGGCAGCACGTGGAAAGGAGGGCCTCTGGGGTTCTGGAGTTTGGAGATAAGGCCCTGAGGGAGGGTGTGTGGGTGGGGTTTATGCCCAGCGCATTGGAGGGTGTCTCTGAGTGTAGAGGTAGGGCCCTGGGTGGGGGTGTAGGGGCGGGGCTTGGGCTCTGCATGTCAGGAGGGAGCCTCCGAAGGCAGAGGATTAGTCCTGGGAACCCAACAGGCTCCCCGGTGCCTAAGTGGACAGGGAAAGCACTGGCCGTGTTCCCTTCCAAAATGGGTGTAGGAATTCCTCTCCTCCCCCAGCCACCCCTCAGGGGTGCCAGTCTCAGAGGTCTGGCCTTTACTTTTGCTCCCCTCCCTCCCTCCCACTCCCTCAGGACCTGCCAGGCTGGAGGGGGCCTTGGTAGGCAGAGGATCAGGCCTTGGATCTCAGCAGTGTCCCGGGGGCCCAAGTGGGCAGGGGAAACCTGACCACACTCCCTTTTGATTCTCTGCCCTCCCAATGGTCCCCCAATTTCCCCCTTCAGGTGTGGGATCCCTTCCCCTCCCCCAGCTGCCCCTCAGGAGCACCAGTCCCATCCCACCTCCACTTCTCCTCCCCCTTCACTCCCCACATGCCCCACATCCTACCCGGTCGCTGGGGGTTCCTCCCATCCCCTTAGGTGTCCGTGGTCCCCCAGTGGTGCCTGGTAGGTGCCCTAGTTGTGCGGAGACACGAATTCTACATCCTCCTAGTCCACCATCTTGACTCCGCCTGTGTCCAGTATTTTAGATCTAGGTGCGTAATTAACCCAAGAACAGTTTGGAGTAGATTTTCTTACCTAAAAGTATAATAGTGTCTAATATATATATATATATATATATATATACACACACACACACACACACACACCATAAGTTTTACTATTTGGTATTTATTAAGCTCCATCCAGTTTGGATTACATTGTACTGAAAATTTTGTGGGATATAACTAAAGTAGAAATTTCCTTACAATAGCTATTAATGTTGCATCAACTACTGCTAAACTGAATCATATAATTATCTGAGATTCAAAAAGTTTGTTGGGAGGAAAAGTGAAATAAGTAGGATAAACTGCTGATTCTAATAACCCAAGTAAGATTTTCCCAAAATTATAACATTGGGCACAGAAACATTTCCCTTACTTAATTTAAGGGGTACCAATAACTTGGCTACAGCAACTGATATATTACACACATGTGTGTATATACACACATGTAAATGGCTATCACTGGCCTAACATTGTTACATATTTCTTATCATAGAGGCATACTCACCGCTTATCTCTGAAAACTGGGTTCCTTGAGGACTATATGAATCAGAGATGAGATGATTGGTCCTAATGCAGTGGTTCTCAAGCAGGGATGATTTTGGTTCCCCTCATCCCCTGGAATTTGGCAATGTCTGGAGACATTTTTAATTGTAACAACTGAGGGGAGTATAAAATCCAGAGATGCTGCTAAATATCCTGCAATGCACAGAACAACCACCTTCTCCATTTCACCCACCCCAGTCCACACACATACACAAGAAAGATTTATCCAGCCCAAGATGTGGTTGAAAAACCTTGGTCTAGTGTAATGGATTGTAAGAGAAATACAGCAATAGCAATATTGATCATACAGTGCAAATTTACCCTTATTACCAGGAAAGAAAATTAGAGATGAACGAATGAATGAATAAAGAGTAAATATTTTATTGAGTTTATAGTTTAAAAGGCCATCTTAGATAACTTCCCTCCCCTTATAAGAATACTGATTCATATGTTATGTGATAATCTTACTTCTGTTTGAATTGTTATAAGGAGTTCTATCCTTTAAAAAAACAGGCTATCTAATTGTTGGATAGCTGTAATTGTTAGAACATTCATTATACTGAATTGAAATTTGACTTCCTATAACTTATACTCATTAGTCCTAATTCTTATTGTCTATGCATTTCAGAATCATCTAGTATCTCCTGAAAATAGCCTCTCAAATATTTGAAGAAAATTACTATTACTCTACTTCTCTTGTCACTGTCCATCTTCAGCCTCTGAAATACCTAAAAGTATATATATGATCTGATCATAAAGGAAACAGTAGGACTTGAAAGGCACCGAAGTTAAGAATACAGGCTTTGGAGCTAGACCTAGCTTGTCTAGTTACTGGCTGTATGATCTTAGGCAAATTATTTAACCTCCTTAGTTTTTCTATCTGTAAATAAAAATTATAATAGTACCTACATCTAAGAAGTGTTGTAAAGATTAAGCGAGATAATATATATAAAATCCTGTGGACTTAAGGGAAGGGTATGAGAAAGAAGGAGACTTTCCAGATAGAGGTAAGAGAATGTTCCAAAGCACAGAAGCAAAAAACAGTATGATGTTCCCAAGGAACCACAAGGAATCCAGAGGCTTAGTGGTTCTTTTGCTTTGTAGAACAAAGAGTGGCTGTGAGAAGTGGCAGGCTTAAAGCTGGAGAGATGGGCAGGAGTCAGATTGTGAAGGGCCTTAGGTACTTAATGGAAGAGTTGGAACTTTATCCAGAAATCTATACAGAGCTATTGAAATTTAAGCAGGAGAATGGCATAATTGGATTTGAGTTTTAGATAGCTCACTCTGGCTAATGTATGGTTAGAGGAGAGCCAGATTAGAAGCAAAATACCAGCCAGTAGGTTTCTTTGATATGATGATAAGTTGAGAGCCTTTTTGGTGGAGATAACAGAGAAGGGAAAATATTAACATATACCATATACACAATATTCTATACTTGATACTTTCACATTTATTTTCCCATTTAATCCTTTTGGCAATCCTATGAGAAAGTTGTATTTAAGATATCTGCTTTCTGAGGTGTGATAATTATAATTGCCACTGTTATTATCATTACTTTTATTTTTATTAGTATTATCCTGACTTTTGCTTTCTCTTCCTGTGAGTCCTTATTATTCAGAGGTAGATCCTGTTCTTCACCTTTGCCTTTGTTTTATTTTATTTTATTTTGTTTGTTTTTGTTTTTTGGTTTTTTGCGGTACGTGGGCCTCTCACTGTTGTGGCCTCTCCCGTTGCGGAGCACAGGCTCCGGACGTGCAGGCTCAGTGGCCATAGCTCACGGGCCCAGCCGCTCCACAGCATGTGGGATCTTCCCAGACCGGGGCACGAACCCGTGTCCTCTGCATTGGCAGGCGGACCCTCAACCACTGCACCACCAGGGAAGCCCTGCCTTTGTTTTAAATCCTGGACTAACCTGGCTTTGTTTCTTCACCCCCATTATTTCACCATTTTGTCTGTACAGAGTTCTGTATACTTGATACTTTTCCCATTCAACTATTTGTATATTTTTATCTTCCTATGGTTTTAGAATGCCTTTTGTATCCCATTTTGTAGAGTTAGGTACATTAATCAGATTGATTTGTTTTCAAAACATGAGTATTTTAGATTAGTTGGCCTGATAATTTCTCAGACAGAAAGTCTTGTGGATGAAAATTTACCTTATTAAAAAAAGGACATATTTAAAGTGATGAAGGAGAAAAACCTACAACCAAGATTACTCTACCCAGCAAGGATCTGATTCAGATTTGAGGGAGAAATTAAAACAAACCTTTACAGACAAGCAAAAGCTGAGAGAGTTCAGCACCACCAAACCAGATTACAACAACTGCTAAAGGATCTTCTTTAGTCAAGAAACACAAGAGAAGGAAAAGACCTACAGTAACAAACCCAAAACAATTAAGAAAATGGGAATAGGAACATACATATCGATAATTACCTTAAATGTAAATGGACTAAATGCTCCCACCAAAAGACACAGACTGGCTGAATGGATACAAAAACAAGACCCATATATATGCTGTCTACAAGAGACCCACTTCAGACCTAGAGACACATACAGACTGAAAGTGAGGGGATGGAAAAAGATATTCCATGCAAATGGAAACCAAAAGAAAGCTGCAGTAGCAATTCTCATATCAGACAAAATAGACTGTAAAATAAAGACTATTTGAAGAGACAAAGAAGGACACTACATAATAATCAAGGGATCAATCCAAGAAGAAGATATAACAATGGTAAATATTTATGCACCCAACATAGGAGCACCTCAAAACAGAAGGCAAATACTAACAGCCATAAAAGGGGAAATCGACAGTAACACATTCATAGTAGGGGACTTTAACACCCCACTTTCAACAATGGACAGATCATCCAAAATGAAAATAAATAAGGAAACACAAGCTTTAAATGACACATTAAACAAGATGTCCTTATTTGATATTTATAGGA
>NW_020185328.1:8445966-8450751 GCF_003031525.2 Neophocaena asiaeorientalis asiaeorientalis
TCCTTCTACGAGGCCACCGTCACCCTGATACCAAAACCAGACAAGGATGTCATAAAGAAAGAAAACTACAGACCAATATCGCTGAGGAACATAGATACAAAAATCCTCAACAGAATACTAGCAAACAGAATCCAACAGCACATTAAAAGGATCATACACCGTGATCAAGTGGGGTTTACCCCAGGAATGTAAGGATTCTTCAATATATGCAAATCAATCAATGTGATACACCATATTAACAAATTGAAGGAGAAAAACCATATATCATCTCGTTAGATGCAGAGAAAGCTTTTGACAAAATTCAACACCATTTATGATAAAAACCCTCCAGAAAGTAGGCATAGAGGGAACTTACCTCAACATAATAAAGGCCATATATGACAAACCCACAGCCAACATTGTCCTCAAAGGTGAAAAACTGAAAGCATTTCCACTAAGATCAGGAGCAAGACAAGGTTGCCCACTCTCACCACTCTTATTGAACATAGTTTTGGAAGTTTTAGCCACAGCAATCAGAGAAGAAAAGGAAATAAAAGGAATCCAAATCGGAAAAGAAGAAGTAAAGCTGTCACTGTTTGCAGATGACATGATACTATACATAGAGAATCCTAAAGATGCTACCAGAAAACTACTAGAGCTAATCAATATTTGGTAAAGTAGCAGGATACAAAATTAATGCACAGAAGTCTCTGGCACTCCTTTACACTAATGATGAAAAATCTGAAAGTGAAATTAAGGAAACACTCCCATTTAGCATTGCAACAAAAAGAATAAAATATTTAAGAATAAACCTACCTAAGGAGACAAAAGACCTGTATGCAGAAAATTATAAGACACTGATGAAAGAAATTAAAGATGATACAAATAGATGGAGAGATATACCATGTTCTTGGATTGGAAGAATCAATATTGTGAAAATGACTCTACTACCCAAAGCAATCTACAGATTCAATGCAATCCCTATCAAACTACCACTGGCATTTTTCACAGAACTAGAACAAAAAATTTTAGAATTCATATGGAAACACAAAAGACCCCGAATAGCCAAAGTAATCTTGAGAACGAAAAACGGAGCTGGAGGAATCAGGCTCCCTGACTTCAGCCTGTACTACAAAGCTACAGTAATCAAGACAGTATGGTACTGGCATAAAAACAGAAATATAGATCAATGGAACAGGATAGAAAGCCCAGAGATGAACCCACACACATATGGTCACCTTATCTTTTCTAAAGGAGGCAGGAATGTACAGTGGAAAAAGGACAGCCTCTTCAATAAGTGGTGCTAGGAAAACTGGACAGATACATGTAAAAGTATGAGTTTAGAACACTCCCTAACACCATACACAAAAATAAGCTCAAAATAGATTAAAGACCTAAATGTAAGGCCAGAAACTATCAAACTCTTAGAGGAAAACATAGGCAGAACACTCTGACATAAATCACAGCAAGATCCTTTTTGACCCACCTCCTAGAGAAATGGAAATAAAAATAAACAAATGGGACCTAATGAAACTTCAAAGCTGTTGCACATCAAAGGAAACCATAAACAAGACCGAAAGACAAGCCTGAGATTTGGAGAAAATATTTGCCAATGAACCACCTGGCAAAGGATTAATCTCCAAAATTTACAAGCAGCTCATACAGCTCAGTAACAAAAAAACAAACAACCCAATCCAAAAATGGGCAGAAGACCTAAATAGACATTTCTGCAAAGAAGATATACAGAGTGCCAACAAACACATGAAAGAATGCTCAACATCATTAATCATTAGAAAAATGCAAATCAAAACTACAATGACATATCATCTTACACTGGTCAGAATGTCCATCATCAAAAAATCTAGAAACAATAATTGCTGGAGAGGGTGTGGAGAAAAGGGAACACTCTTGCACTGCTGGTGGGAATGTAGGTTGTTACAGCCACTATGGAGAACAGTATGGAGGTTCCTTAAAAAACTGCAAATAGAACTACCATATGACCCAGCAATCCCACTACTGGGCATATACCCTGAGAAAACCATAATTCATAAGAGCCATGTACCAAAATGTTCAGTGCAGCTCTATTTACACAGAAACTAACACACCATTGTAAAGCAATTATACTCCAATAATGATGTAAAAAATAAATAAAGATCAGCTGTTAACCTTAAAAAACAAAATTAAGTGTTTTGCATTCATTCTAATTGTGGGTATTTCTGTACTCTTCTAATAAGAGATATTTCCTAATATATCTTTCTATAATGATTTTATCAACTTGAGCTTCATAACCATTTCCTTCAGATTTACGTATTTTGAGTATTCTTTATCATCTAAATATATTATATAAAATTTTTATCAAGTTTATAACAAATCTTTCTAATATACTTGAATATATGTTATCTATTTTCAACTTCCAAATAACTGTACAATAGGTAGGGTAAGTATTTCCATTTTTTATGTGAGGAAGATGAATCTGGGAGACTTAAGTGCTGTCCAAGGTTATACAGTAAATGACAGAGCTGGGGCCACATCTTCTAGTTCCATACCCAGTGATCGTTCCACCACATTAATTCTTAGACAGCCTAGTAAATAATCTGAGTTGGTGGAAAGTGCAAAATGTTAGTAGTACTTACGTTTTATAAAAGCATCTCAGTTTACTTTGACCTTATATTTTATAGGATCATATGTTCCAGCAGAATATGCTTCTTTTAGAATTGCTGAACAGATTTTTACAAGAATAAGTACTGATGATGATATTGAAAAAATTCATCAACATTTATGAAGGAAATGAAAGAGCGTACCCAAGCTCAACTTTTCTTCTGTTAAAATCATTGAATTCTCCTATTAATGGTCAGTTATAACATAAGAAAGTATTCTTATACTAAAGCATGCAGATGTGTTTATACTCCTCTACAAGAGCCAGAGGGCAGTCAAAGGCAGCTTCCTAATTTCTGTCTTATGTGGAAATGGAACCAAATGTTTTAATGAAAAATACAGCTTTAAAGAAAAAGCTAGTATTATTGAGTGATAAAAATGCGCATTCATGTTTCTGTGTGAAATATATAAAAGACTTCAGAAAACAATGACCTAGTCAGGAACATTTTGCATAGTATCTATTGTTCCTGTTAGGCTTGATTTTAAAATAAAAGATCACTATGTTAAAAGGCTTTTAAAAATCATCCTCTTCTGTGCTCTTGTAGAATTTTCACTTCCTCTAACAAAGTACGTATCATGCCCTATTTTTGATCTGAGCAAATGTCAAGTAAGCTTGAATGGCTAAAGGAATTCAGTATAGCTCTTGGGCTATCTTTAGTAGGTAGGAGTTATTGGATCACTATGCAGATAACTTTTTTTCTTTAGATAGCGGGAGAATAAAGTTATTTGCCCACAGTATATGATATTTATATAATTATTTAGTATGTGTTGACTATATATGGGAGAATATAGCAATATACTAGGTGTTTGAGGTGTATTTTTAAGTGGTCCTAGCTCTCAAGAAGCTTAGTCCTATGGAAAGGTAAAATGGCCACGAAGGTTACTATTGTGTCATGACATATGTCTTTATTGGGCATGAGTTTAAGTTTCTTTAATTGGGAATCAATGGACTTGGATGCTTTTCCCTAAATTTTTCTTTTCATTTTTACTGGCTATAGAGATGGTAAAATAAATTTGAGAGATAGTTCCGAGCGTTTTATGACAACAATTGATTAATCATTTGTAGAGAAGAAAACGACCATCTTTGTGCTTTATTTAAACATTTAATTCATTGGTTTATTTCACTGTATCTGAAATATCAATATTTTAGATAATGTTTAATTACCCTGTTGTCTCATACACATATGCATATGACTATGTCCACTCCAAAAATATATTCTGTTAATACATTTATTCTATTGGAATTACTAGTAATGAGATTTTTAGAAAGAAAAGCAATGCGTTAGTTTCTGCTCAGCAGGATTTCTCTGTAAAACTATATTTCAAATGAACTAATTATGAGACTGGATTTTTCCTCATTTTTTCCTATAATAGTGACAGCTGTTTGGTCACAATGAATAATACTGAAATTATATTTTCAGATAGCATATATTCTACATAATGCTAATGACAAATCACTCATATTAATTGATGAACTTGGCAGAGGTACTAATACAGAAGAAGGTATTGGCATTTGTTACGCTGTTTGTGAATATCTGCTGAGATTAAAGGTATTCTTCTCTATTTATTTTAAGTACATTAATTTTGAGCCCGTTTTTAAAATTTCTTTTATTGAATGAAAAAATGTAAAAATTGTACAGTGCCTTACAATTTTCAAAAGTTTCACCCAGATAATTTCATGTAATCCCATAATAACCCTTTTTCTTTTTTCCCCTGCCCATATATTGCCTCTGCCTCCTTCCCTCTCCCCACTGGTAGCCACTAGTTTGTTCTCTATATCTGTGAGTCTGTTTCTTTTTGTTTTATTCACTTTGTGTTGTAGTTTTAGATTCTACATAAAAGTGATACCATACAGTATTTGTCTTTCTCTGTCTGACTTATTTCACTTAGCATAATGCCCTCCAAGTCCATCCATGTTGCTGCAAATGGCAAAATGTCATTCTTTTTTCAGACATGGAAAACAAACTTAAGGTTACCAAGGAAAAGTGGGGAGGGGTAAACTAGGGATTAACGGATACACACTACTGTATACAAAATAGATAAACAACAAGGACCTACCGTAGCACGGGGAACTATAATATCTTGCAATAAACTATAATGGAAAAGAATCTGAAAAATAATATATATATGTATTTTATATATATATATATA
>NW_020185328.1:8450802-8531898 GCF_003031525.2 Neophocaena asiaeorientalis asiaeorientalis
TATATATATATATATATATATACACACCACACCTTCTTTATCCACATATCTGTTTTTATAAATTTATTTATTTTATTTTATTTATTTTGTTTTTGGCTGCATTGGGTCTTTGTTGCTTCGCATGGGCTTTTCTGTGCTTGCAGTGAGCGGGGGCTACTCTTGGCTGTGGTGCACGGGCTTCTCATTGCGGTGGCTTCCCTTGTTGGGAGCACAGGCTCTAGGTGCGTGGGCTTCAGTAGTTGTGGCACATATGCTCAGTAGTTGTGGCCCACAGGCTCTAGAGTGCAGGCTCAGTAGTTGTGGTCCATGAGCTTAGTTGCTCCATGGCATGTGGGGTCTTCCCGGACCAGGGCTTGAACCCGTGTCTCCTGCATTGGCCGGTGGATTCTTAACCACTGTGCCACCAGGGAAGCCCTCCATATACCTGTTGATGGACACTTAGGTTGCTTCCATACCTTGGCTATTGTAAATAAAATGCGTTGAGTCCTTTTTTGATGTATCCTTTATAAATTCATCACAATTGGATTTTACAGGCACCTACAAAATGGCTCATTCAACAATTTTAGTTAATAAAAACATAGCATTTATATTTTCTTCATTTCTGATGGAAGCAAGAACAGTTAATATGATAGTCATGATGTATAAAAGGAAAGGAGGAAATCAAGAAATAAAAATAATGTCAAAACTAGTCACTTGGCTTTAATTTAATCAAATTAAATAGCAAAACATGAAAACATTTCAATAATTGACTCTATATGTAATAACATTGACTGTGATGTCACAACATGAAGTAAGCTATGTGTCTGAAGTCACTTTATGGAAAATCTACTTAGCTGAGATTTCACTTCTTTAAAGGAAATTTTTTTTCATAAATCAACTATGTTAAACTATGATTTTTGCTCTATTATTAAGGTAACTTGTAAAATATCTTTTTAGATAATCACTCAAAATATATACTGGTGTGAAAAAACTTAAATAAAAATATTTTACTATATTTAAAGTACCTTAAAATATCCCTAAGATGAGGTTCTATACCTTAAATAAGAGTCCACAGTGATTTATTATATATAGAATGAGAAAAATCTTTTTTTCTTTTTTTTCTTTTTTTTAAAATATTTTCATTTTTTTTTCTTTTTTGAGAAAAATCTTATTTTATACTTAAGGATATGTGATGAATCAGAACTAATGTTAATAGATAACATTAGTCTTTGTAATTCTGAATCTCTTTCAGTTGATAAGAATTTCTCATATATATAAGATGCATATATTACTTATTGGGATTAAAGGCTAATTAGTAACAGTGTTGCTAAATTTTATATGTCAGCTTGACTGGTCTATGGAGTACCCAGACATTTGGTCAGACATTTTCTGAGTGTATCTGTGAGGGTGTTTCTGAATGAGATTAGAATTTGAATTGGTAGAATGAGTAAAGCAGATTGCCCTTTCTAATGTGGGGGAGCCTTAGCCAGTCACTTTTGAGTGGGGCCCAGTTGAAGGCCTGAATAGAATGAAAAGATTGACCCCTTGGAGTAGGAGGAAACTCCTGCCTGACTACCTTCAGTCTTGAACATCGGTTCTTTCCTGCCTTTAGTCTGGAACTGAAACATCAGCTCTTTCTGGGTCTTGAGCATGCTAACATTTAGACTAGAACTACACCATTGACCCTCGTTGTTCTCAGGCCTTTGGACTTGGAGTGGAACTACATCATTAGCTTTCCTGAGTCTGTAGCTTGATGATTGCAGATTTGGGGACTTGTCAGTCTCCATAATCATGTGAGCCAATTCCTTATAATAAATCTTTCTCTTTCTCTCTACAGACAGACAGAGACACAGACACACACCCACATACACACGCACAAAAATATATCCTGTTAATTTGGTTTCTCTGGAGAACCCTGACTAATACAGATTTTAATATCAAGAGTGGTTCTAGGGGAACAGAATTTTAAGGATGAATGTTTTGAGTTAGTTTTGGAGTTTCTAGAATCGATTTTCTAAGCTAATTAGATTTAAAGATACTAATGACTCTATTTCCAGTAGTAAAGAAAGCACTGGTAGTCCATAGTGTGATCTAGCAATAGAAATATGCAAGATATCACCATAGGATATTCTTTTTTTTAATTTTTTAAATAATTTATTAATTAATTTATTTTTGGCTGCATTGGGTCTTTGTTGCTGCACACAGGCTTTCTCTAGTTGCAGCAAGTGGAGGCTACTCTTCACTGTGGTGTGCGGGCTTCTCATTGCGATGGCTTCTCTTGTTGCGGAGCATGGGCTTTAGGCGCACGGGCTTCAGTAGTTGTGGCACGCAGGCTCGGTAGTTGTGGCTCACGGGCTCTAGAGCACAGGCTTAGTAGTTGTGCACAGGCTTAGTTGCTCCGTGGCATGTGGGATCTTCCTGGACCAGGGCTCGAACCCATGTCACCTGCATTTGCAGGTGAATTCTTAACTACTGTGCCACCACGAAAGTCCCACCATTGGATATTCTTAATCAACCACTTATAAGAAGCAAGGAGCTGGGTAACTGTGTATATGATACTTTCAAACGTTTTGGGCAAACTAACAAATATAATGAAATTGGCTGGTTGCTTCTAATTTGCTGAACAAAGTGGGGAAAAAAAAGATGAGTTCAGGAATTCAAATTCCTGAGTAAATCCGTGCCTAAATGACCTGAAAGCTTCTATGTATGTCATGAAGGAGACTCTTATCTCCTATAGCCTGAGGTTACTGAAAATCAAACCCAGAGTCTCATTCTTTGACTGGCTGAATTACAATGCAAGTTGAACTCCCAGCCACATAGTAGCGACTCTATTTTTAAAGTCAAAACATTGATTGGGAAGGAATGGGATCCTGAAGGTTGGAGTGGAGACATGTGGGAAGACTCTAATAAAGCTGGGGACATTGAACCTCTAAGTTCTAATGAGTCTTCTTTGCCAGTGGAAGAGGCTTCTCTACTCTCAGTGTGAGTAGCATCCCCAGCCCATATGAGGGGATTAAGTCTGCTTTGTCTGAAGAAACTGTAATGACTTCCCCTAAGGCAGTTGCCATGTAAAACAATGCTAATTCTCCTCAGGATCCACCTTTACCATCCTTCTATGCTTCTAAACTATAAATAGACTCAGGTCCCAGCAGGCCCGTAAAGGTGAGGTATGAAGTGTGGCCCATGAGGAGGTACACTACACTTCAAAGGAACTACTTGAGTTTTCTAATAAATACAGATAGAAATCTGAGGAACATGTATGGAACTGAATATTAAGGATGTGGGATAATGATGGAAGGAACATGAAGTTGGATAAGGCCAAATTTATTGATATGTACTCACTAAGCAGAGGTTTTGAATTTCATGTTGCAGCTCAGGATGTTTGATTCGTTAGTTGAAACATGAACCAAAATGTAGCCCATAGTGAGTGACTTGCAAATGCTGTATCTGCCTTGGTTTAATGTAAAGGAAAAGATTCAGAGGATTAGGGAGATTGGAATGTTATGGATTTGTCATTTAAGAGCTACTCACCTACTCTGCAAGGGTCCAGAAGACATACCTTTCACCGTGACTGTGAGAAATAAATTTGTGAGGAGAGCCCCAGCATCCTTAAAGAGCTCTGTGATCACTCTTCTCTGTAGGTCATATCTGCAGTCACTGAATTAGGAAACCTGAATACAGTGGGAGTAATTGGATCTTGCCATAGCAGGATGTACCAATGGATGGTACTCTACTACCAAAGGCAAGACAGGCGTGGTTACCAAAACAGACAGCACAGTCCAAGCAGCAATCAGAATAGTCTTGACTTGGGCAGTCATATGGCATTGGCTAGTTGATTGTGGTGTCCCTAGAAGTGAAATAGAAAGGAAGCTTATTAAATTCTTACGTGATCTGTATAAGCAGAAAAGTTTTAGGTCAGGTGAACAAAAGTCTAGCCTGAACCATAAAAAAGAGAGTCAGGGCCCCTCAGCCAGTTTCTAGATCTGAGCCAGTTTACAGATCTAGAAGTTCTTAAATGAAGGGGAAGCCAGGTCCCCAGGAGGAGGGACTCTGGTACACTCCAAAAATGTATTATGTTAATTTTTCTCCCAGCCTTCTCCAAAGGGACCTACAGCCTTTTACCAGGGTAACTGTGCACTGGGGAAAGAGGAAATAATCAGGCTTTTTGAGGGCTACTAGACACTGGCTCTGAACTGACTCTAATTACAGAGACCCAAAACATCACTGTGGTTTACCAGTCAGGGTAGGGCTTATGGAAGTCAGATGATCAGTGGAGTTTTAGCTCAGGTCTATCTTACAGTGAGCCCAATGGGTATGCAACCCATCTTGTGATTATTTTCCCAGTTCTAGAATGTATAATTGGGATATGTGTATTCAGCAGCTGGTAAAATCCCCACATTGGTTCCCTGACCTGTGGAGTGAGGACTGTTATGGTAGGAGAGAGCAAATGGAAGCCACTAGAACTGTTTCTTGGTAGGAAAATAGTAACCCAAAGCAGTACCCCATTCCTAGAGAGATTGGAGACATTAGTGCCACCATGAAGGACTTGAAAGTTGCAGGGGTGGTGATTCCCATCACATTCCCATTTAACTCATCTATTTTGCCTGTGCAGAAGACAGATGGACCTTGGAGAATGACAATGAATAATTGTAACCTTAACCAGGTGGTGACTGCAATTGCAGCTATTTGTACCAGATGAGATTTCATTGCTTGAGCATATTAACATATCCCCTGGTACCTGGTATGTGGCTAATTGATCTAGCCAATGCATTTTTCTCCATACCTGTCAATAAAGATCACCAGAAGCAGTTTGCTTTCAGCTGGCAGGGTCAGCAGTACCCCTTCACTGTCCAACTTCAAGGGTATATCATCTCTCAAGGGTATATCAAGGGTATATCATCTTCAAGGGTATATCATCTCTCCAACTCCGTCATAATCTAGTTTGTAAGGATCTTGATTACTTTCCTTTCAACAGGATATCACACTGGTCCATTACATTGATAACATTATGCTGATTGGACCTAGTGAGAACAAAGTAGCAACTACTCTAGACTTATTGGTAAGACATCTGTGTGTCAGAAAGGGGAGATAAATCCAACAAGAGTACAGGGGCCTAAAGACCTGTACTCTGAAAACTTAGAAGATGATGAAAGAAATTGAAGACAACACAAACTGTTCTTGGATTGGATGAATCAATATTGTTAAGATGACTGTACTCCAAGGCAATCTACAGATTCAGTGCAATCCCTATCAAATTACCAATTGCATTTTTTACATAAGTAGAACAAAGAATTTTTTAATTTGTATGGAAACACAAAAGACCCCAAATAGCCAAAGTAATCTTGAGAAAGGAGAACGAAGCTGGAGGAATCAACCTCCCTGACTTTGGACTATACTACAAAGCTACAGTAATTAAAACAGTATGGTACTGGTATAAAAACCAATCAATGGAACAGGATAGAAAGCCCAGAAATAAACCCACGCACCTATGGTCAAGTAATCTATGACAAAGGAGGCAAGAATATATAATGGAGAAAAGACAGTCTCTTCAATAAGTGGTACTGGGAAAGTTGGACAGCTACATGTAAAAGAATGAAATTGGACCATTCTCTAACACCATAAACAAAAATAAACTCAAAATGGATTAAAGACATAAATGTAAGACTATAAAACTCCTAGAGGAAAATATAGGCAGAATACTCTCTGACATAAATTGCAGCAATATCTTTTTGGATCTGTCTCCTAGAGTAATAGAAATAAAACCAAAAATAAACAAATGGGACCTAATTAAATTTAAAAGCTTTTGCACAGCAAAGTAAATCGTAAACAAAACAAAAAGACAATCTACAGAATGGGAGAAAATATTTGCAAATGATGCTACATACAAGGGCTTAATTTCCAAAATACACAAACAGCTCATACAGCTTAATATCAAAAAAACAACCCAATCAAAAAACGGGCAGAAGATCTAAATAGACACTTCCCCAAAGAAGACATCTAGATGGCCAACAGGCTCCTATGAAAAGATGCTCAGTATTGCCAATTATTAGAGAAATGCAAATCAAAACTACAATGAGGTATTACCTCTCACCAGTCAGGATGGCCATCATTAAAAAGTCTACAAATAATAAATGCTAGAGAGGGTGTGGAGAAAAAGGAACCCTCCTACACTGTTGGTGGGAATATAAATTGGTGCGGCCACTCTGGAGAACAGTATGGAGGTTCCTTAAAAAACCAAAAATAGAGCTACTGTATGATCCACCAAATCCCACTCCTGGGCATATATCCAGAGAAAACTATAATTTGAAAAGATACATGCACCCCAGTATTCATAGCAGCACTATATACAATAGCCAAGGCATGGGAGCAACCTAAATGTCCATAGACAGATGAATGGCTAGAGAAGATGTATGTATACACACACACACACACACACACACACTGGAATACTACTCAACCATAAAAAAGAATGAAATAATGCCATTTGCAGCAACATGGATGGACCTAGAGATTATCATATTAAGTGAAGTAAGTCAGAGAAAGACAAGTATCATATGATATCACTCACATGTAGAATCTAAACAAAATGATACAAATGAACTTATTTACAAAGCAGAAATAGACTTAGAGACATAGAAAACAAACTTATGGTTACCAAAGGGATACCAGGGGTTGGGGGAGACATAAATCAGGAGTTTAGGATTAACATATATATGCTACTGTATATAAAATAGGTAAACAACAAGGACCTCTTACATAGCACAGGGAAGTATACTCAATATCTTATAATAACCTATAATAGAAAATAATCTGGAAAAGAATATACATATATGTATAACTCAATCACTTTGCTATACAATTAAAACTAACACAATATTTGTAAATTAACTATACTTCAATTTTTAAAAAATGTAAAAAGGGGAAAAAGTATAGGGGCCTTCTACCTCAGTGAAATTTCTAGGAGTCCAGTGACATGGGGCATGTTGAGTTATCCCTTCTAAGGTGAAATATAAGTTGTTACACCTGGCCTGTCCTACAGCTAAAAAGAGGCAAAATATATCGTTGGCTTCTTTGGATTTTAGAAGCAACCTATTTCTCATTTGGATGTGTTACTCCAGCCCATTTACCAAGTGACCTGAATACTGCTAGTTTTGCATGGGGCTCAGAGCAGGAGAAGGCTCTGCAACAGGTTCAGCCTTGCAAGCTGCTCTGCTACTTAGGCCATATGATCAAGCAGGTCCAATAGCGTTTGAAGTATCAGTGACAGATAAGAGATGCTATTTGGCCCCTTTGGCAGGCCCTTTGTAGGTGACTTGTAGCACAGGGCATTAGGATTTTGGAGCAAAGCCCAAAGCCCTGCCATCCTCTGTAGATAACTACTGTCCTTCTGAGAAACAGCTCATGGCCTGCTACTGTGCCTTAGTAGAGACACAATGATTAACCACGGGCCACCATGCTTTCATGTGACCTGAGCTGCCCATCATGAGCTGGGTGTTATCTGATCCACCAGCCATAACGTTGGGCATGCACAGCAGCACTCCATCATCAAATGGAAGGGATATATACATGATTGGGCCTGAGAAGTCCCTGAAGGCACAAGTAAGTTACATGAAGGCATGGCCCAAGTACTCATGGTCCCCAGTCCTACTAAACTACTTTCTTTCACCTTGTACCTGTGGCCTTATAGAGAGTTGACAGGGGAAGAGAAGACTTACCTTGTTTACAGATCGTTTTGTATGATATTCAGGTGCTACCCAAAAGTGGACAGCTCTAGCACTATAGTCCCTTTATAGTCCCTGAAGGACACTGGTGAAGGAAAATTGTCTGACTGGGCAGAACTTGAAGCATTGTACCTGGTTGTTATTTTGCTTGTGAGGAGAAATGGCCGGTTGTGTGATTATATATCAATTCATGGGCTGTGGCCAATGGTATGGCTGAGACTTGGAAGGAACATTTTTGGAAAATTGGTGACAAGGATGTTTGGGGAAGAGGGATGTGGATAAATCTCTCTGAATAAGCAAAAAAATGTAAATATATTTGTGTCCCATGTGAATGCTTACCAAAGAGTGGCCTCAGGAGAGGAGGATTTTAATAATCAACTGGATAGGATGACCTGTTCTGTGGATATCAGTCGGCCTCTTTCCTCAGCCACCCCTGCCATCACCCACGGGGCTCATGAACAAAGTGGCCATGGTAGCATGGATGGAGGTTGTGTATGGGCTCAGCAACATAAATTTCCACTCACCATGGCCAACCTGGCCACAGCCATCCCTGAGTGCCCAGTCTGCACTGAGCCTTTGATACAGCACCGTTCCCCAAGATGACTAGCCAGCTGCCTGGTGGCAGGTTGATTATGTTGGACCACTTCCATCACGAAAAGGGCAGCAACTTGTTCTTACTGGACTAGATACTTACTGTGGATACAGAGTTGCCTTGTAGCTTCTGCATATGTGGCTTCTGCAAAAACTACCACCCATGAACTTAACAGAATGCTTTATCCACCGTCACAGTATTCCATACAGAATTGCAGAATTGCTTTTGATTAAGGAACTCACTTCCTAACAAATGCAATGCAGCAATGGGCCCATGTTCATGGAATTCACTTGTCTTATCATGTTCCCCACCATCCTGAAGCAGCTGGCTTGATAGTAAAAATATAATTATTGCTACTTACTTTTTTTTTTTTCGGTACGCGGGCCTCTCACTGTTGTGGCCTCTCCCACTGCGGAGCACAGGCTCCGGACGCGCAGGCTCAGCGGCCATGGCTCACGGGCCCAGCCGCTCCGCGGCATGTGGGATCTTCCTGGACCTGGGCACGAGACCGTGTCCCCTGCATCGGCAGGCGGACTCTCAACCACTGCGCCACCAGGGAAGCCCGCTACTTACTTTTAAGGAGTTTTAAGGAGCCTAATTTCTAATCTAGTATCTTTAGTGCCTAGCACAATCCTTGCAATATAAAGGTCCTGAATAATTATTCGTTAAGTCTAATTAACCCGAAATAGAGTTTACAGAGTTACTAGAATAGATTGATTTGATATATAAAATTTGAGCATGTTATTGTTATTATGAACATGGTCTCTAGCTTCTAAATATTGATAGTTTACTGGGTTTCTAAATATTTTCCTGTTGCTTTGTAAATTTGGTTTGTTTTATACCACCTTTTGGTTTGTTTAGTAGTTTTTGAGATTTATTATTTTTCCTCCCTTTACTACCCCCTTTGCATAGTTGATAGCCATTTGCCAGTCAGATATTTTCTTTTTAATGTCTTAATATTTAAAATTTCCACTAATCACCTATTTAGTTTCTCACTTGTATCTTAAAACATAACGAGTTAGAGTCATATCTCCTTCTGCTTCAGTAACTCTGGGCAGGAAGCCACTGCGCTGGTCAAAAGTCACTTGAACCACCTCCATCAAAATCACCTAAAGTACTTAGGGAAAATGCAGTTCCCTGGGGCCCTAAATTACACTGCTGATTGTTAGAATGTGAGCGGGATAAGCACCAAGAATTTGCATCTTTAACAAGCTCTCCAGGGGATTACTAAAGTTTAAGAATCATTGTACTAAGCAGTGTCCTCAACCTTTTTTCCCCTTAAGCACCCATCCCAAACACAATGCAAATATAAAAGCAAAAACCTTTGCAATTTCAAATACCTAAGACAATCCATTGATTTCACTTTCCCAAAACTACTTATATGGAAGGAAGCTAGTTTTAAAGTAAAGATTTTTAAAAGTTGAGGGAAATTTTATTATTTCATTTGTGGATTACTTCTCTAATAAATGGTTACCTCAGTTAGTAGCTTTATTTCTGGTAAGCTTCATCCTTTCAATATCTTCAGGTTTCTTTTTTTAGGATTTTTGCATTTGTTCTCTTTCCCATAGCGTAACATATGTGTGTGTGTAATCATAATAAATATTTTTTCTTCATTGAATATAAAATTTCAAAACATTTTAAGATGAATTGACCATGTTAGCGTCAAAGTTCATCAGTTTCATTTCTACATTTCTGCTAAGCTACTTAGAAGGTTAAACTAAAAATTTACGTTTAAATAGTTAAAATAAAATTTTCTAGTTCATTTAAAAATACTGATATTCATTGTTGTATATTCTAGGCATTTACACTGTTCGCTACACATTTCCTGGAACTATGCCATATAGATGTTCTATATCCTAATGTAGAAAACGTGCATTTTGAAGTTCAACATGTAAAGAACACCTCAAGAAATAAAGAAGCAATCTTGTATACCTACAAACTTTCTAAGGGACTTACAGAAGAAAAAAATTATGGTATTGCATATAGAAATTATATATATACACTGAAACACTACATATTCTTGTAAGACAAACTTTCTTCTCTTTACCTGACTGTCAGTCTAAGCAACTTTCCTTTTCATTCTTTTGAGTGCTTATATGATCTAAGACTGTATTTTCTATGTCAAACTCACATTTTATATATATTAAGCTTATTTTAAAACATATTAACAGTAACTGTAGAATTACAATACATGAAAGTCCCAGAAGTATAGTTTCTATCCTTAGAAAAATGTAATTAGTTTATATTTGCAAGTTATATAATGAATTGAAAATTATGTATTTCTTAGACACTCTTTCAGTAACAGCATCCCTCTGTTTTCTTCAGATTCAGGGAACTTGATAACTAAATCTTAAGTCTTAAAATGGAATGTATTACCAAATTATGTGTGTTCATAAACTTGGTTAGATATTTTCTATCTAAATCATTTTGTGGCATGTAAAGTGGCACAGATTGAGGGAATTTTCAGTTGAATTTTACACATAAAGTTCCAAAACTTATTTTAGCTATGAATGTGACATTTGTGAGGGTAAAAATAGCATCTTTGTTTTGCTATTTGAAATGGGAAAATCAAATGGATAACTTAATTTGTATCAGATGTTTAATCTTTATAAGCCTCAGTTTCATCTATTAAATGGTGATATATGTGGATTTGTGAAGATTAAATGAATTATCAAATACAAACTGCCTAGCATAGTGCCTAGCAATTAGTAACTTCTAAATAAATGTTAGTGTTGCTTCTGTTGCCTCTAAAGCAATAAATAAACTATTAGCACATAGTAGAAAGCCTATAAGGCATTTACACAATAAAAATCTGGGAACATGAGAATACTAGTTGGTATTTGAATTTGCATGAACACCTACCATTATGTCTTCAGAGAAATTCTTCCCTCGTTGATCCGCTAGATAGATGAATATTCAGCTGTAGGCTTATCTCTGACTACACTTTCTTCTACCCTGAAAAACCTGTTATTTCCTTTGACCTATAAACCAACTGAATTTGTAGTTGGAAGTTCAATGTTATTACTACCATTTGATTTTTTTATTACCTCTTTTCCTTTCCCTATCATGTTTTCTGCTATCTCAGAGGTATCTTCAGAGGTAATTGATATTCTAATTTGTCTTACATGTCTTAGCAAGTAATTAAATCTCATAATTGGTAAGTTGTCATCCAGAACTTAGGGAAACTTAATTTTGAGAATTAAGTAGTTCATAAATACCTAAGAAAGGAAATTTAAATCTGTGAAGAAAAGATTAATACTGATTAAAACAAACTTAACAAAACCAGCAATAATAATATTGAAGCCCCATTCTTGATAATTTTAGGGTTAAAAGCTGCAGAGGTGTCATCACTCCCACCATCAATTGTCTTGGATGCCAAAGAAATCACAAGTCAAATAACCAGACAAATTTTGGTAAGAAACTCTTTAGCAATAAGAATTGTTTTTCAAATTCAAGAAAATACTTTCAGTGTACATTTTTATTATGGCCTCGGATCTAAATATATATAATTAATAATTAAAATGTTTAAAACAAAAACCTAATTCCTAAAGAAAATCCTTTTTACTTCTCAAAACTTTTTTGGTTTGATCTATTATAACTTTTCCCAGCATACCTACTAATAAGATAGGAAACAAAAGTTAAACAGTTCAGTTCCTACTTGTTACTACACTGACTTTATGATAAGAAAAGAAATCTCTATAAAGTAAGCATTAAAAATAAAAATCACTATGCACAACATTTTCATGCCTTTTTAAATAGTTTTCAAAGCTCTTCTATCCATTATCATATATAAGCCTCATAACTCTTCATGAAGCAGTTAGGTCTAATAAAAGATAAATAATAAAGGTATTATTTTTATGTGCATTTTTACAGCTGAGGTTCATAGAACTTAAGTGATTTGCTAGGAAGCAGTAGATCCAACACTGAATTCACATCTGTTAACTGAAAATTTGGAAATCCTTTTTCAGGTTTTTACATCAAGTTGCCTTATATTGTTTTAAGAATCCAGTGTGTTCAGTAAACTATGCTAGGTGCAGTATGAAATTTTCCTCAGTATTAACAGTTTCCTGTGTCTTTCACTCTTTCTTAACCTGCCTTCAATTTTTCTTTTGCATTCTTCAGTCTTTTGACCTCCTAGACTGCTTTTATGACTTTACTTGCCTAACTACTCCATTGGAATTCCTTCGCCAGTAATTTTGGCAGTGCTTCACTTCTAAAGAACCTCTCATTACCTAGTTCTTCAGAATTCCTCTTGCCAAATTCCAATTATGGGCAACCTCTCCAGTAGCCTTCTAGGTTTTGGATTTCCTGATGCTGCTCAAAATATATTCAGGCTAATTTTAGCCACTGCAAATTTGTATATACTAACTTTGGTTGAATATTTTACTGAATAGTTTTTTCTTCTGTCCCATTAATCTATGTGGTTTCTTATAGTAACTCTTTCAAAATGTTTCTACTCTTCCTGAGACCTCAATAACCTTACTCTCTACAAAAAAATTTACCTCCTATACTTTTTGAGAGACTTGAGGTCATCCTGGTGAGTCCTTGAACCTTTTCCTCCTTCAGAATTCTATTTTGGAATTTCCATTTTTCACCTATTTCTCTTCCTTCCTATTTCAGAGGAAGAGATTACCTTTCAACCTTTTTTTTTTTTTTTTTTTTTTTGCGGTACTCGGGCCTTTCACTGTTGTGGCCTCTCCCGTTGCGGAGCACAGGCTCCGGACGCGCAGGCTCAGTGGCCATGACTCACGGGCCCAGCCGCTCCGCGGCATGTGGGATCTTACCGGACCGGGGCACGAACCCGCATCCCCTGCATCAGCAGGCGTACGCTCAACCACTGCGCCACCAGGGAAGCCCCTTTCAACCTTTTTAAGGTTAACTTTTCTACCTTCTTTCCATCTCGATTAAGATCAGTTTCTTCACAATTTCCTTTTAACCTTTTTTTTTTTTTTTTTTTTGCGGTACTCGGGCCTTTCACTGTTGTGGCCTCTCCCGTTGCGGAGCACAGGCTCCGGACGCGCAGGCTCAGTGGCCATGACTCACGGGCCCAGCCGCTCCGCGGCATGTGGGATCTTACCGGACCGGGGCACGAACCCGCATCCCCTGCATCAGCAGGCGTACGCTCAACCACTGCGCCACCAGGGAAGCCCCTTTCAACCTTTTTAAGGTTAACTTTTCTACCTTCTTTCCATCTCGATTAAGATCAGTTTCTTCACCAGTTTCTTTTCTTCTTAGTGTTTTTTTCAGTGGCTTTTTGTTTTTCCCTATGAATATGGTTAGGTTTTTCCCAATAAATCTTTTTTTTTTTTTTTACCTTCTCTAATTATATTTCTCTTCCTTTTACTGCCAATTTCCCAAGAGTAATCTATACTTGCTTCTTCCATTTTCCACTTGCAAACTGGATCTTGTCATCACTCCACAGAAAGTTTCCTCTTAAAAACTAACTATTCATAAAATCGTATGGCCTTTTTTTCACTTCTCATCTTCCCTGTTCCCTCTACGGCATTTGCCACTACCCTTCTTTCCCTTTTCATAATTCTTCCCTGTCTTGGCTACTGTGGAATTGTCCTCTCCTGGATGTTCTTATTCTCCTACCCCTTTGATTATTACTTCTTTCCTTTCTTCACTAGTGCTTTATATTATTCCACCTACCAAACAGAAGTATTCCTAAGATTTTACCGTTGTTTCTTTGTTTAAAATTCTATACTCTTGGGCTTCCCTGGTGACGCAGTGGTTGAGAGTCCGCTTGCCGATGCAGGGGACACGGGTTCGTGATGCTGATCTCACCTTTCCTCAGCCTCCACTTTCATTTCTTTTTGACTCTGAATCTATATATTTTTATCCATATTTCTTCTTGAAATCTTAATTTATGTTTTCACTCTTCAGTAGTTTCAAAATTAAATTTATCATCTTTTGAAAAATCTTCTCATCTCTTCACTTTCAGATCTCCCAGTGACCCATCAGAGCTATGAATCCTTCTTCTTAATTACCTCTCATTAGGACTAAGCAGTAGGTTCTCTCTCTTTTCCAACCCATTCTACATACTTCTACAAGATTGTCTTCTAATGCATAGTTCTTATGTTGTTTCCTGCTCGGAAATTTTCAGTTGTGTCTTACCAAATAAAAGTTGAACTCCTTAGCCTAATGTTGAAAGTCATCTATGATTATTTCTCAAAATGTAATCTGAGGATTACCTACGTTAGAATCACCTGGGATACTGGGTACCATCCCAGATTTTCAAGGGTCTCCTGTGGCTCAAGGATTTACATTTTTAACCAGTCTTCAGATGATTTTTAAGCAAACTAAAGTTTGTTAACTACTGCTTTATGATCTCCCTTTGTTTACTACCTCAGTGTTATATAACATTACTCAATTTAACTATAGTGTACATTTCTGCCACATTGAATTACTTGTCATTTCATCATTTTGACCTGCTTGTGTACCATACTTTCTAATGTGTTTGCTCTCTCTGTTTCTTCCATCTGGAATGCCCTCCCTTCTAGGCTCTTCTATCCATCAAGATTCATTTCAAAAAAAAAAACAAAAAGATTCATTTCAAGTACTCCATCCTATTTAAGCTTTTCTTGACACAAGCTGGAAGTGAACTTTCTTTCCTCTGAACATTTTATATCCCTCTTATGGGACTTTTCATGATTAATCAGTTGCTTGTAAACATGTCTGTTTCACTGTAAGACTGAGCTTTTTGACTTCCATTATCATGTCAGGATGACATTTTTGTATGCCCCCATAGTCATGAATGCAAGTTATATGGTCTGGATATAGATAATAATAGATATTCAATAACTGTCATTTAAATAATAAACTGATAGTTGATCAATCAGTGTATCAAATAGATGGATGGATCAATATATGATAATCTTATTCTACCTCACGGAGTTGTATTCATTTTTCCTATAGTGAAAGTAGAGAAATATCTGGAATTCTTGGCTATTGAGGAGTTGAAGGGATTGTATTTCCTTTAGTGAATGGAAACTAAGTCTTTACATAAATAGTTAAGATTGAAAATGCTGCTTCATCTTTCTAGCTCAGGCAAAGAAATGAATGAATTTTCTAGCTATACTCCCAGCCCTGAAGGCAGGTATTCAAGGACTGAATTCTAAAGGTCTTCCAAAGTATTAGAAGATTCCCATTTTAAACATTATTTCTTAGGTATCCTTAAGTATAGTTTGTAAGTATAATTAAGATATAATTTCAACTAGCAATTTATGTTGCTTATTTTAAAAATGTAATTTACCCCTCAGGCAGTATTTTCTTTTAGGCTCTAGCAATCCTATATATGAACTGTTTTGAGGGACAAGCAGTTTACTGATGACCCATTCTGTCCACTAGTTTATCTGTTGGGGAATTAAAGTAGGAGATAAAGAGTAGTACTCTGAGTGACATTTAAAATTATGAATACTGCATAGCAATGAGCAGAGTGCTATTTTCCCATACCTTTTTGATGAGAAAGTGTTTGTAGAACATAACTCTGTGGATTTTCTATTACTCTTTGGTGTTGTGTTGAGATATTTGACCATTTAGCAGATTTTTTTTTCATTGAGAAGTGGTTTTCAAGGATTAAGGATCTGTCATAAAGTAGTAAATACTCATGAGAAATGTTATTCTCCAAAATAACATATATTTCTTCTGGTACATGATTAGCTAGTTGGATGGGGCTGACTTATCCAAAGGGATTGGTTAACCATTGAGTTCTTATTTCTATGAAAGGAGATAGAATATTGCCAAAATAAAAATGATAGTATTCATATTTTAATTTTTACCTATATTTTTTCAATAACAGCAAAGCCAAAGGAGTACCCCTGAGATGGAAAGACAGAGAGCTGTGTACCATCTAGCTACTAGGCTCGTTCAAACTGCTCGAAACTCTCAATTGGATCCAGACAGTTTACGAACATATTTAAGTAATCTCAAAAAGAAGTATGAAGCAGATTTTCCCAGGGCTAAACAAGTTTCAGGAAACACTGAAGAATAATAACAACTCACATCTTATACTAATGAAATAATGTCTTAATATGAGGAACCTAGAATTCATTTTTCCCAAGAGCAAAAGAAAGTAATATTTACTAAATTTTGTATTTTAATTGAAAATTACATTATATTAACCTCAGAATTATCATCTATATGTTCTATATAAGAAAATATTTGTTATATAACTTAAAAATGAGAACTATTTAAAGAACTGATTTTTATGTTAGAAAAAAGTGTAACGTGATGCTTTTTTCTCATTTATGAAACTTCATGTTAAGTTTATTTATATTTACAAGTTATGGTTTAAAATGTTATCATAAATAGTTTAGCTAAAAGAAATCTTTCTTTGCAGGTCTGAAAACTTAGGCGAGGTTTTCTTTTACACTGTTATTCAGAAGGAATATTTCTTTTACATTCTTATTATGACTCAATGATTTCTTAATTAATACCCCCAAATTCCAACACTGGATGCTTCTGAAGTTTGTTAGAATGATACCGAAATTTTTAAAGTATTCTTTTTGGCATTCAGTATAGTTCTAAAAGGTGAAATTCAACAAATAGATATTTTGTAACACAGAGAGTGTTTCTGCAAGGAGTAGTTACCAAATAGCCAGGTGTTCCATTTTCTACTCACCAACTTCTTCTCTTTTCCCTTTTCCAAATTTTCATTTTTGACCATCTTTTTTAGGTGAGTAAACAAGGCAGCAGAAAGGTAATATTGATATGTTTGCCTTAATTTTTGGTTCACAAGGGAGCATTTTATAAAATTGTGTTTCCACAGGCATGTGGCTCACACCACCTTTTAGAGTTAACCCAAAGGTTATTCTAGTTTTATAAATGAACAAAAGAAAATGGAAGACCATCAGTTGTTCAGTAACTGCAAAGAGCTGTTGTCTTCTCAAACACCTTATTTCTATAGTTACGTCTCAGTAGAAGACTTACTCACATAATCTCAGCCCAAAGGCCTAAGGTAGGGAAATTACTCTTGGAAACTTAAGTATCTGGAACTCAGGGTATACATTCAGTAAGCTGTAAGATTCATAGTTATTTGTATTACTGTGAATTACTGTTACAAAAAATTGTTCACAGACTGATTAGGGCCCTATTTTTTGTTAATATATACATATTTTATTTTATAAAATGTAATACTAATATGTTTTACTTTATTCAGCATTCTAAGTACACATTAGTTGCCAGATATATTGAAAAAGTTATAATTTGAAAGACACACATAATTCTTTTGAAAAATAATTGTAAATTAGTGTTAATAATTACATTAGATATATACTAAATGTCTTATTAGACTACTTCTATTTCCTATTCTCATGTTTTAGAAATAGAGCACCACAGTATTTGAATTTGACCATTAGTCACATTTAAATTCACAGCCTTTGAAACGAATTATATTTTATGCAGTCATTCCTAAAAGCAGTTAGATAATTTAGGTTTGTGGCAAATTTCTAGAAGGTACTGAGGAGGAAAAGGGAATGGCACACTGTTTGGGAGGGCAGGGAAGAAAAGGGAGGAAGCAATAACAGGGAGAAGGGGAGCTGGCTGCGGAAGAAAAACAGGCAAGCAGAGACAGGTGTGAAGTATTAAATATGTTGAATATCATTTACTCAAATGTATTAACTTCCCTTTACATTTAACCCTAATATTAAATTCCACTAGACTTTTAAGAAATTCTTCATCATCATTCTGCAGCTTTTGATGCAAAAATGGCAGCCAACCAATTAATCCCTTTTATTTTAGATTTGGAATACTGAGATAAAAATGGGTTTATATCTTCTTAAAATTAAATACTTTTTCTTCAGTCATTTTGTGTGTTGCTGAAACATATGGAAAAGCAAATCAAATGCAGATATAATTATAAAGTCGTAGTACTATAGGATGGAGGTGAATGCTAGGAAGACAATCCATCCTTTAATTTTCAGGTCTATTTGCTCTACTCTTCAGTACCTCTTCGCCTTTGCCTTTCTCTAAAATTATAGATCATTATCTTATAATTCAGTCTTTTAAGATAAATGTCCATAATGTTTTAGCAGACTCCTTGAATTTCCATCTCAAAGCCATTCTTTTAGTCTGTTCCACCTTTATCCTCACATAAAGTAATCTTTAAGTCTAGGGGTAAGGTATATGGGAGTAGAGGAAAAGGGCAGCTTATCCTCATGCCTAGGAAGTAATACATTTGTTTATTTTAAAATTTGCATAACAGTAAAATTAAATCTTTTTTGGTCTACAATTTTATGAATTTTGGCACATTTATGGATTCGTGGTACTACCACATTCAAGATGCAGAACAGTTCTGTCACCACCAGATGATTCCCTTAGTACTGTCCCTTTGTAGCCAAATTCTTCCCTGACTCCTAACTTTAACCCAGCAATCAATGAGTATGGTTAAGCATTCCTTCCCTATAGTTTTGTTTTTACCAGTCATATAGCATGTAACCTTTTGAGACTGGCTTCTTTTACTGAGCATAATGTACTTTAGAATTTATCCATTTGGTTGAGCCTTTTAATTACTGCCTGGTATTCCATTGTTTGTATGTACCACAGTTTATCCATTCACTCACCGAAGGACATTTAGGTTTCTAGTTTTTGGTGATTATGAATAAAGCTGTTATAAACATTTGTGTACAGATTTTTGTGTGAGTGTTAAGTTTTAATTTATCTAGGTTACATAGGAGTGGAATGGCCCTGTCATATTGTAAGTGTATATTTAACTTCATGAGAAGCCTGCAGACTCTTTTCCAGAGGGCTTATACCATTTTGCATTCCTGTCAGCCATGTATGAGAGGTCTGGTTTTCCCACATCTTCTTTAGTACTTGGTATATTGTCAGTTTTTAAATTTTTTTTAGCCATTCTAATAGATATGTGGTGAGTAATGCATTTAAAATATTTTAAAGCTATTCTGATCATTCTTTAGCAAGCAGTGATTTTTTAAAATCTTTCTTTTTCCTAAATTATTTTTTAGCTGCTTTTTAGTTTAACCTCTCTGGTAGCACATTTTTAAATCTTTCACTTCAAGCAAAAGTTTCAGAGTTTGGTAAAAAACTACCAAAAATATAATTCAATAATATTTATTATGGAACAGACTACGTACTAGGTGCTAGGCGCACAAAAGATGTCTGACCTTGAGGTAGGCTTTTCAGGTGTAGTTAAGAAAAAAACGCATGTAGTAGGGTTGGAACACCATGTGATAAGTATGATAATAGAGGAACATAAGAAGGGTAGTAGCACAAAAAATGTTTACAGTTCTTTGTGGGTCAAGGGAGTTTAAAAGGTAGTAAAATATGTCAAGTGTTCAGGAAGGGAAGAGCATTTTAGATAAGGATCAGCGTATGTAAAAGCAAAGAGATGTGAAACAGTAAGCAGCTTGGTTTAGCTGGGGGATAAGAGTGCATATGAGAGAGTGGCAAAAAGATGAAGTAAGGGCTTTATATCAGTTTCTCCTTTAGATGACTGAAGAGTTTTAAGGTCTGTTGCTGGAGAGTGGAAGAGGGTGGTGGTGGTGGTAGAGGAATAACATGACAAGATTTACATTTTAGAAAGATCATCTGGGTGGTAGCATAAATGGTTTTGGGATGTGTGGTTGAAACCAAGGAGACGAGATAGTTTAAGAAACTCTTTCAGTAGTGCAGAAGAGAATTGATGATTAAGGGTAGAAACAGAATGGAACAGGGTTGTGTGTGTGTGTGTGTGTGTGTGTGTGTGTAAAGGAGGAGAATGGAGAGGATGGAGTGGCTGGTGGAGGAGAGAAGACATTGATTTGAAAGATATTAAGGAGATTTAGTGCTGATTAACCAGATTTAGCGATTCATGACTTACCCGATTTTTTAGTGAGGGGAAGGTGTTATGGATTGAATTGTGCCCCCTTGAAAAAGATTCGTTAAGTCCTAACCCCCTGTACTTCAGTATGTGACCTTATTTGGAAATAGGATCATTTCAAATGTATTGATAATTAGTTAAGATGAGGTCATACTGGAGTAGGGTGGGCCCCTGATCCAATATGACTGGTGTCCTTATAAGAAGATTGCCATGTGACGACACAGAGACTCAGGGAGAATGCCATGTGAAGACAGAGGATTGGAGTGATACATCTACAAGCCAAGGAATGCCAAAGATTGCTGGAAAACCACCAGAAATTAGGAAGGATTCCCCTACAGTTTTCAGAGGGTGTGTGGTTCTGCTAACACCTCAATTTTAGGCTTCTGGGCTCCAGAACTGTGAGACAATAAATTACTGTTGTTTTAGCCTCCTAATTTTTGTACTTTGTTATGGCAGCCCTAGCAAATTAATACAGAAGGGAAGAGTTAAATATGATTCTAGGTGGTGATACCATCAACCATGTTGAGAAATATGGAAATAATAAGAATTCCAGTAGAAGGAAGTTTCAAAGAATTCCCTGACGGTCCAGTGGTTAGGACTCCGCACTCTCACTGCCAGGTTCCCAGGTTTGATCCCTGGTCCGGGAACTAAAATCCCACAAACCATGTGACATGGCCCCCCCCCCAAAAAAAAAAAGAAGAAAGAAGTTCCAGAAATTTAGGTGCTGCTTGTTGCCCACTCTTTAGCATAGGTATGAGCCATGTTCAGTAGAAGTGATGACTAGATAAAATTCATTAAGCTCTGTTAGAGTGGATGGAAATTAGGGAATATATGTAAAAAGATTTGCTAAAATATTTGCCCAGAAGAATCACTTCATCTGGATGAGCAATCTAGTTTTTCTTTATAAGCTAGATTAAGGTTTTTTTTTTTTTAACTTTCTTCATGTTAACACATATTTCCAACTAAAATAATTATCATATTCTACTGGTAAAATATTCAAATATTAATACATTGTGTGTTGTTTGAACTTCCTATATACTTATTTATGAGCTTAAAATATGCTCAATCATAATTAAATGTATTTTAAGTATAATGAATAAGCATTTCTATAATCCAACCCTGTAATGCAGTTAAGGGAACGAATGTGGAAGGAGAGGAAAAGCAAGTGATCTAGTTGTATTGTTACTTGGCTATTTCCATTCTGTTCTTTAGAAAGTTAAATCACACAATTGTATTGTCTTACTATAGGACCAAAATGAATGCCCTTTTCATATGAATTGTCAAATTTTGATAGTCCCCAGATTGCAGATAGGGAGGATGGATACTGTCTACCATAATCTACTGAAATCGATCTAAATGCCGTGATGAGGTGGGGAACAGATTCTCGTTGTCAAGGACTGTGAAGTGTCTAAGATTTTTACCTTAACTTGCAAACTAGCAGTTTAGCTTACCATACTATTTTCTGTCAAGACAAAAGACTGGGTCAGAAACGAAGAACTTTATTACTAGTGGCGCAGCATGCAACATGAGCTTCTTGTTTGTGTTGGTTCCACGTACTCCCATCCTCTAAGATGTGTAGTTGTCCAGGTAGATGTGCACACAGTGGATTGGTGTTATAGCTGAAGAATCCCAAGCTTGGGAAACTCCAGGCTTTTAAAATGAACTTCAAGCAAACCTCCTTGACCACTTCCCCAGAGGAAGACATTGCCTTTATTATATTAGATATTGAGCAAACCTGCCCTCTGCTCAGAGGGAGCCACTCTCTCTATCTTCTAAGGCTGCTCACTATACAAACATCCTTAAAAAGATAGTCAAGAGTAAGACAGTTCCTCTGCTCATAAGACAGGTGGAAACATGAGAGACCCATGGAGAATTATCTTCCAGTTCTCATCTTTATGTTGCAACAGTTTGACCACATAGTTATATAGAGAACAATCTAATACCCTAGATATTCAAAAAGCAAAGAGCTAAAAAATTGTTGTAGAATACATTCTAATTTTTTTAAGATAAATTTCTTTGTAACCAAAGGATATGCAGATTTAACTGATAATAGTTTCATTTTGATGTGATGTTGGGTCAAAACTGTTTCTTTTTTTGTATTAAAATACATATAGGGCTTCCCTGGTGTCGCAGTGGTTGGGGGTCCGCCTGCTGATGCAGGGGACGCGGGTTCATGCCCCAGTCCGGGAAGATCCTGCGTGCCTTGGAGCGGTTGGGCCCGTGAGCCATGGCCGCTGAGCCTGTGCGTCCAAAGCCTGTGCTCTGCAACGGGAGAGGTCACAGCAGTGAGAGGCCCGCATACCAGAAAAAAAACAAACAAACATATAATTTGGGGTAGATGAAATGGGTGATCAAAAGATACAAACTTTCAGTTATAAATAAGTCCTGGGCATGTAATGTACAGCATGGTGACTATAGTTAATAATATTGTTATTATATATTTGAAAGTTACTAAGAGAGTACATCTTGAGTTCTCATCACAAGAAAAAAAACTTGTAACTATGTGTGATGATGGGTGTTAACTAGACTTATTGTGGTGATTATTTCACGGTATATAAATTTATTGAATCATTCTGTTATATACCTGAAACTATTTTGGTTTACACAATTATATCTCATTAAAAAAATACTGCTGGGCTAGTATTAGGGGTATCACATACCAAAACACCCAAGTTCCACGTTGTAACTTAAGGCTAATTATGTCCAAATATAATCCATTTCTGTCATCCTATTCCCTTGTGTAATTTGTGACCACAGATGCTACAGAATTATAAATTCTTCTCTCAAGGAAGGGATCACCTCTTAATTTCATTAATTATTCCCTACTACCAAACACAGTGTTTTATTTGCAAAATAACTCAATAAACATTTGTTATTATGGATACAAAATATAAAATAATATTTACCTAACTTAGGACATACTAAAAATAAGAGCTTCAGAGTTCAGAATATTAATATGACCAGATTTTCCACAAGTAACAAGAATACTCTAAGGCCGAAAACAACTTTTAAAAACAGAATAAAAGCATAAATCTAAAATATTTTTTAAATGCATATAATTTGTTACACTGTATAGAAAGTTAATGGGTAGAGCCATATGTTAATTTAAATGTGATGCATTTAGGGTGTCATGTGAAAATATATTTTCTAATGGAATGTTTAATGCAGTAAAAATTTGTGTGAAGTTAATAGTTTATTAACTTCTAAACCATACAACAGTGAGCGTCCTTAAAGAATGAAGAAAATGACGTGCATTAGCATTCTAAATTCAGGTAGTTCTGTAGGCGAACAGGAATTAGAAGTGAAAATATTCCATTTGGGAGCATATTGTTGGTCAGTAGTTGAGCCCTGATGGTTATTCTGCAAAGATGTAATGGTTCACATGGATCTTTGTATCTTGTTGAAGGAATGTAGTCCAGCCAATTTGAAATAATTGGACGTCTTCCTAAACTTAGCTGTGTCTAAAGAAAAGGGAAATTATAAACATTTTAATTGTTTTATTTGAATTCACAAGATGCATCTTAAATTTATTTAACCCTTATAATATTTTTTTAAAACATTTTCACTCGAGGCAAGAACTTTTACTCCCATTTTATTCCCCCAATCATATATAAGGTTTAATGTGTCTAAGGACACAAAACATTATTTCTTACAACAATGAATCTGTATGTTTTTAATTTTAGACAGATCATACACTTATGGTTTATTAGCTTCTTCTAGAGTAGTGTTGCCAATTTGACCAGTTTGACTGGAATTTTCTAGGAGACTTTAGAAAATATTAATCTGAGGTTCTACTCCAGAATTTCTGATTTAGTTAGTGTGGGGTTGGGCACAGATAACATAAATCCTAAAAGTTCCACCAGGTGATTCCAACCATTGTAGAGTAAAACTACATACTGCTGAATCATGAGAAGACCTAACACACGAAGATAACTTTTTACGTTTTAGTTAAGCTACCCTTTTAAAGATTTAGTTCTAGAAGCCAAATGTTATTAGGCTGATTTAGAAGTAAAAGACATTGCTGTGTTATAGAGGTACTTCTCCAGAAGAACCTACACTCTACAGACTACATGCCACTTTAACTTAAATGATATATAATTTTTCATTGTTCAATAAACAATTATTTAAAGAATATCTCATGTATACTCAGCATTGACCTTGGTGCTTGGGATAATTGCTAGGCTAAGCAAAATAGACATAGCCTCTGCAATCACAGAACTGTGGTCTAGAAGTAAAGATATCTAAACATATATTTACAATAAAACTGGCAAATGTGGAAATGAAAAGCAGGGTTATTTAGAGTTCTTTAAGCTGGTTTTTATGCCATTTTTCACCTTATTGCTCAATGCTACTTCACTTATTAAGCTGAAATTGATTGGAATCCAGCTTTAACTTCTTTGCCACTCAGGTGATTTTGATCAACTCATTCTCTCCTAGTACTCTGCTATTTTGAGTGTACCTCAGCAATAGCATTCATGGACCTGGTTGAGAATCGATATGTCCTATAAAAAATGTGCAGGACTAACACTGGACAAGGACAAGCAAATTACTAAAGAAGCAAAAAAAATTTTTTAACATTTTTATTGGAGTATAATTGCTTTACAATGGTGTGTCAGTTTCTGCTGTATAACAAAGTGAATCAGCTATACATGTATGTACATCCCCCTTTCTCCTCCCTCTTGTGTCTCCCTCCCACCCTCCCTATCCCACCCATCTAGGTGGTCACAAAGCACCAAGCTGGTCTCCCTCTGCTATGTGGCTGCTTTCCACTAGCTATCTGTTTTACATTTGGTAGTTTATATATGTCCATGCCACTCTCTCACTTCGTCCCAGCTTACCCTTCCCCTTCCTTGTGTCCTCAAGTCCCTTCTCTATGTCTGCATCTTTATTCCTGTCCTGCCCCTAGGTTCTTCAGAACCATTTCTTTTTTTTTTTAGATTCCATATATATGTGTTAGCATACGGTATTTGTTTTTCTCTTTCTGACTTACTTCACTCTGTATGACAGACTCTAGGTCCATCCACCTCACTACAAATAACTCAATTTCTTTTCTTTTTATGGCTGAGTAATATTCCATTGTATAAGTAAAGAAGCAAAAAAAATTTTTTTTATTTTTTTGGTTTAAAAATTAGTTGCCAAGGACTTCTCTGGCAGTCCAGTGGTTAAGAGTCTGTGCTTCCAGTACAGGTGGCGTGGGTTCAATCCCTGGTCAGCGAACTAAACTAAGATTCCACATGCCATGTGGTGCAGCCATAAAAACAAAAACACAAAATTTGGTGCCAGGGCTTCCCTTGTGGCACAATGGTTAAGAATCTGCCTGCCAATGCAGGGGACACAGTTTCGAGCCCTGGTCTGGGAAGATCCCACATGCCGTGGAGCAACTAAGCCCGTGTGCCACAACTACTGAGCCTGCGCTGTAGAGCCTGTGAGTCACAACTACTGAGCCCATGAGCTGCAATTATTGAAGCCCACACACCTAGAGCCCGTGTTCCACAACAAGAGAAGCCACCACAATGAGAAGTCCGCAGACCACAACCAAGAGTAGCCCCCGCTTGCCACAACTAGAGAAAGCCCATGCGCAGCAACGAAGACCCAATGCAGACAAAAATAGATAAATAAAATAATTTTTTTTAAAAAATGCTTAAAAAAAAATTGGTTGCCAAAATAATTTGACGAATTTGCTGTCCTTACAGTTGGCCCAGGCATGGTTGATTGATATGCATTGTTAAAGCTTAAAAAAATTAAAGACCCAACAGAACTATATTTCTTAGGAGTTTATTTCTGAAGTCACACCTTTAAAGATAAGGGGAACTGCTAGATTCCTTGGTACTTTGACTGGTTTAAATTTATAGGGGTAGCTTTCTTTACCTTATGCAGACTTATTTCTCTTTTTTAAAATTAATTTTTATTGGAGTATAGTTGCTTTACAATGTTGTGTTAGCTTCTACTGCACAGCAAAATGGAACAGTTATACATATACATATATCCCCTCCATTTAGGGCACTACAGTGCATTAAGTAGAGTTCCCTGTGCTGTACAGTATGTTCCCATCAGTTGTCTATCTTAGACTTATTTCTTGATACTAATAGACATGATACAATTTGATGCTGAAACTTGCAGTTCATTTTGACAGGATAAACATGCCCTTCATGTGCTTGATTTTTTTTTTAAACCTTATCAAGGAGAAACTCTTCACATTTCTGAGGGATAGATATTTTCAATTGAGCAAATATTTAAAGCCTTTATATTTTCATGCTTAAAATTGTTCAGGAATTTTGAAAAGGAAAATATGTTTCTTGGTATGTGATTATAGTGGGGAGAAATGTAACTTTGATTTTACAATATTCTATTGGAAAAGAAGTCTGTTAAAAGTTTAATTTGTTCTGTTTTGTTTTTGTTTTTAAATTTAATTTATTTATTTTTGCCTGCGTTGGGTCTTTGTTGCTGCGTGTGGGCTTTCTCTAGTTATGGTGAGTGAGGGCTACTCTTCATTGCAGTGCATGGACTTCTCATCGCGGTGGCTTCTCTTGTTGCAGAGCATGGGCTCTAGGCTTGTGGGCTCAGTAGTGGCGGCTCGCGGGCTCAGTAGTTGTGCACAGGCTTAGTTGCTCCGCGGCATGTGGGATCTTCCCGGACCAGGGCTCAAACCCGTGTCCCCTGCATTGGCAGGCAGATTCTTAACCACTGAGCCACGAGGGAAGCCCTGTTCTGTTTTTGAGACATAGAAATCCTAATAAACAGGTTATTATGTAATTAGAATATAATAACATACATCTACTTAATAACTACTAAAATAAACTATACTAACTTAAAATTATTTCATATTTAGAAGACATAAAATTATGAAATAAAAGAGCTAATGCTCAAGATAATTAGAATTTTGACTATTTTTAATTTATAAGCATATACTCAGTGATTCACTGGATTGATAGATGAAAAATTATTCTTGCCTCACAATTTTATCTTAAAATTGATCAATATTTGAGCCCACACCCAAAGTACAGTACTTTGCTTACCTCTATTTCCCTGGTTGAAATGACAGAAAGCACTCTGGAACAAATCACTAAACATTTTTTGGCATCTTCCTGGACGTCTACCAGTTCATGATCAACCATTCTTCTCACTCTTGAGGAGTAAAGCAATATTGTTAACACAATGTTGATAGGGTTTTTTTCTCTTTCTACGATTCCATATTGCAGGAGTATTTTTAAGATATTGGATTGTCTCATCTGAGCTACGTAAAGTAGAGGTGTGATTCCACTTAATGGGCTTGGACAGTATACTGGTGTGAAAGTTCTGTGAATCAGACAAACAAGAAAAACCTCATTGAATATAGAATTAAGAAATGTGGTAAAAACTTTGTCTTAACAGTAAAGGGAAAATAATAGTATTATCTTAAATAGTAAATATTTTAAATAACATTAATGTAACTTCTCCTTTATATATAGTATGTCTTAAAAAGAGTTTTCCACTCCGAACCTAGGCCAACCTGAAGGTCAAAAAATAAGAAAACTGTACTACACACTTAAATCCCGTTTACACTTGTAAAAACAAACAAACAAAAAGATTTACAATGTGTGGAAAGTGTTTAGTTTTAGTAATAGCAATTCTGTTTCTCATTTGAGAAATCCATAGTGATTAGAACTAATATTGATATAGTTCTAATATTGATATAGTTCTAATAACTAGTATTGATATATGGAAACTGATATAGCTCTGGAAAATCTAAAATGGAAAAGAGGGACAGACTTTTTTATTTCGCTTTATTAATAGAACAGAATTCTGTGACCCTTTTGTTTTTGTTATTCTTGATCATTTATCAGGCTTGAGATTGAATTGAGTTTGAAAATTAGACTGAAAAGGAATAAGTGCAACTACCTTAATTCTATTTTTTCACTTTAATAAAATCAGAGTTGGTATTTTCAGGTTGAAGAAATGTAAATTATGATGAGGGTCATATCAGGTCCCTCAAGGACAGAATTTAATTTGCCTTCTTCAGTAGAGTTTTGAGAGTTCTCTGAAATCTTGTTTTTCCTGGAGTGCTATATGATGACTGGACTTGAAAACTTCTCCTCCCTTATGACAGAAATGAAAATGTTATTTTTTTCTAATTGTGTATAGTTCTTGCAATTGTTTCATTTAATAGACATTTATGTTTGCTATTGAATTGGTCACTATATGTAGATAGGACATGGTAGAATCAGCCACAGGGAATTTTGTATTAATTATCAAGCTTTGATTTGGCCAAATAGACATGGCTTTTAGCACTAAAGGTCCTTGTCTCTGGAATTCTCTTGATTGATCTAATAAAATACTAATATATTCTGCAGAACAGCATATACAAACTATAAATATTAGTTTTGGACAGTTATGCCTAGCAAGAAAAGCATTATTCAAAAAGAACTTTAAGATTTCAAATAATTAAGATGGGAAGCAACATGGTATAGTGTTAAAAACAATAGAGATTTAAAGGTTCTAGGTTCTAGGTTTTAGTTCTCCTAACTAATAAGTCAGCTTCTTTGAGTCTCCATTTCCTCATGCATTTATGTATTCATTTGCTCATCCATTCATTAACTAATTTATTTAACACTGGCTTGTCCAGAGTGTAGTGAGTACTAGATATGCAAAGATGGAAGATGTAGTCCTTGATCTCAAGATGCTTATTATAGTCTAGTAAGGGAAACAAACAAGTAATTCAATAAATACATTACAAGGTGATAATTGCTACAATAGAAACATGCTTGGGGAACTGTAGAAACACCAAGGAGGGACACCTAACTCTACCTGGGTTAGTCATTGCCTGTAGGTTATCCTGGATCTAATACTTGAAGGTCATAGTAGGTGTTTGGCAATAAAAAGATTGGAAAGAATGTTTCATTTACAAACATAAACCAACACTGGAATATTGTTATGCAAGAACTAGCTATATAAAATACATCTTTTGTATTAGATGAGTTCTTTGGTTGAAGTGTATTTGGGGTCCTAGAGACCTCTCATATGGTGATTCTCTTGTCAGGAGCTCCAAAAAGTACAGTTTGAAAATTACTAGACCAATTAGTTTATCTCCAAAGCTTCACTGAGCTCTGAAATGCCAAGATTTTGTGATTAAAAAAAAAATAGTATGGTGCAGTGCAGAATAGTGTTTTAGAAATTAAGAAGTGGGATTTTTGTCATCACTCTACCAGTGGCACTATATATATCCTTCTAACTCTGTATAAAGTATATATACACTCTCTCCTAGAGTCATCTCCAGATCATTATTGTCCTGAACATCTCATCTTTTTCACAAATACTTCCAACACATATCCAAAATTGAACTTCTAAACTACTTCTACATTCCCTCTCCTGATTGTTGGTATTCACTTTCCCAAACCACCACTGCATTCAACTCTTTTACATTTCTTCGATTTGTATATGTTCTTCCCTTTCATTTTCAATTCTGGGACAAGTCTTGCTCATCATATAAGACCCTGTCTAATAAACTCTATGGCATTTTGTACATAGCTCCATTAAGCTCTTATCATTTTGGACAACTTGCTTAATATCTCTAATCTTTCATTTTCTTATGTTCAAAATCAATGCGTGGGCAAGATAAACTATAAAATTTTAAGTTCTACAGGGTAATACTCTTTGTCTGTTTAATACACTTTTATATCCCTAAATGCCTAGAACAATGCTTGGCCCATAGTACATACTCAAATATATGTTAATTGATTTTTTTTTACCATTATCCTGAAAATTATTATTAATTTTAAAGTTATTCTGTAGCTTTCGGGCCTAGTCAGAATTTTAGTGAAGCACAATCATTTAACATTTTCAAAAGCAGTCTAATTTATTCATCTTGCTAACTCTTAAGAAGATATTTGCCTTAAGAGACTTATAAGTATGGGAATTCACGGGACTTAGGGGAAAAAAATACTGTAAGTGGCCCTTGTTAAGATTTAGAGATATTAGTTGATTTTAAGATATTAAGATTGACATTACCGTAGAAGATATTTTGGACCAAAAATGTTGAAAACGTATAAAACTCAAATAGGTTTAAAATGAGATTCAAAAGTCTAGTCTGTACCCAAATGACATATAATTAATCCTCATGTTTAAAGATCATGTTATTGTAAACCAAAATTTGCTTAATCTGTCCTGACAGTTAATTATTACAGTACTTATATGGATGGAATGAGGCAAGCAAAGGAAGAATCAATTTTTAAATGTGAGTTTAATGAACTGAACCCTCTGTATCTGAAAACCTGTCATATATGCACTTATGAAATGGGACATAATATTTCCATATAGACATGCAGGGAATGATTCCATTTTGTAGCTATAATAATTATTTCTAAAAATTTTCCTAGCATTTCTCTTCTGGTTTCCAGCTGCCAATTTAATAGACCTTTCTTCATAATAATTTTATCTTTGATATTTGACAGTTGACTTTCTTGAGATGTTTTCCCATGACTCCGTGGGACCATTCTCTTCAAGTTATGCATCTACCTCTTTGACTATTCATTCTCAACCCTCTTTCACTGATTCCTCTTCCTCTGCCCTCAACATCTAGGTAAAGTAGATTTGGCGTTTTGACTAATTTTCATCTGATTAATTGTTCTCAGGCAATTTCATCTATGACCATAACATGATAACTACTGTCTGTTAATTTATTCAACAAATACTTACTGAATGCATACTGTATGCCAGGCACCCTTTTGGGTACTTGGGATATATGAGTGAACAAAACAAAGATGCCGCTTCTTGCTAATATAGTAGTGAGGGATAACAGACAATATATAACAGAATGAACATAGCAAACAAACCAATTTCATAATATGTTAGAAGGTTTGATAAGTATTCTGGGAAAAAGAAAAAGTAGTGCAGGATTAGAAGTGTGGAAGTGCTGGGAAGGTGCAGTGAGGGCATTTCTCAATTTTATTTTATTTATTTTTTTAATTTAAATTCAGTTGACATGCAATATTATATTGGTTTCAGGTGTATAACATAGTGGTTTGATATTTATACACAATATGAATTGATCACCACAATAATCTATCACCGTACAAAGTTATTACAATATTATTGACTATATTCCCTATGCTGTAAATTACATCCCCATGACCTATTTATTTTATAACTAGAAGTTTGTACCTCTTAATCTCCTTCACCTATTTTTCCCAATTCCATACTACCCCTGCCGTGAAACCAACAGTTTGTATCTATGAGTCGGTTTCCTTTTTGGTTTTTGTTTTGTTTTTTAGATTCCACATGTAAGTGAAATCATACAGTATTTGTTTTTCTCTATCTGACTTGTTTCACTTAGCATAATACCCTCTAAATCTGTCCATGTTGTCACAAATAGCAAGATTTTATTTTTTTGTATGGCTGAGTAATAATACATTGTATATATGTATATATGCACAGACACCACTTCTTTATCCATTCATCTATTGATGGACACTTAGGTTGCTTCCATATCTTGGCTATTGTAAATAATGCTGCAAGGAACATAGGGGTGCATGTATCTTTTTTAATTAGTATTTTCATTTTCTTCACATAAATACCCAGAAGTAGAATTACTAGATCATATGGTAACTCTATTTTTAATTTTTTTGAGGAAACTACATACTATTTTCCATAGTGGCTGCACCAATTTACATTCCCACCAACAGTGCACAAGGGTTCCCTTTTCTCTATATCTTCACTAACACTTATTGGTGGTCTTTTTGATAATATGTGTTCTGACGGGGGAAGGTGATATCTCATTGTGGTTTTATACATTTATTTATTTATTTATTTATTTATCTGTTTATGGCTGAGTTGGGTCTTTGTTGCTGCACATGGGCTTTCTCTAGTTGTGGTGAGCGGGGGCTACTCTTGGTTGTGGTGCACAGGCTTCTCATTGCAGTGGCTTCTCTTGTTGTGGAGTGCAGGCTCTAGGCATGCGGGCTTTAGTAGTTGTGGCACACATGCTCAGTAGTTGTGGCTTGTGGGCTCTAGAGCGCAGGCTCAGTAGTTGTGGTGCAGGGGCTTAGTTGCTCCACGGCATGTGGGACCTTCCCGGACCAGGGCTCAAACCCATGTCCCTTGCATTGGCAGGCGGATTCTCAACTGCTGCGCCACCAGGGAAGCCCCCTCATTATGGTTTTAATTTTCAGTTCTCTGGTGATTAGTGATGTTGAGCATCTTTTCACATATCTATAGGCCATCTGTACATCTTCCTTGGAAAAAAATACCTATTCAGGTCCCCTGCACCTCTTTAAATTTGATTTTTATAATGTTGAGTTGTATGAGTTCTTTATATGTTTTAGATTTTTTTTTTTTTTTTTTTTTCAGTATGCAGGCCTCTCACTGTTGTGGCCTCTCCCGTTGCGGAGCACAGGCTCCGGACACGCAGGCTCAGCAGCCATGGCTCATGGGCCCAGCTGCTCCGCGGCATGTGGGATCTTCCCGGACGGGGACACAAACCTGTGTCCCCTGCATCGGCAGGCGGACTCTCAACCACTTGTGCCACCAGGGAAGCCCTATATGTTTTAGATATTAACCACTGGTTGGATATATTGTTTGCACATAACTCTCACCACTCAATAGGTTGCCTTTTCATTGTTTTGATGGTTTCCTTTGCTATCCAAAAGCTTTTTAGTTTGATGTAGTCCCATTCGTTTAGTTTTGCTTTTGTTGCCCTTGCCTAAGGATACATATTCAAAAAAATATTGCAAAGACTGATGTAAAATTGCATACTGCCTATGTTTTCATCTAGAAGTTTTATGGTTTCAGGTCTTATATTTAGATCTGTAACCATTTTGAGTGTATTTTTGTATATGGTGTAAGAAAGTGGTCCAGGTTGATTCTCTTGTGTGTAGCTGTCCAGTTTTCCCAACACCATTTATTGAAGACGTTATTTTTTCCCCATTGTATATTCTTGCCTCCTTTGTTATAGATTGATTGACAATATAAGCATGGGTTTATTTTTGGACTGTCTATTCTGTTCCATTGATCTATGTGTCTGTTTTTGTGCCAGTACTATACACTTTTGATGACTATAGCTTTGTAGTATAGCTTGAAATCAGGGAGCATGATACCTCCAGCTTTGTTCTTCTTTATAAAGGTTGCTTTGGCTGTTTATGGTCTTTCAAGATTCCATACAAATTTTAGGATTATTGGTTTCAGTTTCATGAAGAATACCATTGTTATTCTGATAGGGGTTGCATTGAATCTGTAGATTGCTTTGCGTAGTTTGGACATTTTAACTGTTAATTCTTTGAATCCATGAGCATGGTATATCTTTCCATTTATTTCATCAATATCTTCAATTTCTTTCATCAATATTTTATAGGGTTTTTTGTGGTAAGTTTATTTATTTATTTTGGCTGCATTGGGTCTTTGTTGCTGTACACAGGCTTTCTCTAGTTGCAGCAAGAGGGAGCTAATCTTCGTTGCAGTGTGCGGACTTCTCATTGCAGTGGCTTCTCTTGTTGCGGAGCATGGGCTCTAGGTGCTCGGGCTTCAGTAGTTGTGGCTTGCGGGCTCAGTAGTTGTGGCGCACAGGCTTAGTTGCTCCGCAGCATGTGGGATCTTCCCAGACCAGGGCTCAAACCCATGTCCCCTGCATTGGCAGGCGGGTTCTTAACCCCTGCACCACGAGGGAAGTCCCAATATCTTATAGTTTTCAGAGTACAGGTCTTTCACCTCCTTGGTTAAATTTATTGCGAGATGTTTTATTCTTTTGATACAATTATAGATGGGATTGTTTTCTTAATTTCTCTTTCGATAGTTGGTAACATTTAGAAATGCAATAGATTTCTGTATTGATTTTTTATCCTGCAACTTTACTGGATTTGTTTATTAGTTCTAATGAATTTTTTGTGGACTCTTTAGGGTTTTCTCTATATAGTATCACGTTATCTGCAAATACTGACGGTTTTACTTTTTTCTTTCCAATTTTTCCAATTTTGTCTCTTTTTCTTTTTTGATTTGCTGTGGCTAGGACTTCCAATACTATGTTGAATAAAAGTGGTGATAGTAGGCATCCTTTTCTTGTTCCTGATCTTAGAGGAAAAGCTTGCAGGTTTTCAACTGAATAATATGTTAACAATGAGTTTATCATATATAGCCTTTATTATGTTGAGGTATGTTCCCTCTATACCCACTTTGTTGAGAGTTTATATCATAAATGGATGTTGAATTTTGTCAAATGTTTTTTCTGCCTCTATTGAGATGATTATGTGGTGTTATTCTTTGTTTTGTTAATGTGGTGTATCAGGTTGATTGATTTACACATATCGAACCATTCTTGCATCCCTGGACTAAATTCTACTTGATCATGGTGTATATTCTTTTAATGTATTGTTGAATTTGGTTTGTTATTCTTTTGTTGAGGATGTTTGCATCTGTGTTCATCAGGGATATTGGCCTGTAATTTTATTTTACTTTATTTTATTATTTTTTTCAAAGTGCGTTTATCTACTTTTGGTATCAGGCTAACGTAGGCCTCATAGAATGAGTTTGGGAGCATTCCTTCCTTTTCAGTTTTTTGGATGGTTTGAGAAGGATTAAGTCCTTTTTGAATGTTTGGTAGAATTCATGAAAGTGTCTGGTCCTGAACTTTTGGCATTTTCCAATTTTAAATAGGATTATAGGAGAGGGCTCTACTGAAATGTGACATTAGATAAAGAAGAAGGGGATGAAGAAGTTAGCCATTTGGACATTTAAGAACCCTAAGGCAGGAGAGTGTGCCTAGGGTGGTGGAGGAAGAGTAAGGGAGCCTGTGTGGCTAAAAGTGTGAAAAGGGTGAGGGATAGTAGGAAATGAGGACAGAGATAATGGGATGTCACATCGTGTAAAGCCTTGCAGATCACTGTAAGAACTTCATCTTTTACTCTAAATGGAATGGAAGAGCCACTGGAGATTTTGAGTAAAAAAAAGCAGCACGATCTCACATTTATTGAGAATTTGTTATGGGATAGAAGGAGAGAAATCACTTAACTTAGGTGATAACAGTGGAGATGATCAAATTCTGTATATTGTTTAAAGGTAGACTCAACAGATGTCCTGACAGACTAAGATGTGCAATGTAAAAGAGAGACATCAAGGATGACACTACATAATAGCTACCTACTGCACATCTTTACCTGGATATCCCTTAGGCAATGCAAGCACATGCATCCAAAACTGACTTTGTAGCCTCTTGTAATAATTTTGATAGATTTGTGGCATGACCATTGTGGTAGACTGAAATAGCCTCTCAATATGGCAAAAGGGATTTTGCAGATATAATTAGGATAAGGATCTTGAGGTGCGAGATTATCCAGGGGGGCCCAGTATAATCACAAGAGTCCTTATAAGAGATGTCAGAGAATGACAGAAGCAGAGCCAGTGAAGGAGATAGGACTACAGTGTTGGCTTTGAAGATGGAGGAAGAGACCATGAAGCAAGGAATGTAGGCAGCTCTAGAAGCTGGCAAAGGCAGCTAGAGTATCTAGCTAGAGCCCTCTAAGGCTCTCCCTTAGAACCTCCAGAAGGAACCCACCCTGTGACATCTTGATTTTAGCCCTTGTAGCCTCACTTTGGACTCTGACCTTCAGAACTATAAAATAATAAATTTATATTATTTTAAGCCACTAAGTTTGTGGCAGCTTTGTTACAGCAGCAAAAGGAAGCTAATACAATCATCAACGAGTCTCAAAATTTAGAAATTTGAAGAGTAACTCTTCTCTTTCATTTTCTACTTCTAGTCACCTACTGTAATGCCTGGTTATTCTATTTAGTAATATCTCTTCTTTTCCCTATTGCTGTTGTTTTTAGTTTAAGTCCTCATTATGATTTACCTAGGGACTGGGGTGGGGGATGGTGGCAGAGCAGATTAGTTCTTCCCCCAAAACTATTATAAGTACACATGTAATCTTAGTTAGCACACTGGGCATGCTATGCAAATTCAGTTTCAAGCACGTCCTCTAACCACCTCCCTCTTTTCAATCAGATTGCTTCCCTCAACCCTTCCTCTACAGAAATTCTGGACCTGCCATTCTACCTGGAGTGTTTGAGCAGTCTACTAACTAGTCTCCCTAATTCTAGCTGCACCCTCCCTTACCACAGTCCAGTCTTCAAATGGGAGCTGATGAATCTTTTCATACTTCAAGTCTGAAAAGACCTTCACTTATTGGGCATCACCCATGGTATAAATTTCAAATTCCTTGGTATGGCCTACAAAGGTCCTTCAAGGGCTCTCTTTTAGGCCTTATCTGTCACTATTACCTGATTTCCATCTCACTCTCTAGCAATTGCTGAATTGCCTGTAGTCACTGGATACAACATGTTTGTATTTCTCTTGGCTTTAGTCAGCCTCTCTCTGCCTAGATTACATTTCTTCAAGGGAAAGACAGGGAAAACTCCTTTTTACATTTTAAAAATAAATTTAAGACATCACCTCTTCTAAAGTGCCTTCTCCGATACCAGCTCCTCCCCAATATTAACGACGTCCTCTGTTCTTTCTACCTCTATATGCTTCTATTTTTGAACTTATAGTATAATTATAATTTTTTATGGCTTATGTACTAGTCTGTGAGCTCTCCAAAATCAGGAAATATGTCTACTTTGTTTTTGTATCCTCAGCAAATAACATAGTGCCTGGTATTTAGAAAATGCTTAATAAATGATTATTGTTATTTTAACTGAATGATGTCATCTCTCTTTATCCACTTACAGTCTTCCATACTGTGACATTTATTTTTGCAGGTTTATTGCAAAAATGAACAAACTTAAGTTCCTTTCTCTCATTAATTCTGTCTCTTCTCCTCCAGAGACCTATTTAGACACCTCATTATTGGATTAGCGAAATTATCAAACTGGAGTGTATACAGGGGAAGGTGACCAAAGAATGATGCTGCTATGGAAATAAAGAACAACAGATAATAGGAAACATAAGGTATTTATTATGGGGACATAATAGCTATGTTCAAATATTTGAGAGGTTTTCATACAGGACAGAGAATGAGTAGACTTTGTATTCTATATCTCTGGGGGCAGAGTTGGAGAAATGGAGACAGAATTCAGTGCACTATGAGGAAGAAGAATCTAGTAAAGCTGTATAAAAATTCATTTTTTCATCCAACACAATCTTCATTAACCACTTACTATGTATCTGCATAGTTCTAGACGTGAGGATTCAAAGCTGAAGCAATAGTCAAAGTTCCTCCTTTCATGGAGCTTACTTTTAGCAAGAGTAGACAGTGGACAACAAATGTTGTGGTTGGAATATAGTGTTCAAGGGGGAGAATGACGTGAGATTAGAATTCGGGAGATTGGATTTGGGGACATATCATATGGGAGGTTTTGTTTTTGTTTTTTTTTTAATTTTTGGCTGCGTTGGGTCTTAGTTGCTGAGCGTGGGCTTTCTCTAGTTGTGGCGAGCCAGGGCTACTCCTCGTTGAGGTGTGCGGGCCTCTCACTGCGGTGGCCTCTCCCGCTGCAGAGCATGGGCCCTAGGCGCGTGGGCTTTGTTAGCTGTGGCCCACGGGCCCAGTTGCCCTGTGTCACGTGGGACCTCCCGGACCAGGACTCGAACCCATGTCCCCTGCATTGGCAGGCAGACTCTCACCCACTGCACCATCACAGAAGTCCCCATATGGGAGTTTTAAAAAATGGTTATTGAGTTTGAATTTTATTTCACCTGTAGTAGGAAAACTTTGGATGATTTTAAGCGTGGGTAGTATGGCCTATTTTACATTTTTATAAGGTCACTCAGGCTTCTGAGTCAAGAATGGATTGTAAGAGGGAAGAGTGGAAGCTGGAAGACTCTTTAGGAGTCTATTGGAGTTGTCTAGACAAGGAACAATGGTGGCTTCACCTACGTTGGAAACAGAGAAGATGAAACGTATAACTAATTGTTACATATTTTAGAGATAAAATAAAAAAGATTTGCTGATGTGTTGTGAAAGAAAGAGAAGAAGCACACATAAATCCTAGATTTTTGGCCTGAGCAACAGAGGCCATTAATCAAGTGCAGAATTCAGGGGAAGGAGCAAGTTGACAGGTATAGTGTGAGTAAGATCAGTGTTCTGTTTTGATTCTGTTAAATTTGAGATGCTCTGTGGAGATGTTGAGCAGACAGCCTCATATAGGAGGAGTCTGGAGCTCAGAGGAGAGGTCATGGCTGGAGATAAAGATTTGGGAGTCATTGGCATATCGTAATATTTAAAGTCGTGGGACTGGGTAAAATCTTTGAGGGAAAATGAGTGGCTAGGAAAGAGAAGGGTCCCTGGCAAAGGAATGATTTACCTCAGGAAATAGTTAACTCACTACTACTAGAGTTGTTCAAGCAGAGACCAGGTGAGCACCAACCAGAGATGCACTCTGGGAGTTGCTGCCCAGGAAGAGGGGTTAGGGGAGGTTTGCTGATGAATTCTTAGGTTCCATCTGAATTTAAAATTCTGTGAATCTGAAAGATCCTAAAGATATTGTGGTACTTAGAATTGGCCTGTAATGTGTTTTACCTTGTGGATGCATCTAAGTCAAAACCTGTTAGTCTTCAAACAGTTTATTAAGACAGTTGTTAATGGCACTCTATCATGTCCCACCATATGTTTTTCTTTCATTTTCCTTTCTTTCCTTTCAGTTTTCCCTTCTTGCCCCTCATTAATCTTTTTTTTAACTTATCCTCTCTTCCTTTGTTTTACTTCATTTTTCTTTCCCATGGGCCTGCCAGGGATACACATAGGCACTACTTAACCCAGCTAGTGACACTCAGTGTTAGAAGCTGCTGATCTCTGCTATAGTTACAAATATAATGGTCGTAAAACAACCAAAAAGTACTACTTGGAGTTTTATTTATTGATATTGAAGACTTCAGCTCTCAGTTTTTGTACTTGGGTTATCATTAAGGAAAGTAATCCAGTGGTTCTCCATCACCACAGTGATACACAATCAAGAAAACAACTCTGCTTCAGGCAGAATCTAAATTGGTTTAGTCTTAAACTGATCTTATCTGTCTTGTTTTTCATTGAATACATGGTTCTATCATCATGCCTAGTACAGTGCCTCATGCATAGTAAGGTGATAAGTACTTTGTTGAATGAATGAATAAATGCACAACTGTTCTAATCAAACTAATACCTAAAATCAAAGACTAAATTGCAGTTAGTGCAAACTAAGTAACTTTAAAATCTATATTACAGACTACAACGAGGTCATATTGGACATTTTATTCTAAGATCCTCAGTAGTATTCATTAGCTAGATTGACATGTTGAGACAATGTGAAAATTTCGTTCTATAGCAGATTGAATCAGGTATTTGACTTTCACTGTGTTCAATTCTGGAGAATTTGGAATCAAATTTATAATGTTTAACATAAAAATAGGGAATTATTATGTTTAACAAGTATGACTAAGTGAATATGTGTGTATATCCTGAATTATACTTTGAAAGACAATTTAGATAGTTTATAGATAAACATTCTCAGTATTCTCAAAAAGAAGAGATCACAGTATTACAAAAAACAATGTCCTTGACTAGTTACAGAAATCTAGGTTGTGTAACACTGCATTACCTTGAACACTTACATATAAGTTTTATAGAGCAAACCACTAGTAATTTATTGGTACATAATAATTTACATATAGGTAAAATTTTATTGAATAAATAATGAAGGAATGAACAAATGAGTGAGCAATCAAGTCAGGATTCTTTATCCATATGTAGTCACTATGCATATACATTTTAGAAAAAAAGTAGTATATCCTCCCAAAGAGAAATTTTCTCCTTTTATGTTGAAAACATATGAGATTATTACCTCCATATCAGTGCCAGGTTACAACTTCTGTCTTGAACATAGTCGTTTGCCCTCTTGAGGAGCAATTCCACAAAGTCAGGATTACCTTTTCTGGTGAAAACCCAGTACAGAATTGTATTCACACGTATTTCAGTAAATTCAAGATTAGAATTTAGTTCAAAACAGTATCTTGATGTTTCCACAAATGCAATATAATCTGTGAGTAGTAGGTCAAACCGATCCAAGTCTCTGTACCTCAGAATTTTTGCCAGTGTTCTATAAATCCTGGGTTCATAACAGTGATATCCCCACTGACCCAAAAACTACAAGGATGGTCTTTCAACAATTTTGTCAATGAGATCTCAGAATATATTGCTTTGTGGACAAGAAGTCTTTCGACATAATTTAGAAGATTTACTCATTGCTACTTAAGGCAACGATATAGAAATAAAATCACAGGAAGTCATACTGTAATCCTTGAGTTACTCTACAAACAGGAAGTGCTCTTTAAACTGTAGCCAGAAATAAATATCATGTGAAATATTACCATCAAGTACTGGATGACATCACAATAGATGGAGATCTGTCATCAGCATAGGTCAGAAATTTGGGATATTATATGTAACTGGTGACCTTTGAGAAAGACATATTGGACAGAAATGGTACATGGGAGAGCTATATAATATTAATATATAATATATATAATATATATTGTATATTATATATAATATATATAATATATTATATATATAATATATATAATAAGATATATTTTTAACTTTCTAAGAATTCAACTCAAGCTAGTATGTATGTTTATCAAGTGCTAAAAGTACAGTCTATACATTAGACAAAATAGTATTAATAATCAGACTGATTATTCTTCTTAGGCTATCATATAACAAAGAGATAATGATAGAGTGAAAAAGTTCAAGTACTGTTGTTCTCATGTTCTGCATGAGGACTGCACATTCTCACTTAATCTTCATAGGATATTTTCCCTATGTTATAGTTGAGGAAACTAAGTCTTAGATAGGTTAATAAACCTGCCAATAGGCACTGTATTAATTCTCAGAGAGAAAAGATGTCATACAATATTAAACAAAATTTGGAAACTTTGTTTTAGAATTGTAAGTTTTGTAGAGATTATTTCTCTATATATAAGGCAGAATATATACAGTGGGGGCATTAAAAGTACTTCAAGCTGGGGTTTCCCTGGTGCAGTGGTTAAGAATCCGCCTGCCAATGCAGGGGACACAGGTTCAAGCCCTGGTCTGGCAAGATCCCACATGCCATGGAGCAACTAAGCCCGTGCACCACAACTACTGACCCTGCTCTCTAGAGCCCACGAGCCACAACTACTGAGCCTGTGTGCCACAACTACTGAAGCCCACTTGCCTAGAGCCCATGCTCTGCAACGAGAAGCCACCTCAATGAGAAGGCCACGCACTGCAACGAACAGTAGCCCTTGCTCACCGCAGCTAGAGAAAACCCACACACAGCAACAAAAACCTAATGCAGCTGAAAATTAATTAATTAATTAATTTTTTAAAAAGTACTTCAAGCTTATTATGGCATCCTTGTCTCAGTAAAATAAAGCAGAAATATGTTAAGATTGTTTTATCATTATTTTGTAGTTAATGCTTCAGCCAACTTTGTTAAATTTAACAACCTTGAGTGTATTTATTAGCAATTTTAAAGGTATTTAAGTATTTTCTTTTTCCTTTTGCATATTTTTCTTTACATAACATGAATGATGTCTCTTTAGTAAAGGGAAGTTATAACTTTAGGTTTACTGTAATATACTTCCAGTAATATTGTATTTTATAAAATCCAAACTCTCTTTTAGCATAAAACCTAATAAATACTGTCATCTTTGTAAAAACTAAGAATTTTGTTGTTTTCCTCTACTTCCTTTTTCTTCTTTTCCCTAATTCAAAAAACACATTTTTAATTGAACTATTTTTATTGATTTCTTAATAATACCAAATATAAAGGTTGTAAAAAATTGAAACATAATAGAACCAGTGAAACTCCCTCCTTAAGATAAACACATTAGTCCTAAGCATAGGCCATGCCCACTGCCCAAACCCCGCCCCTGCTTAGGCCACGCCCTCCACAGCCAAGGCCTTTCCACCTTTTTTTTTTTTTTCCTCCTCCTCTGTTTAACTACTGTGATTCTGTTTTACCTTCTGGTTGTTGTTTCATCTATATTTTTATTTTTGTATTCTTTTTTTTTTTTTTTAGCATGAACCCATGTCCCCTGCATTGGCAGGCAGACTCTCAACCACTGCGCCACCAGGGAAGCCCTTATTTTTGTATTCTTTCTAACATATCTGTTAATTACCTAGTCTAATTTTCTTTCTTTACTTTGTTATTTTTCTCCTTTTTTTTTTTTTTTTTTTTTTAGGCCAAACAACCAGTAAGACAGGAACACAGTCCCACTCATAAAAAAAAAGAGGGGGGGTGACAAAAACATATCTCGCAGATGAAGGAGCAAGGTAAAATCCTACAAGACCAAATAAATGAAGGGGAAATAGGCAATCTACCTGAAAAATAATTCAGAGTAATGATAGTAGAGATGATCCAAAGTCTCGAAAATAAAATGGAGGCACGGACTGAGACAATACAAGAAATGTTTAACAAAAATCTAGAAGAACTAAAGAACAAACAGAGATGAACAACACAATAACTGAAATGAAAAATACACTAGAAGGAAGCAATAACAGAATAACTGAGTCAGGAGAATGAATAAGTGAGCTATAAGATGAAATGGTGGAAATAACTGCCAAGAAACAGAATAAAGAAAAAAGAATGAAGATAATTGAAGGCAATCTCAGAGACATCTGGGCAACACTAAACACACCAACATTCAAAGTATAGGGTCCCCGAAGAAGAAGAGAAAAAGAAATGGTCTGAGAAAATATTTGAAGAGATTATAGTGTAAAACTTCCCCAACATGGGAAAGAAAAGAGTCACCCAAGTCCAGGGAGCCCATAGAGTCCCATACAGGATAAACCCTAGGAGAAACATCCACAACACATATTAATCAAACTAACAAAAATTAAATTCAAAGAAAAAATATAAAAGCACTAAGGGAAAAACAAAAAATAACATATAAAGGAATCCCCATAACGTTATCAGCTGATTTTTCAGCAGAAACTGCAGGCCAGAAGGGAGTGGCAGTATATACTTAAAGTGATGAAAGAGAAAAACCTACAAGCAAGATTACTGTACCCAGCAAGTATCTCATTTGATTTGAGAAATCAAAGGCTTTTCAGAGAAGCAAAAGCTAAGAGAATTAAGCACCACCAAAGCAGCTTTACAACAAATGCTAAAGAAACTTATTCTAGGTGGTAAACACAAGAGATGAAAAAGACCCACAAAAACAAACCCAAAACAATTAAGAAAGTGGTGATAGGAACATACATATTGATAATAACCTTGAATATAAATGGATTAAATGTCCCAAGCAAAAGACACAGCCTCGGTGAATGAATACAAAAACATGACCCATATATATGCTGTCTACAAGAGACCCACTTCAGACCTAGGGACACATACAGACTGAAAGTGAAGGGATGGAAAAAGATATTCCATGCAAATGGAAATCAAAAGAAAGCTGGAATAGCAATACTGGTATCAGATAAAATAGACTTTAAAATAAAGACTGTTACAACAGATAAGGAAGGCAGTGGTTGAGAGTCCGCCTGAAAAAAAATTAAAAAAAAATAAAGACTGTTACAACAGATAAGGAAGGACACTACATAATGATCAAAGGATCAATCCAAGAAGAAGGTATAACAATTGTAAATATTTACGCACCCAACATAGGAGCACCTAAATACATAAGGCAAATGCTAACAATCATGAAAGGGGAAATCGGCAGTAACACAATAATAGTAGGGGACTTGAACACCCCACTTACACCAATGGACAGATCATTCAAACAGAAAATCAATAAGGAAACACAAGTTTTAAATGACACAATAGGCCAGATAGATTTAACTGATATTTATAGAACATTCCACCTGAAAGTGGCAGAATACACTTTCTTCTCAAGTGCACATGGAACATTCTTCAGGATAGATCACATCTTGGGTCACAAATCAAGCCTCAGAAAATTTAAGAAAATTGAAATCGTATCAAGCATCTTTTCTGACCACAATGCTGTGAGAATGGTAATCAGTTACAGGAAAAAAACTGAGAAAAACACAAATACATGGAGGCTAAATGGTGCTCTACTAATTAACCAAGATATCACTGAAGAAATCAAAGAAGAAATTTAAAAATACATAGAAACAAGTGACAACGAAAACATGACGCCCCAAAACCTATGGGACGCAGCAAAAGCAGTTCTGAGAGGGGAATTTATAGCAATTCAATCTCACCTCAAGAAACAAGGAAAATCTCAAATAAACAATCTAACCCTGCACCTGAAGCAACCAGAGAAAAAGAACAAAGAAAACCCAAAGTCAGTAGAAGGAAAGTAACCATAAAGATCAGAACAGAAATAAATGAAATAGAAACAAAGAAAACAATAGCAAAGATCAATAAAACTAAAACCGTTTCTTTAAGAAGATAAACAAAATTGATAAACCCTTAGCCAGACTCACCAAGAAAAGAAGGGAGCAGATGCAAATCAATAAAATTAGAAATGAAAAAGAAGAAATCACAACAAACACCACAGAAATACAAAGGATTATAAGAGACTACTACAAACAATTATACACTAATAAAATGGACAACCATGAAGAAATGGACAAATTCTTGGAAAGGTACAATTTTCCAAGACTGAATCAGGAAGAATTAGAAAATATAAACAGACCTATCACAAGTAATGAAATTGAGACTGTAATTAAAAATCTTCCAACAGGGCTTCCCTGGTGGTGCAGTGGTTGAGAGTCCGCCTGCTGATGCAGGGGATACGGGTTTGTGCCCTGGTCTGGGAAGATCCCACATGCTGCGGAGCAGCTAGGCCCGTGAGCCATGGCATTGAGCCTGCACGTCTGGAGCTTGTGCTCCGCAACGGGAGAGGCCACAACAAAAGACCAAAAACAGAAAAAAAAAAAAAAAAAAATCTTCCAACAAACAAAAGTCCAGGAATGGATGGCTTCAGAGGCGAATTCTATCAAACATTTAGAGAAGAGCTAACACTGATCCTTCTCAAACTTCAAACAAGTTGCAGAGGGAGGAACACTCCCAAATTCATTATATGAAGTCACCATCACCCTGATACCAAAACCAAAAAAAGATATCACAAAAAAAGAACATTATAGACCAATAACACTGATGAACATAGATGCAAAAATCCTGAACAAAATACTAGCAAACACAATCCAACAACATATTAAAAGGATCATACACCATGATCAAGTGGGGTTTATCCCAGGAATGCAAGGATTCTTCAATATATGCAAATCAATCAATGTGATACACCATATCAACAAATTAAGGAATAAAACCCATATGATCATCTCAATAGATGCAGAAAAAGCAAAATTCAACACCCATTTATGATAAAAACTCTACAGAAAATGGGCATAGAGGGAAACTACCTCAACATAATAAAGGCCATGTATGACAAACCCACAGCAAACATCATACTCAATGATGAAAAACTGAAAGCATTTCCACTAAGATCAGGAACAAGACAAGGATGTCCACTCTAGCCACTCTTATTCAACATACTTTTGGAAGTCCTAGCCATGGCAATCAGAGAAGAAAAAGAAATAAAAGGAATACAAATTGGAAAAGAAGAAGTAAAACTGTCACTGTTTGCCAATGACATGATCCTATACATAGAAAATCCTAAAGATGCCACCAGAAAACTACTAGAGCTAATCAATGAATTTGGTAAGGTTGCAGGATACAAAATTAATGCACAGAAATCTCTGGCATTCCTATACACTAGGAACAAAAAATCAGAAAGAGAAATTAAGGAAACAATCCCATTTACCATTGCAAAAAACACGAATAAAATACCTACAAATAAACCTACCTAAAAAGGCAAAAGACTTGTACCCAGAAAACTATAAAACACTGATGAAAGAAATCAAAGATGGCATAAACAGATGGGGAAATATGCCATGTTCTTGGATTGGAAGAATCAATATTGTGAAAATGACTATACTACCCAAAGCAATCTGCAGCCTCAATGCAATCCCTATCAAGCTACCAACGGCATTCTTCACAGAATTAGAACAAGAAATTTACAATTCATATGGAAACACAAAAGACCCTGAATAGCCAAAGTAATCAGAAAGAAAAATGGAGCTGGAGGAACAGGCTCTCAGACATCAAACTATACTACAAAGCTACAGTAATCAAGACAGTATGGTACTGGCACAAAAATAGAAATATAGATCAATGGTACAGGATAGAAAGCCCAGAGATAGACCCACGCATATATGGTCACCTAACTTATGACAAAGGAAGGAGAACATACAATGGAGAAAGACAGCCTCTTCAATAAGTGGTGCTGGGAAAACTGGACAGCTACATGTAAAAGAATGAAATTAGAACACTACCTAACACCATACACAAAAATAAGCTCCAAATGGATTAAAGATCTAAATGTAAGACCAGATACTATAAAACTCTTAGAGGAAAACATAGGAAAAACACTCTTTGACATAAACCACAGCAAGATCTTTTTTGACCCACCTCCTAGAGTAATGAAAATAGAAGAAAAAATAAATGGGACCTAATGAAACTTAAAAGCTTTTGCACAGCAAAGGAAACCATAAACAAGATGAAAAGACAATCCTCAGAATGGGAAAAAATATTTGCAAATGAACCAAGGGACAAAGGATTAATATCTAAAATATGCAAACAGCTCATGGAGTTCAATATCAAAAAAACAAACAATCCAATTAAAAAATGGGCAGAAGACCTAAATAGACATTTCTCCAAAGGAGACATACAGATGGTCAAGAGGCACATGAAAAGATGCTCAGCATCACTAATTATTAGAGAAATGCAAATCAAAATTACAGTGAGGTATCACCTCACACTGGTCAAAATGGCCATTATCAAAATTCTAGAAACAATAAATGCTGGAAAGGGTGTGGTCAAAAGGGAACCCTCTTGCACTGTTGGTGGGAATGTAAATTGGTACAACCACTATGGAGAACAGTATGGAGGTTCCTTAAAAAACTAAAATTAGAACTACCATATGACCCAGCAATCCCACTACTGGGCATATACCCTGATAAAACCATAATTCAAAAAGAGACACGTACCACAATGTTCATTTCACCACTATTTACAATAGCCAGGACATAGACATGGAAGCAACCTAAATGTCAAATGACAGATGAAAGGATAAAGAAGATGTGGCACATGTATACAATGGAATATTACTCAGCCATAAAAAGAAACGAAAATGAGTTATTTGTAGTGAGGTGGATGGACCTAGAGTCTGTCATACAGAGTGAAGTAAGTCAGAAAGAGAAAAAAAATACCGTATGCTAATGCATATATATGGAATCTAAAAAAGAAAAGTGGTTCTGAAGAACCTAGGGACAGGACAGGAATAAAGACATAGACATAAAGAATGGACTTGAAGGTCCAGGGTGTGGAGTAGGAAGCTGGGGTGAAGTGAGAGTAGCATGGACATATATACACTAACAAGTATAAAATAGCTAGTGGGAAGCAGCAGCATAGCACAGGGAGGTCAGCTTGGTGCTTTGCAATGACCTAGAGACGTGGGATAGGGAGGGTGGGAGGGAGGCTCAGGAACAAGGGGATATGGGGATATATGTATGCATATGGCTGATTCATTTTGTCGTACAACAGAAACTAACATAGTATGGTGAAGAAATTATAGTCCAATAAAGATCTATTAAAAATTTAGATTAGTAAAAAGCATTATTTTTAAATTTAGAGGGAATGTTGGAGTTTGATATTATTGCAATCCGAGGACTCTGTAGAATATAAAATATTGAGTACCTGTCATTAGGGCTGGGAAATTTGTTTGCTTTCCTAATAATTATTCCAATTTTATATAAAGATTAAAAGTAGATTTTTTCATAAACACAAACCTATTTTTGCAGCATTTTTGGTGATAAGATTGAAACATCAGTCAATAGGACATGGATTGAATAAATCAAGTGCATCCTCCTAAGAGAGCACTGGGCAGCTGTGACATAAGGAGTAACTTCTTTTGACTATGCAGACCTAAATTATCAGTGACTATCAGAATACTTCGTGCAGTTAGCTTTATTTTGGCAAGTAAGTGAATATAATTCATATAGTTTATGCACTTCTATATATTTATGCATTTATATCTTAATGGAAAAATTAAAACTATACAAGTGGGCAACTGTGAGGTGGGGAGAAGGAAGAGGATAGAGGAGAAAGGAGGAAACTATATTTCTCAGAAAGTACTTGTTTTGTTTTGTTTTAGAATTATATAATTATTGTGCCTGAATAGGTATAATAAAATAGTTTAAGATATAGTCAAATAAAACAAAACTAAAAAAAAAAGATAATCACATTAGCAGTTGTATATAGAGACTTTAAAATATTTTTATGCTTATGTATATAAATAGATGTATTATTATATACTTTGTTCTTTTTATACAAATGGGAAATATTTTATGTAACTTGTTCTATGAGCTGATTTTTATTTGTATAACAGTATATCATAGGTACCTTTGAACGACCATATATAATAATAGTTAACTCCTATATACTTCTTACTATGTACCAGGCACTATTTTAAGCACTTTCTGTATTAACTCCTTTAATCCTTCCAATAACTCCATTTCACAGATAAGGAAGCTGAGATGCAGCACTTAAGTGACTTACCCACAATGCTATGTCTAGTAAGTAGTAAAGCTGGAATTTGAACCCAGGCAGGATGGTACCAGAGGCCTCACTTCTCTCTTGTGCTTCTCCAAAAAGAGAGGCTACCTTTCCATTTTCATGGTTAGTTTATGAATAGAAATCAAGAAACAAGAGCTCTACTATTATATCTCAAAAACAGAAACAGATGGTAGATTAATCCTGTTTTGGCAAAAAATATTATTAAAGTAATAATGAGGTATATCTCTACATGTATAAATTTGAGTGATTTTTTCCTTTATAATTTTCTTTGTGATTCGAATGTCTGATTAGGTGTTTTTTAATCGAAAAAACTAGTAAAGTCATTTTCATTTTGAATATAATAACCAGAATATATTAAGTCAAAATTGGTGCTGCATTAGTTTCAAAAAATATTTTTAAATTATAGCCACTATGAATGGTAAACATCAAAAACATATTCAGTACACAATCTGCTGATTAATAATAATAACTAATATATATTGAGTTCTTATGTACTTCGACTATACTAGATGAGTGCTTTACATGCATTTTATCATTTAATCCTCAAAATTCTCTATTATTTAATCTCTGTTTTATGGTCGAGGAACCTGAGGTTTAGATTGGTTAAGCCACTTGCCAGAGGTCATATAGTTACTGAGTAGCAATGATTTGAACCAAAGATGAATCCACAGTCCATATCCTTTGTCTGTGTGCTCAGCTGCCTTCAGACTTGAGTGTAACAACTTTGCCAGAGTGTAGTTTATACATTCTCATGTTCATGGAAAATCCCTCAGTAAAATCATTTGAAGTCTAATGGCACTGAAAATATATTCAACAGCTTTTATAAATGTCCCGATTTAAAGAAAAATGTTCTGTACATTATACACTAATAATTGAAAAAGTATGAGTTTCAAATAAATATCTTACTGCTCTACATAGTACCCTAGACATAGATTGCATGTTGACCTCTATGTGTTGTGAGTAGGCCAAAGGCTTATAGGTCTCAAATGCTGCCTAAAATTCCCACTCAGATTTTCCTTTAAGTTTGTGCATTTCAGGCCTAAGTGTTATCTGGAAGGCTTATGCTTGAAACTACTGATATTATCAGTCATAAATCTTTTAAGTAATTTCATTTTTATTAGATGCCTAAGTCTGTAATCTGGCTGGGCTCAGGGCAGCTACATTTTGTTAAGGAGGAAGCTTATCTAGAAAAATCCTAGAGCAATGGCTTAAGGATTGGGGAAGTACAAAGGATGCACAGCAGTACTGGACGGCCGAGAGGTGAGTAAGGGGAGGCGCCAAGGACAGACTTGGCCTGCTAAGCAGTTTCACCAGAGATAAATTCTACAGGTAAGTCACTGGTGAGGGACATGTTTGTATAATCTCAGTAAACAGTCAAACAGATGTCATTCGATGAGAATGGCCTTTTTGATGGTTTTAAAAGTACAGTTTCTACATAATTATATTAAATTACTGTTTGTAAAAATTCTATCTACTCTATAAAGTTTATAGTAGCCCTTTTGCCAGGCTTTATCATTCTCAGTACCATTGATCTTTAATACTGACTTACACATTTAAGAGAAAATTAAAAGTAAAAGCAAAATTGAGAGAAGAGGGCTTTCCTGACTTTTAAATATGGGTAGGAACTGTATGTATTTCCAAAAGAAGAATGAAAAGTATGTGTATATATTGTATGATGCCTTAAGTGTGAATACAATAGCTCTATGTCAGTTTTAGGGGATATCCTAAAAGATATGGCAAACTGAATTTTTTATTCTTCTATCTATGACTGAGGCAACCCTCCAGAAACACTTAGACTCATAATTCTGGTTCCCTCAGAACTTTGGCTTGCACAGAGCTACAGTTGGTTAGACTTCTCTCTACCTCATGGCATCCAGTCAAAAATTTGACTCAATTTTTTAAAATTAATTAATTTATTTATTTTTGGCTGTGTTGGGTCTTCATTGCTGAGTGCAGGGTTTTGCTAGTTGTGGTGAGCAGGGACTACTCTTTGCTGTGGTTCGCAGGCTTCTCCTTGTGGTGGGCTCTCTTGCTGCGGAGCATGGGCTCTAGAGCGCAGTCTCAGTAGTTGTGGCACACGGGGCATGCCACATGCTCCGGGGCATGTGGGATCTTCCCGGACCAGGGCTCCGACCCGTGTCCCCTGCATTGGCAGGCAGATTCTTAACCACTGCGCCACCAGGGAAGTCCCTTAACTCAATTTTTAACCTGAGTTTTAAACTAAGTTATTTTAAGTTGTAGATCCCTGGCCAGTTTGTATGTGAGTTGTCCTGGGACAACGTCTCCCACTCAGGCTAGTCAGGTGTGGCTATAGGGGAGGCAGACACTACAGAATATCTAGTATTACAATTAAAAATCTTAAATAAACATACAGGTCATTTATATTAAGCATATTAGAAATACAGTTATTTACAGAAGAATAGTAAGCACATCTATGAAATTTTTTAGACATTTAAAAACCAACGTGTAATGTCTAATCTCTCTAATTTATACTTAAAAGTTTCACCATGATAGATGTTCTAGAATGATTAGGACCTGAGAGCTACCAGGGGATTCTTATCTGTCATTCTTCTGTTCAGCTATGCAAGGCTCCTTCAGATGAACATATCTAACAGAAGTACATTAAAATCAAAAGTACCCTAAAATCCAGACTTCACTCTTCTGTGCGGCAATCACCTGGCCTTTCATTCCTAAGAATGCAGGTAAGGTTCTTAACTTTCCCTTCTGCAATGGAATGTCACCTCTGCCACTTCTGTGTCTTTCTGTTTGTTTGTTTGTTTTCCTAGTACATATTTATCTTATAACTGAAAGTTTGTACTTTTTGACTGCCTTCATCCAATTCCTTCTTCTCTTACCCGCTGCCTCTGGCAACCACAAATCTGATCTTTTTTTCTATGAGTCAGTTAGTTTTTGAAGTATAATTGACCCACAGTGCTATGCCAGTTCCTGTTACACAGCACAGTGATGCAGTATTTCAGTACATTTCAAAATGATCACCACAATAAGTCTAGTTTTGATCTCTCACCACAGAAAGATATTACATAGTTATTGACTATGTTCCCCATGCTGTACATTTCGTACCCATGACTCATTGATTTTGCAAGTGGAATTTTGTACCTCTTAATCTCCCTTTCCTATTTCTTTCTTTCCCCCACCTCCCTCCCCTCTGGTAACCACCTGTTTGTTCCGTATCTATAACTCTTTCTGTTTTGTTATGTTTGATCATTTGTTTTGTTTTTTTAGATTGCACATGTAAGTGAAATCATACAGTATTTGTCTTTCTCTGTCTGACTTATTTCACTTGGTTTAATTCCCTCTAGGTTCATGCACACTGTGGCAAATGGCAAGATTTCATTCTTTTTTATGACTAATATTCCATTGTGTATAAATATATACATATACCACTTGTTCCTTATTCATTCATCTTTTGATTGGCACTTAGGTTCGTTTCATATCTTGGCTATTGTAAATAATGCTGCAATGAACATAGGGGTGCATATATCTTTTCTAATTAGTGTATTTGTTTTCTTTGGACAAATACCAGGAGTGGAATTGCCAGATTGTATGGTAGTTTTATTTTTAGTTTTTTGAGGAAGCTTCATACTGTTTTCTGTAGTAGCTGCACCAATTTATATTCCTACCAATAGTGTACAAGATTTCCCTTTTCTCCATATCCTTACCAACACTTGTTATTTGTTGTCTTTTTGACAATAGTCATTCTTACAGGTGTGAGGTGATATCTCATTGTGGTTTTGATTTGCATTTCTGTGATATTGAGCATCTTTTCATGTACCTGTTGGCCATCTGTATATCTTCTTTGGAAGAATGTCTATTCATATCCTCTGCCCATTTTTTAATCAGGTTTTTTGTTTTATTGATGTTGAGTTATATGAGTTTTTGCACATTTTGTATATTAACCCTTATTGGATATGTTGTTTGCAAAATCTTCTCCCATTCAGTAGGCAGCCTTTTCATTTTGTTGATAGTTTCCTTTGCTGTTCAAAAGCTTTTTAGTTTGATGTAGTCCCATTTGTTTATTTTTGCTTTTATTTCCCTTGCCTGAGGAGACATATCCAAAAATACGTTACTAAGACTGATGTCAAAGAGTGTGCTCCCTATATTTTATTCTAGAAATTTATGGTTTCAGGTTTTAAATTTAAGTCTTTAATCCATTCTGAATTTATTTTTGTGCATGGTGTGAAAAAGTAGTCCAATTTGATTCTTTTGCATGTAGCTGTCTAGTTTTCTCAACACAATTCATTGAAGGGGCTGTTTTTTCCCCATTGTATATTCTTGCCTCCTTTGTCTTGGACTGCCCATCTAAGTTTGGTCTCATTTATGGGCTCTGTTTTTTTTTTAATTGTGATTAAAAAGATACTTAAGGGCTTCCCTGGTGGCGCAGTGGTTGCGAGTCCGCCTGCCGATGCAGGGGACATGGGTTCGTGCCCCGGTCCGGGAGGATCCCACATGCCATGGAGCAGCTGGGCCCGTGAGCCGTGGCCGCTGAGCCTGCACGTCCGGAGCCTGTGCTCCACAACGGGAGAGGCCACAGCAGTGAGAGGCCCGCGTACCGCAAAAAAAAAAAAAAAAAAAAAAGAAAAAGAATATACTTAATATGAAACTTGCCCTCTTAACAAACTTTTAAGTATACAGTACAGTATTGTTAATTATATACATATTGTTGTACAACAGATATCTAGAACTTTTTCATCTTGTATGACTAAAACTTTATGCCTATTGAAGCAGCCAACTCCCATTTCCCCCTTCTCACAGACCCTGACAACCACCATTTTATTTTCCACTTCTATGGGTTTAACTACTTTAGCTATCTCATATAAGTGGAATCATACAGTGTTTTTCTTCTGTGACTGGCTTATTTCTCTTAGCTTAATGTCCTCAAGGTTCATCCATATTGTCACACGTGGCAGGATTTCTTTCCTTTCTAGGGCTGAATAACATTCAACTGTATGTACATACCACATTTTATCCATGTGTCTGTGGATGGGCCATTAGATTGTTTCCACATCTTGGCTATTGTGGATGATGCAGCAATGATTATAGGAATGGAATATCTCTTTGAGATACTATTTTCAATTCTTTTGGATAAATACCCAGAAGTAGAATTGCTAGATTACATGGTAGTTCCTTTTTTAATTTTTTGAGGAGCCTCCATACTGTTTTCCACAGTGGTTGCACCATTTTACATTCCCAGCATCACCCAAGTGTTTCAGTTTCTCCACATCATTGCTAACATTTGTTGTTTTCTATTGTTTCGATAATGGCAATCCTAACAGGTGTGAGATATCTCACTGTGGTTTTGTCTTGCATTTCCCTAAGAATTAATGATGTTGAGCATCCTTTCATATACCTGTTGGCCATTTGTATGCCTTCTTTAGATAAATGTTTATTCAAGTCCTTTGCCCCATTTAAAAATCGGTTTATTTGTTTTTATGTTATTGTGTTGTATGTAAGGAGTACATTATATACTTTGCATATTAACTCCTTATCAGATATATGATTTGCAGATATTTTCTCTATTCTGTAGGGTTTCTTTTTACTCTGGTGATTGTTTCCTTTGCTGCACAGAAGCTTCCAATTTTGATGTGGTCCCACTTGTCTATTGTTGCTCTTGTTGCCTGTTTTTTCAGTGTTAAATCCAAGAAATCATTGTCAAGGTCAGTGTTTTGAAGCTTTTCCCCTATAGTTTTTTCTAAGTTTTATAGTTTCAGGTCTTACATTTAAGTCTTTGATCTCTTTTGAGTTGATTTTTGTGTATGGTATAAGATAAGGATCCAGTTTTTTTTTCTTTTTTTGCATGTGGATATTCAGGTTTCCCAGCACTGTTAGTTGAAGAAACTATCCTTTCCCCATTATTTAGTCATGGCACCCTTGTTGAAGACCATTTGACCATGTCTGCATGGGTTTATTTCTGGGCTCTCTATTCTGTTCCATTGGTCCATATGTCTGTCTTTAGGCCAGTACCATACTGTTTTGAATACTGTAATATTGTAATATGTTTTGAAATCAGGACGTATGAGGCTTCTAGCTTTGTTCTTCTTTGTCAAGATTGTTTTGGCTAATCAAGGTCCTCTGTGGTTCTATATGAATTTTCAGATTTGTTTTTATATTTCTGTAATAATGGCAGAATAATGTAAAATGGCATTGGCATTTTGATAGGGATTGCATTGAAGCTGTCAATTACTTCTGGTAGTATAGATACTTTAACAATGTTATGTCTTCCAATCCATAAACACAAGATGTCTTTCCATTTATTTGTGTTATTTTAAATTTCTTTCAGCAATGTTTTATAGTTTTCAATGTACAAGTCTTTCACTTCCTTGGTTAAGTTAATTCCTAAGTATTTTAATATTTTTTTTAAATTGTTTATTTATGTATTTATTTATTTATTTATTTATTTATGTATTGTTGGCTGTTTTGGGTCTTCTTTGCTGCACACAGGCTTTCTCTAGTTGCAGCAAGCAGGGGCTACGCTTCGTTGCGGTGCACAGGCTTCTCATGGTGGTGGCTTCTCTTGTTGCAGAGCTTGGGCTCTAGGTGCATGGGCTTCAGTAGTTGTGGCACGTGGGCTCAGTAGTTGTAGCTCGTGGGCTCCAGAGCACAGGCTCAATAGTTGGGCCACATGGGCTTAGTTGCTCCACGGCATGTGGGATCTTCCTGGACTAGGGCTCGAACTCATGTCCCCTGCATTGGCAGGCGGATTCTTAACCACTGCACCACCAGGGAGATCCTCCTAAGTATTTTATTCTTTTTAATGATATATTTAAATGGGATTGTTTTTTTAATTTCCTTCTAAGATTTTTCATTGTTAATATATGGAAATACTACTGATTTTTGTATGCTGATTTTTTTATCCTGCAACTTTACTCAACTTGTTTATTATTTCTAACATTTTCTTTTTGGTGGAATCTTTTAGGGTTTTCTACATATAAGATTATGTTATTTTCAAGCAGAGATAATTTTACTTTTTCCTTTTTAAAACTGTGATGCCTTTTCTTTTTCTTTCCTAGTTGCTCTAGCTAGGACTACAGTATTATGTTGAATATTAATGGCAAACATGACATTCTTGCCTTGTTCCTGATCTTAGAGGAAAAGCTTTCAGTTTTGTACCATTAAGTATGATGTTAACTATGGGCTTGTCATACATGGCTTTTATTATGTTGAATTAATTTCCTTTTATTTCTAGTCTGTTGAGTGTTTTTATCATGAAATGTGTTAAATTTTGTCAAATATGATCATGCGATATTTTTCTACTTCTATTAATGTGGTGAATCATTTTTTTTTTTTTAATGTTGAAACATCCTTGCATCCCAAGGATGAGTCCCACTTGGTCATGGTGTATAATCCTTTCAATGTGTTATTGGATCCAGTTTGCTAGTATTTTGCTGAGGATTTTTGCATCTACATTCATCAGGGATATTGGCCTGTAGTCTTTTTTTTTTTTTTTTTTTTTTTTTTTTTGCTGTACGCGGGCCTCTCACTGTTGTGGCCTCTCCCGTTGCGGAGCACAGGCTCCGGACGCGCAGGCTCAGCGGCCATGGCTCACGAGCCCAGCCACTCCACGGCATGTGGAATTTTCCCAGACCGGGGCATGAACCCGTGTCCCCTGCATCGGCAGGCAGACTCTCAACCACTGTGCCACCAGGGACGCCTGGCCTGTAGTCTTATTTCTTGTCTTTGCCTTTGGTATCAGGGTAATGTAGACCTCATAAAATGAGATTGGAAGTATGCCCTCTGAGACAGACCAGACAGAAACCAGTCTCTCGGGCAGCCTCTGAAAAGTCAGAATGTTAGACACATGCTCCAACTTTTCCCCTCCTCTGGAAGAAGCTGGGGCGAGTGGGAGTTTCCTCCTGATCATGCTATACCTGGGGCAGGGAGGCTCTGGAGAGTGGGTGCCATGAATTTTCTTGTTGGCTTTGATGCAGCTGGTTTCATGCTTGCCTGTGGCACAGGAGCCTCTTAACTTTTGGGTTTTCTCACAAAGGGAATTGGTCTATGTATTGTAGTTAATTTGGTGTCTCAGTGTGAGAGGGAGAGTCTTGAGCTTCTTATTCTACTGTCTTGCTCATCACCCCCTACTTCTGTGTCTTATATCAAGCATTCATAATAATAAATAAGCATTTTAGAGAATTCAAGCATTAAATTATTGGAATCTTGCACTTAATCAGTGGTCAGTTGAGAGCTGATATTTAAAAGAGAGAAAAATCTAAGGGACAAATTAATGATATATTTCTTTAGGTTATGCTAATGTTATTTCTGCATTATTAGATTATTAGGAATTAAAGTTTCCAGATCTTTTGTTAAGCCACTGTCATGTTGCTCCTTTTGATAATGGACACTAAATAGCAAAATGAGCAATGTTTTTTAAAAAATTGAGATATAATTCATATGCCATAATATTTACTCTTTTAAAGTATAATGAACATGTTTTTGGCTAGAGTTTTATAAAAATCCCCAAACCTTTTATTGGATATTTCTTCTATTATTCTATTCCCTTCATCCCCTAAAAGAAAAGGATATGATATTTATTAATAATGTAATAAAGGCATGTCTGTAACAAGCTTAGACAACATTATCCAAGTATATGTTTTGGCAATAAAACTGAATAACTTGGAAATATTGGCAGTTGCTAAGAATTACTTTAGTACTCAGAACATTTTTTATAGCCTCTGTACTCCTGTGTCAGTAACAAAATTGATTTTAAGTATTAAAATGCCTTTAAAAGCGTTATCCCTCTTTTTGAATTATCATTTTACCTCTCTGTTCTGTCTTAATATATGAATATTCAGTTTGAACATGCATCATATAGAGAGGGATTTAGACTCCAGTAAGTCAGAGGAAGTGTGTAGTTTAAATTTTCATTCTTTAATCCATTATCATTCTTTTGATTTTAAGTTCATGAATTTCTTTCTCCTCCCTCACTCCCTCCCTCCCTCCCTTCCTTCTTTCCTCTCTCTTTCCTTTCATTCTTATTTAACTGCTGCTAGTCTGACCAATCCAAAACACAAATATGAAATGAAAAAAAGGTCTTTGAGTATCAAAGAAGGAAAAAAGAGCCATTTACAAAGCTGATGTACGTTAAAATAGAGGAAGGCCAGATAAATTCTTATACATAATGTTAAGGCTATTGACTTAAAATTGGTTATTTGCTCTTCTCAGGTAACTCTCATGATTGACGTGTTTCCCAAAATTGGAAATTAAATTAAGGAGTAGAAGGTGGAGCCAAGCAAGTGCCACTGGAAGGTTCTCCTTATACAGGTAGAGATGAAGTAAATGTCTCCAGTTATTACAGAGGCTGGGGTTGTTTATTTTGGAGGAAAACACAATTATATTAGAACTTGAGGCTATTTTATACTGTATAATAACTGATACTTATGAATATAATTATATTTGTAGGCTCTTTTTGGCAAGTAGGTATGTTTATAATTATTTTATACCTTTATAACTCGATTATAAAATTAGTTTCTATTAAAGTGTAAAGGAAAGGTGTAAAGGAAAGGAAAATCATCTGTAATTCTTCCACCCAGAGATAGATACTCATGAATGTTTGAATGTAATCGGATATATATCTTCTTAAAAATTAGTATTATACTATATAAATATATGTAGTATAAGTGCCTGACAGTAAGCTTTTTTGATTGTAATATAAATGCCTGACATTTAACTTTTGATTGCTGAGGCATCTGTTTCAAAGGCATCCATCTCGAATCAACTTATTATCAGCTATATGACACAGGTGCTAGCAAAACAGTAACCCTTCTTTTCCCTTCCTGCACCCTAATTCCTGCTCTTATGTTTTAAATAAAGAGTAAGCCCACGAAACCCTAGGGACCCCATCCTTGACCCCAGTAAAGGCAGAACCCCAGATACACGCTTTCTCCCTCTCTCTCAACCTGCAGCTTCCCTGCGTGGCCCTCAGGTGTGTGCCATGTATTCTCTAAGAGCTGTGAGTAATAACCTTGTCTTTTCAATGTTCCTTGATAGTTGTTGCTGAGGTATGTGTTGCAATCATAATAAGAACCACAAGGGCAGATCCAGCCACAACATTGGCTCTGTTGCAGGAAATGTGTTGGGGAGCTGCCACAAGTAGTACAGTGCCCCAAGCATTCCTAGCATTGCTGTCAGTAGATTGAGACTAACATGAAACAATGTATGTAGTTTTGTGACTAGATATCTTACTAAACTCTCCTATTAGTTTTAGTCTTTGCTTTTTCCATTTCTTCTCTTACATTTTTAGTTGGATAACAGTATCATCTGAAAATAAAAATAATTTTGACCCTTCGGGTACAATAGCTGTACATCATATTTTTGTTTCTTAACCTATTTATTGTACTGAAATTTCTAGTCAGTGTTTAATAACTGTTGCTGACTTGTTACCAACTTTACTTATTTATTTAAATAATGTCTTTTTTTAAAAATTTATTTGGTTGCACCAGGTCTTAGTTGCAACAGGCAGGCTTACTTAGTTGCAGCATGCATGTGGGATCTAGATCTCTCCCCCGCCTCCTGTATTGGGAGCGCAGAGTCTTAACCACTGTGCCAACAGGGAAGTCCCTTGTTATTGTCTTTAAAGGAAATATTTCTAGTGCACCAAGGAGGACTTTTTTCTGCTTCAGCCTCACAGATTCTCCCCACTCCACCTTCCTTTTTCTGCCACAGGGCATTTTCATAAGCTGTTTCCTCAAACTGCCTCTTCTTTTCACCTTAATAACACTTACTAAATCTTTATAGAGATTTCAGTTTAAACATTTCTTCAGAGAGGTTTCCTTGACACCCATAGGGCTCTTTAAAGTCTCCTTAATATCTGTTCTTTCCTTTTCCCATGCTTAATTTTGTGTATTTGTGGTTCTTTTTTATTTGTGGATTCAAATTTCTGGAAAATTGTGTGTTTGTATTTTCTCCCAAGACATCTTTCTTTCATTTATTTACTTATGCATTCATTTCACACAAATGTTTCAAGCCCACTTTATATGGAGAGCACTGTATTGGGCACTAGAGATTCAGTGGTGAAATGATCAGATATCGTCCTTGCCTTTGTGATACTTATAATCTAGCAGTGAATAAGTAATGTAATTGTGATAAGAGCTAGGGTGTGTGGATGCATATACAAGAAGGAGTTAACCCATATGGGTGTCAAGGAAACCTCTGCAGAAATAATGTTTAAACTGAGATCTCTATTGATTTAGTACGTGTGATTTAGGTGAAGAAGAGGCAGATATCATTGCAGTTTGAGGAAACAGCTTATGAAAATGCCCTGAGGCAGAAAAAGGAGACTAAAAATCACTAGTATGGCTGAAGCATAAACAAAGTCCTATTGTTTTCCTTCACTAATAATAATTTCTGCTTTTATTAATATTATTCCTTTTTCTTCATTTTTAAAGAGCTGCTAATTTTTCTTTCCTCTATTATCTCTTAGTTCATTTTACTAAAAATATTTAAAGTTATACATTTTTTATTGAGTATCACTTAGGCTGTAATAATTTTTAATTTGATGCATTTTTGTTATTTTCTCAATTGTTTCTATTTGTAGTCTTGATTTCCTTTTTTGGATTAAGAAATATTTAGCAAGTAATTTAAGTTAATGTATGTATTATAAAGAATTTATTGTGAGAAGATATTGCTGGCCTAACCTGGGAATGTTTTGTGGATCTTTAGCTGGATTTACCTAAAATAGGAGAGAGCCTCTTTTAAAATCTGTTCTGTCTGGGATGGCTTTATTTTCTTCACAAAGTTATACTTCTAGACTTCAAAATGCTTTTGTCCTATCTCCCTTAGATAATCATTAACTGGAAATCTTCACTGTTGCCAACTAAAATAATTATGGAACTAATATTTTATCTCTATATTTTTATCACATTAATTCATATATATGCTGATATTATACCAAATTGTATCAATTATTGGATAACTGTACACATTTTTAGATTTTTTCAGAGAAAAATTATCATTATATAAGGTAAATGTAGTGGACTATTATATATATATATATATGAACCATTTTTCGTAAGTTAAGGAATACTAAAATCCTTTTTCTGCTATAGATTAAAAGAGATGACTTCAGTGACTTCTCTATTATAATTCAGTGTGAAGCTATGTTTAAATACAACTCAATGTGATGTGCCTGCCTGAGGCAACTGACATTTCAAATTGTGACTCTTTTCACCCGAAAAGCAAGAAGGTCTGCTCTTTCCTGTAGTTGGAGCTATTAAATGAAGTTAATTCAAGAAATCAGAATCTAACTCGTGACTTATTAGATTCTTTCATTTGCATTACAAATCGTTTGAAGGGAATGAAGCAATTGACCAAAAAATATTGAAGAAAGACTAGAGTAAAACATTATTAATTTGAACTCGCTTATTTTTGAATATCTGATCATCTAGGCATAGGGAATGAAAGACAGTGGATGAAATCATTTACAATGGAAATCAATAAGATTTTACAGGGAAGATTAAACTATTCACTAGAACAAACTTTCCAATCACTATCAGTACCTGAGACTTGAAACCAAATATTGCATATTACCCCCACCTCAAACAAATGTAAAATTTCTTTAGCTAAACTGAGTTCCAAACCAAAATATTATATTTTGTTAAAATAATCTCCATATTCACACAGTCTTCTCCCCTCTGTATCTGTGTGTTAGTGTCCAAATTTTTATCTTATAAGGATATCAGCCATTGGATTAGGGCCCCCCTTAATCCAATATGACTCATTTTAACTTGATTACATCCGTAAAGACCCTATTTCCAAATAAGGTTATTTTCACAGGTACCAGGGTTAGGACTTGAACTTGTATCCCTATATTTTTTTAGGGATACAACTCAGCCCACAATAGCACCCATCCTTGCCTTTAATTTTTTCAACCTCCCAATAGCCTTCCTGTTTAAGTATATTCCTCTCAGATTTGTCCTCCTCTTTCTTCTTAGTGACCTTGTTTTAGGTATCATTTTCCTCTCGTGTATCTTCAAACTTTATCTCTTTTCTGGCTGTTTCATCAGCATATAAACATATTCAAGTCATGTTCATATTAAAAGCAACAATGAATCCTACCTATCTCAACCCTATATTTCTTTTTACCTCCTATCCCTTCTCCTTCCTATATCCCTGAACATGTGTCTTATATTCATATTTACTATGTCTTCTCTTCAAATCACTCTTCAATCAACTGAAGTCTGGCTTCTGCCCCACCACTGAGACTGCTTGCTCTTGTCAAGATTTTCAGTGCCCCCTTTGTTGTTAAATCGATGGACACATCTTATTTCTTCTACTCTAAAACTCAGTGCCTCACTGGAATTTTTTGGCCACTCTCGTCTTCTTCAAACCAGACCCTTCAAATCAAATCCCTTGATTTCCATGGTATTTCACTTTCCAGATGTTTCCTCTGAGTGCTTAGCCTTCTTGGAAGGCTTTTCTTCCTCTACTTACTTTATAAATTGTGATGTCCTCCTAGGATTAATTTACCTTTCTTTTCTTACTGTATAATCTTTTTGTGGTTAGTCTTATCTCCTTGCATGTCTTCCACATCAACTATATGATACTGATCTCCCAGAATGTATGTCTTCAGTCCATATTTCTTTTCTGAACTCTAGTGTATATGCAGCTGCCTGTTACACATTATCTCTTGGGTGTCTCACAGGCACTTCAGATGCAACAAGTTAAAATTACTCCTTATCCTATATTATTTTCTTTCTTAGTGAGTGGCACTACTGTCTAGCCAGTTACCCTAGTGAGAAGCCTCAGAGTCGTCATCATAACTCTTCCATTTTCTTTACCTCCATATACAATTTCCTATATATTATGTCTCTTTGTAATGTCTTCAAATTAGTCCTCTTTTCTCCAGCATCACTTGAACTGACTTAGATTAGGCCCCATATTTTCTTCCTAGCTTCTTTAATTATAACATTTTGTCCAGTCCAAACCATTTCCACATTGCTGCCTGTTTGATTTTCCAAAATGCAATCAGATGATTGGATTCGGTGCCCCTTGATGAATCTTTTATATACTCCCCTAGGTTATGTGTTTACCTCTGTGCAACAACATAGATGAGATCTTTTTTTTAACCCCCAGACACTAGCACAGTGTTTATCATATAAAATCCACTCAAAAGTTTTTAAATGAATAAAGTCATCAATATGTACAAGATTAATCTAAATATAGAGTAATAAGAGAAGGTGACAAAGATTGGATTCTTAGGGAAAGATAAATATTTAAGAAGTAGGCAGGGGATGAAACTGGGTAAGAGAAATCAAATGGTGGTCAAAGGTTCTCCAAAGAGTAGAACCAAGAGAGAGTGGAAGTACTTGGTCATACATGCTAGTTTGTCTAGGACAGCACTGAATTACAGCTGCTATACTGACTCCTGTCCAGTTTAGCATTGTTCCAGATTTTTCACTTTTAATGAGAAGTTGTTATGAATAGTTGCATTGAGATAAGCTGGGATGTGTTTGGAGAAATAGTAGATGCCAAGGTATGCTGCCCTGATTCTTCCAAAGACCAAAGAACTCATTTCTCCAGCTACTGGTAGTGGCTGGCAGCAGACAGCTCTCAACTGAATTCTTCTCTAAATGCTTAAAATGTATGGTCTATTAATTTAATTCCAAAGCTTGTCCTCAGAACCACATTGTCTCATCTAATGACTGATAAATGCAGGGAGTTAAAGTCCCATCCTCTTTCTATTTTGGGCAATTATAAGAACCATCCCAGCTCCAGAGCTCCTCATGGGATCAGCAAGGGCCTTTGTTGTGACTGCATTGCTACTCAGTTCTCCCTCTGCCCAGTTCTACTTCTTTTGCTCCTACCACATATTTTGATCCAAGAACACACTCCTACAAACTTCTTGTGTAGTCTCCATCTCTGAGTCTGCTTTATGGGGAACCTGTTGTGTAACATTAGATCTCCACTTTTCACTTCTAGCTACTGCCATGGTCTCATCTAGCAGTATATGAAATGTATGTGCAGTTAACAGATTTCTCACTTTGACACATGGTGAGATCTGAAAGATGACCTTAAGATAACCTGAATCTGTGTCTTGACCCCTCCCAGATGCAATAAACCAATACCTTCCTTTCAAAGACAGCATAATGGTGCTCACTGGTAAAATGAAGCATTTCAACACAGAGGTTAAATTTATTTACCTGTAGCCTAGAAACAGGTAACTCTGACTGCAGGTGGTGGTAGATTTATTCAACGGTGATGTCCCTGACAACACCTGTCGTTCCAGCCATTGTGATGTGGCTTGTGCTACAACATTCAAGACACCCAAGGCTACCAGGCCATTAGTAGGCAGAGTCAGTGGGAAACAAGGAAAATTATTGATTGAGTGTGCATGAAATATGTGCAGAAAATAGAGACTGAACACACCTGTTCTATAGCACATCGTATATATTAAAAACTCTTCTTATAATTGTTTTTTATTTACTGTACAATGAAATTACTTTATAATTTGAGTAACAGTATTGTGTTTTCCAATACACTTTTTCAGCAGTAATGATCTAAATAAAGTGCATGCTTTATTTAGTAAAAAATTTCATACAGAATTTACATTTCTCAAAGAAACTGATGACGAGCAGAATGTATTTTGCACAAAACATTTGTCAATACTGCAACCCACGTGGGGGCCATATCTGGTCACTTGGAAAACAAGAGACACAAATCTGCTGAAGAAGCAGTATCATTTATTTCAAAATTAGCAGTTTTCTGAAAAAGACTGTGTCCAAAGTTGATAATTTTACAAGTGCACTTTCAGAATAAACATGTATACATTACAGTGGAAAGCATGATTTTTTTTCATCTAGATCAAAAAATAATTAAAAAGTAATTTCTTGCTCATTTTTTATTCAAACTTTTTATGTATAGATAGGAAAGGGAAGTGATGGTTCACTTTACCAGTGAATAAATAGCATTAGAGACAGATAAGTAAGAAACTATTAAAGAATATGAACATGTTGGCTTCATCAGCAGAACTTCACAAATAGTCAAATGTTGCCAATTTTATATTAATGTCATCAAATTATTCAAATATAAAGTCAGTTTATTCCAATGATGGTTCAATTTTTCATCCAATTTATGGAATCAAAGTAAAACTTTTGGGAATTTATTATGTCAAAGTGAAACAGCTAATATTTTGAATGTAATTACAAGTTCAGTGATAAAGCTTCTCACTAAAAAGAAAATTATTGGGTTTAACAATGATAATATGAAACAGATTTTATTAAGAAGCACAGCCTTGTGGTAAAAACAGTGTTCTTAGTAAATTAAGAAGCCTATGGAATAGAAATGTACTAGGAATTGTTTGTGGAACACATATGATGTGCAATTGAATCCAAACAGCTGATATTTTAAATAGAAGCCAATCTAAATAGAAGCTTTGGTTGTCAAAATGTAAACATACATATGTACATAGGACAATTAACTTACAAAGTTAACTGCAGTTAATTCAACAAAGAAGCCTATGTTGAATTATAAAACATTTCAGAAAGTATGCACTTTCTCTCTTCATCCATAACCAGTCAGACTGTAGAAATACTTGAGCCTTTGAAGAAGTATTTTGTGAATCAGCCTAAGCTACCATAATGGTATTGGGCTATTTTTAGAAACAGGTACTCCAAATTTGTGTTGAATTTATTCAAAATCAGTTTGAGACCTTAAATGAAAATATTTAATGAATGGAACACCCAACACCTCCAGTTTTTAAAGCTTTTAGAAAATTGCAATTATTAAATAAAAATTCACACAACGGAACATGTTGAACTTTATCCTCACAAGCAAGGAAGTATTGAATAAAGTGTATGAACTTTGATTTCCAAATTCTCTAATTCCACCTTGTAAAATTCAATTTGTAGGAACTTTTAACTGGATAAGTTTACATTATGTCTGGAATGAATAAAATTTAGAAGACAGATTTGCAGCATCTAAATTTGGTGAAGCATTGAAAGGAAACAGGTGACTTTTTAAAAAATACAAATTTATTTATTTATTTAATTTTGGCTGCGTTGGGTCTTCGTTGCTGCACATGGGCTTTCTCTAGTTGTGGTGAGTGGGGACCACTCTTAGTTGTGGTGCACGGGCTTCTCATTGAGGTGGCCTCTCGTTGTGGAGCATGGGTTCTAGGTGTGTGGGCTTCAGTAGTTGTGACACAAGGGCTCAGTAGTTGTGGCTCGCGGGCTCTAGAATGCAGGCTCAGTAGTTGTGGTGCACAGGCTTAGTTGCTCCGCAGCATGTGGGATCTTCCTGGACTAGGGCTCAAACCTGTGTCCCCTGCATTGGCAGGTGGATTCTTAACCACTGCACCACCAGGGAAGTCCCATAGGTAACTTTTTTGACAATTGTAGAAAGGTACTCTGAATGGTGGCCAAAAACTAGTGCTCTGTGGAAATGTTTGGGCTGAAACACTTACACATTTGTGGTGGCTGTGAGATGTGCCTGACAGCACTCCAACCTCAGCTTATGTCTCTTCCACCCAACGTTCCTTCCTCCCTCCTTCACTCAGTGTTAGACTTCCATTGCAGTCTGACAACTCTCCCAGCCTTCTCTAGATCCCTTCCCATTTCCTCTCACAGTATTCCCTTAAGAAAATCCTTCCACATTTAATCCTATATTGGCATCTGCTTCTCAGAAAACTGGGACTAACACACGACATTTTATTTTAAAACATAGAATTGAAAATATCCTTCACTTATATGTAACTTGCTTTTGCTCTGAGCTTATCAGGTACTTCAGCACCCTTAGAGTAATTTTTCAATTGATAATATTTTGGCTTATAGAAAAAGTCGACTGAAGGTGTCAACACTTCAAATTTCTTAACCATAAAATATTATTTTCTTATCCAGATCAGGAAACATTTGAGAGTGAAAGGAAGTGCTAAAATTTATATAAATTTTGAGCTATGTATTTGTTGATGAACAGAGTTCTATCCAGTAACTTTTTTAAAAAGTTAAATTCTTTCTAAAAATATAGAATAACACATATTTCTCTACATGAAAACAAAATTATATTGTAAAAGGTCTTTATATTGAATTTTTAGCTTTAGTGAGGTATGATTGATATAAAAAAGTCACACATTTAATTTATACATTCCGATGAGTTTAGACATATGCATACAACCATGATACCATCACCAAAACCAAGGCACTGTACATATTCATCACCTCCAAAAATTTCCTTGGTTCTTTTTCTCGGTAAGAACACTTACATGAGATCTATCCTCTTAATGTATTTTACAGTGCATAATACCATACTGTTAACTACAGGTACTATGTTGTACAGCAGATTTCTAGAACTTACTCATTTTGCATAACAGAAACTTTATATCATTGAAAACAATTTCCCATTTCCTCTCCCACAAGCCCCTGGCAAACCACCATCAACTATTTTAGATATGCCATGTAAGTGGAATCATGTGGTATTTGTCCTTCTGTGACTGGCTTACTTCATGTAATATAATATCCTGTAGACTCATCCATGTTGTCATAAGTGGTAGGGTTTCCTTCTTTTTTAAGGCTGAATAATATTTTACATATAGACTACATTTTCTTTTTCATTCATTGTTTTTGGATATTTTGGTTGTTTTCTTGGATTCATTTTCCACTTGGATATGAACATGGGGTTGCAGATACCTCTTCAAGATACTGATTTCAAGTCTTTTGGATATATACCCAAAATGGGATTGCTAGATTAAGACCACAGTAATTTATAACCTCATTCATACCTTTTAGGATGGCTATTGTAAAAATTTTTTTAAGTGTTGGCTAGGATGTGGAGATATTAGAACCCTTGTACACTGTTGGTGGTAATGTAGAATGGTGCTGCCACTACAGAAAATAGTATAGAGGTTCCTCAAAAAATTAAAACTAGAACTACCATATAGTGATGTTTGAACATTACAAAGTAAATCAGAACATTTATACTTGATATATATTGATATTAACATAGGTTAATAATTCCTGAGACTTCTCTGTTGCTGATACCATGTTGCTGATAGGTGTTTAATTATAAATTTTTGTTTACAGCTTTTCCCCAGAGCCCTGAGGGTTGTAGGTGTGTTTCAAGGACCCCCATAGGGTGAGGCACATCCAACCGGTGTGTGTCCAGACCTGCTCCCCCGGGCTTAAACTGAAGCAGCCCACTTCATGTGTTTTATGTATTGTTCTTGCATAAACATTTCCTTTTGCAAAATAAATGCTGCTAAAAATATTTGAAAACTACTGGCCTAGTGTTCTCTTGTACTGTACTTTAAAGCAAAAAGAACAGGATCTAAAAATATTTCTACCATTTATATTTTCAACTCTTGTAAAGTAGGTTGGTTTTTTGGATTCTTCCTTCCTCTCCTTTTTCTGAATTAGTTTTATTGTTTTTTGTACCCACTTAAATGAAATGCAGGGAGAGGGCTTTGAAATGGCTTTATTAGGCTGGAGACTTTTCTTTTTAAAATAATAATATGCAAAACCAGACAAAGATGTCACAAAGAAAGAAAACTACAGGCCAATATCACTGATGAACAACAGCTAAATGGATTAAATAAGCTCTAAATGCCAGGCCAGAAACTATCAAACTCTTAGAGGAAAACATAGGCAGAACACTCTATGACATAAATAAAATTCTCAACGTCATAAATCATTAGAGAAATGCAAATCAAAACTACAGTGAGATATCATCTCACACCGGTCAGAATGGCCATCATCAAAAAATCTAGAAACAATAAATGCTGGATAGGGTGTGGAGAAAAGGGAACACTCTTGCACTGCTGGTGGGAATGTAGGTTGATATAGCCACTATGGAGAACACTATGGAGGTTCCTTATAAAACTACAAATAGAACTACCATATGACCCAACAATCCCACTACTGGGCATATACCCTGAGAAAACCATAATTCAAAAAGAGTCATGTACCAAAATGTTCATTGCAGCTCTATTTACAATAGCCAGGACATGGAAGCCACCTAAGTGTCCATCATCGGATGAATGGATAAGGAAGATGTGGCACATATATACAATGGAATATTACTCAGCCATAAAAAGAAATGATATTGAGTTATTTATAGTGAGGTGGATGGACCTAGAGTCTGTCATACAGAGTGAATGAAGTAAGTCAGAAAGAGAAAGACAAATACCGTATGCTAACACATATATATGGAATCTAATGGAAAAAAATGTCATGAAGAACCTAGGGATAAGACGGGAATAAAGACACAGACCTACTAGAGAATGGACTTGAGGATATGGGGAGGGGGAAGGGTAATCTGTGACAAAGTGAGAGAGTGGCATGGACATATATACACTACCAAACGTAAAATAGATAGCTAGTGGGAAGCAGCCGCATAGCACAGGGAGATAAGCTCGGTGCTTTGTGACCAACTAGAGGGGTGGGATGGGGAAGGTGGGAGGGAGGGAGATGCAAGAGGGAAGAGATATGGAAACATATGTATATGTATAACTGATTCAATTTGTTATAAAGCAGAAACTAACACACCATTGTAAAGCAATTATATTCCAGTAAAGTTGTTAAAAAAAAAAAAAGAAATATAATTCAATAGTGGTGGCTAGAATCATAAATAGTGTTTGGCCAGGGAGTCCATTTTGGATATGAACAACCTGTACTCCCGTTTTTCTATTAAGAATAAATAAAATACTTTCAATGTCTGTTTTTTAAAAAATTAATAATAATAATATGTATTTAAAAATAGGAATGTAGTGATAATGAAAAGAAAATATGTACCCTTGAAAATTAGTATACAGGGACTTATGGTGATATACTCTATTTGAAGAAATGGCAATACTGAAAAGAAAACAGACATTTATGTTTTAAAATTATGTCAAATTCTTACTGCCAAATAGTGTTTAAAATAAGAGATGACCTCTACATATAGAAATATTTAATAGAGAGAGAAATGTAATCACAATTAGAATTTTAAAGGGTGACAGGAACTAATGTGAGATTGTAATAGACTTGGTCATAACATTCGTAAAAGATCTCTGCTACATAAATTATGTCACAGGAACTAATGTGAGATTGTAATAGACTTGGTCATAACATTCGTAAAAGATCTCTGCTACATAAATTATGTCATAGTTATAACTTAAATCTCTATATTAAAGGCTTTTGTAATATATTTTCAAAAATGCTATTATCTTGTAAAACTTTTTAATCTTGTTTATTTATGGAGTAGTATTGGAATTAAAAAAAAACCCACATGACTTTAAGAAACCAATATATACAGTCCAGTCTATATTTTTTTAAAAACCTGTATTTATATATATATGAATAGAAATAACTGGTAAGATATATACATCAAAATGTTAATACTGGATATTTCTTTTTAATGTGGTTAATGGTGATTTTAATTTTATCATTTTCTTTGTTTCCTAAATATTTGCCCAATGCACATGTGTTTCTTTTGTAATCATGCAAGCAAAACCAAATTAATTTTATTTTTGAAATCAGTGTTGTAACTTTTTGGTCATATTGTAGTATATAAACAAATAGAGCTGAGGTCAAAATGATCAACAGCAGTGTCTAGGTGAGGTTAGGAAGGAAGAGAGGTCAGGAAAGGATTGGGCTGGTAGAAAATGGAACAACATTTCTCCATGGCCAAAGACTAGGTGAAGCAGGAGTGAAGGAGATGTGGCAGGATGGAAGTTGTGGTCAGAGAGTGCAGTGTCAAAGTTTAATGTATCTGAGGGGGGGAAGTTCTACTGAAGACAAGATCCACTTTAGAGCCTGGGAATAGAGTTAAGCTTATTGCAATTTAAGGGTCCAGCAATTTTATGACAAGGTCATTATATGAATTGTTCCTGTTGATGTTGTAGGAATATTCTAAAAGTTAGGGCAGGTAAAAAATGTGACTAAAATTTCATAATCTTCATTAATAAGGGGGTGCGTGGCAAGTCTACAGATGATAGCAATGAGGAGTGCTAAAAAGCTTTGTAGTGGAGTGGCTTAAGTTTTAGATGAGTGATATGTCAGATATATATACCTCATTTTACTTATTTGTTTTATTTACATATAAACTTGTAAAATATAAAGTGTCAGTATAGATTATACTTGGTACAAAGCCTTAAGGAAAATAAGGCTTACTATTTTGAAATTTAAACTAATCAAACTAACACATTATGAGCACTACAAAATGTCTCTTAGGTCCATGGAGAAAAATTACTTTACTTGATTGTTGCTTAATCAGTGATATTAATGTGTATTTTAAAACTCTTACCAAAAGGATATAGCCAGCATATTAAAAAGCAGACTTTACAGAAACACATAGCAATGAGCATCCAGCATTTTCTAGAGTGTTTTAAAGTCTGAATTACATGAGCATCAAGGTCTCTAGAGTCTTTCTCTGCTACAGGGCAGGAACTCTTCATCAGATTTCATCAGACTATGTTCCTCGCATAAATCCTTTCTTTGCCCTAATACCATGCTAAGCAATTAATTTTCAAACTACAAATTCTCCTTTCAGGTAGTCAATTCTGATACAATACCTGGTTTGAAAATGTGAACTTATGCTTATACAATTGATATACTAAGGAACAAATTGAACTTAATGTGAATTATGAATTTCAAATTTACTTGTGTGTGATTTTATCCATGAGAAACACTAGGTCCACACCCTGGTCATCTTCTGGTCACAGTTCACATCCCTCCCATGTGCAACACTTATTCATCCCCTCTCTTAGGATCTCCTCAGGTTTTATTTCACTACAACATCAGCTTGAAAGGATCTTGCCACTAAAGGATCTTGCTACCTAATCAGGTCCAGGTGTAGATAAGGCTCCTTGGGTGTAGTTCCCTCTGAAGACCTGTAAATGAGATTATATATATCCCCCACATGCTCAACATGCCGTGGTGGGATAGACATAGGGGAACCCCTTATAGGTAAAGGAGGAAAATAGAAAGCACACAACAGTCACTGCTCCCTAGCAATCCTGAAACCCAGCAGGCTCATGTTACGAATTCCTTGAATAGGTCTCAGTCCTACTTCCTAGAAGTTGTTTTCCATGACTCTTGGCTCTGCCCCTAGAGTCATGGCTTCATTCCCTCTGCCTTTTGAATCATCCTTCCTTCTCTATAAGAAGTTGTCTGTGTTTATAGCTGAGTAAACTTAGACTGCACCTGCTGATCTTATATAGGCTTTTTTGAAGCAAGGAGTTCAGGGATTGGTGGACTTCCACAGGTGTAACCGGACAACCGTGACATCATCTGTAGAAATAGGTTATAGTAGTCCAAACACCTCTTTTTATTTCTCACCATCTCTTTCCCTTTCAATCAAAGCTGGTAAATTCTTTTTAAAACATTGTGGGCTTTTTATGTGTCGATTTATAATACACTTTTTTAGATAAAAGCCACAAACACAAATTATTTTGAGATAATGCTTTCTGTACTTTGGCCTCTTGTGAGATTGTTATGGGGAAAGCCCTTAAGATTTTTGGAAGCCATTGAGATTCTTTTTTTTTTTAGTAGTGGACTTTTTATTTATTTTAACATCTTTATTGGAGTATAACTACTTTACAATGGTGTGTTAGTTTCTGCTTTATAACAAAGTGAATCAGATATACATATACATATATCTCCATATCTCCTCTCTCCTGCATCTCCATCCCACCCTCCCTATCCCACCCCTCTAGGTGGTCACAAAGCACTGAGCTGATCTCCCTGTGCTCTGTGGCTTCTTCCCACTAGCTATCTATTTTACATTTGGTAATGTATATATGTCCATGCCACTTTCTCACTTTGTCCCAGCTTATCCTTCCCACTCCCTGTGTCCTCAAGTCCATTCTCTACGTCTGTGTCTTTATTCCTGTCCTGCCCCTAGGTTCATCAGAACCATGTTTTTTTTAGATTCCATATGTATGTGTTAGCATACGGTATTTGTTTTTCTCTTTCTGACTTACTTCACTCTGTATGACAGACTCTAGGTCCATCCACCTCACTATAAATAACTCAATTTCGTTTCTTTTTATGGCTGAGTAATATTCCATTGTATATATGTGCCACATCTTCTTTATCCATTCATCTGTCAATGGACATTTAGGTTGCTTCCATGTCCTGGCTATTGTAAATACAGCTGCAGTGAACATTGTGGTACGTGACTCTTTTTGAGTTATTGTTTTCTCAGGGTATATGCTGAGATGATGGCCATTCTGAGTGGTAGGAGGTGATATCTCTTTGTAGTTTTGATTTGCATTTCTCTAATGATTAGTGATGTTGAGCATCCTTTCATGTGTTTGTTGGCAATCTGTATATCTTCTTTGGAGAAATGTCTATTTATGTCTTCTGCCCATTTTTGGATTGGGTTGTTTGTTTTTTTGATATTGAGCTGCATGAGCTGCTTGTATATTTTGGAGATTAATCTTTTGTCAGTTGCTTCATTTGCAAATATTTTCTCCCATTCTGATGGTTGTCCTTTCATCTTGTTTATGGTTTCCTTTTCTGTGCAAAAGCTTTTAAGTTTCATTAGGTTCCATTTGTTTATTTTTGTTTTTATTTCCATTTCTCTAGGAGGTGGGTCAGAAAGATCTTGCTGTGATTTATGTCATAGAGTGTTCTGCCTATGTTTTCTTCTAAGAGTTTGATAGTGTCTGGCCTTACATTTAGGTCTTTAATCCATTTTGAGTTTATTTTTGTGTATGGTGTTAGGGAGTGTTCTAATTTCATTCTTTTACATATAGCTGTCCAGTTTTCCCAGCACCACTTATTGAAGAGACTTTCTTTTCTGCATTGTATATTCTTTCCTCTTTTGTCAAAGATAAGGTGACTGTGCGTGGGTTTATCTCTGGAAGCCCTTTAGATTCTTAAAAGCCTTTTCTCCATCTGAAAGAATCTATGAGATATGGCCTTGGATTTTTCTGAGGTCTTAACAAAGGTCTTACAACCCTACTCTGGATTTGACCTTAGCCTGGAAGCTATTAGAGTTAGAGACAGTTTTATTTTCAAACCCAGTGAGTCCTATATCCTTTATATTTAACAGCTTATTATTTAACTAATTTCTTTCCTTTCATGTTTTATCATAGACAGTGAGAAGAAGCCAGCTGGTACTTTTAATATTCTGCCTAGAAATCTCCATAGTTAAATTCTTTACATCATTTCCTATTTTCTATGCTAACAAACTTTCCAAAACTACATAATAAGGTTTGCCTTTCCTCAAGATTCCAGTAACATTTTCCTTACTATCCTTTGAGCACTCATTAAAAGCCTCTTTGAAGCCCTTTAGACTTCCACAAACGCTCTCCTCAGAGCCATCCAGCTTTTGCCTGGTCCCAAAGTGAACGCCACATATTTTATATTTTTGGTATGGACATCTCCACTTCCAGGCTTTAAATTTTGTTCTAGTTATCTATTACTGCATAATGTCCCCCACCTCAAAAAAAAAAAAACCTTAATGGTATAAAACAACCATTTTATTATACTCATGGATCCTATGGATCAGGAATTTAGATAGATAATAATCTTTTTTAGATAGATATATCACTAATTTAGGTAGATCACTGCTGTTTAGATAGCAGATATGGCCTTTCTCTGATCTTCATTTTCTGAGGCCTCATCTGGGAAGACTTAAAGCCTGAGAGTGTCTTGATGGCTGAGGAATAGAATCATCTGGCAATGTCTTCACTCATATGTCTGGCACTTGATGCTAGCTGTTGGCTGGTAAACCTATGCATGGTCTCTCCCTAAAGCCTGGGCTTTCTCACAGCATGATGGCCTCAGCCCTCTTAGATGGTGGCCTAGAGCTCCAAAAGTGAGTGTCCTAAAAGGACAAGTTGGAAATACATGTCAGTTTTATGATTTAGCTTTGAAATCAAATTGTATCACCTTTTCTTGTGTTTAGCTGATCAAAGCCATAATAAAGATCTTCCTAAGTTCTAGGAGAGGGGACATTGACCCATTATTTGATGGGAAAAGGGTAAAGGTCACATTGTAAGAAGAGCATGTGGGATATGATATAGCGTTGTGACCATCTTTAGGAGAATAAAATCTGCCACACCAAGTCAGCCTCAGTGAGGGGAAATATATATTTTTTAAGCTCCATCTCTTTCACCATTGTCACTTGAGCAAGCACAAAACTGGCTGGGGGAAAAAGTGGCATACACAGAATATGTCATTTTGTCAACCTGATTATTGGGAACCTCCTCTATTGTGTATGTCCTTTGGTATGCATTCACGCAGGATACACCTTTGCATTGTTCCTATTACTAAAGGTCTATTCATTTACTTCTTTCCCAGACTTCCTTATGATTAATCTTCCAATTCTATTTCTTTCAAGTCCCTGACAACAAAACCAAACTATTAACCATTGTCTATGAATAAGTGTAGATCTGTACCTATGCAATTTCTTAATCTGGATCAAGTGGATAATAAACATACTACTCAAAGATTTAGCTCACTGGGAGAATTTCCCTTCATCACTGTTCCAGAACACTCCCAGTTGGGCTTGTACTGCTGCAAAAGTCCACCTTTTGTTGGTGCCAGCATATCATGTAGAATCGTCCATAAATCAGACTTGAGTTTTTTTCCTCCTCAGCCAAATACTCATAAGGAACATACCGTGAGGACACAGATGTTGTCAAAGGATGATGGGAGCATTATTCAATATGTGGAATAAAAAGACAAAGCTGAATTGATGGCTTACTATAATAAGAGAGAGCTTTGCTAGTCAGACACAGTCTCTCTGCATAGAGCTTGGATACTTCAATAAGATTGTTGTTGACTGATTGGTACTCACAGGTGAGTTTATTGGAGCAAATCTATTCCTGATTGGCTGAATTCCAGAAGCAAGGGGCTTTCCCTGATTGGCTGTATGCCACCATGGCTACAGAACAATCAGTCTTTTTTAAGAGCATGGGAACTTTTTTATCCCCGGTCCCCCTTTTCGGTCCTCATTCAATCAAAGCTGCAGGAGAGACCAATGAGGATTGTCTGGAGCTTTACACACTGTTGTTGATTCTCCAGGTAATTCTTTGTTGTGTGGGACTGTTCTGTGCATTGTAGAATGTTTAGAAGCATCTCTGGCCTCGACCTACACTCTCTGCAATTGTGACAATCAAAATGTCTCCAATATTGAATGGATAAACAGCAAGGTCCTACTGTATAGCACAGGGAACTTTATTCATTATCCTGTGATAAACCATAATGGAAAAGAATATGAAAAAGAATGTGAATATATATATATATATGTATAACTGTATTACTTTGCTGTACAGTAGAAATTAACACAACATTGTAAATCAAATATACTTCAATAAAATTTTTTAAAAAGTCTCCAGACATTGCCAGATGTCCCCTGGGGGGCAAGGTCACCCCAGTTGAGAGCTACTGACACAGACAAACCCATTACAAACAAGAAAGGTACTGTAATTGGCCAAATTGTATACTTTTTTTTAAGTGCTGGCCATTTATTTATTTACTTTTGGCCATGCCCCGTGGCATGCAGGATCTTTGTTCCCTGACCAGGGATCAAACCCATGCCCCCTGCAGTGGAACCGTGGAGTCTTAACCACTGGACCACCAGGGAAGTCCCCAAAGTGTATATTTTTGAACATTGTCTCAAGTTCCTCAACCAAGCAAAGGCTAGAAAGGGGCAAACTATCAACAACCTGATTATCATTGACCCCAGAATATGGACTAAACAAAGTGATCTTCTTTCACAAATGAAGAAGAAAAGCTTTGAGGGAACTCCAGTGAAAATATTGACCAGTCATATCTTCACAAATTTATTGCCAATCCAAAGGGCCTTCATAAGACAACTTCACAGCTGCATAGCACAGGGAGATCAGCTCGGTCTTTGTGACCACCTAGAGGAGTGGGATAGGGAGGGTGGGAGAGAGACGCAAGAGGGAGGGGATATATGTATACGTACAGCTGATTCACTGTATTATAAAACAGAAATTAACACACTTTTGTAAAGCAATTATACTTCAATAAAGATGTTAAAAAAATATAGGACAAGCTTCATAGGTGTGTGACCTGGGCAGTCCCACAAGGCCCCCTGCTTAGAAGGACACCACACTTGCTTTTTCTTCTGTTTTCTTCTGTTGCTATCTTGAAATTTTTAATAATTAAAATTTTTTCTGTGGGCTCACAAATTATTTAGTTGGTTCTGGACCTCCATTCACTAGTAGTCATGGTCAGCTTGGACTGTACTGGGGGCCTATCAAGCCTATATCTCCATTCAGTTCCCTATCACACACTCGGTTATACAAGCAGAGTATAACAGAAGCAAGACAACTGGGACAAAACAAAAAACATGAAATAAGACCCCTGTATATATAGACAAACAAATGCAAACAAACAAAAACAGTGGAAAAATAAGCAGGTGGCAGGTGAACGGGTGAATGACTAAAATATTTATCAAATGATATATCTTTATCGTGAAAGGTTTCATTACCTTATACAAAGATGTAGTTCTGATTCGCTTATTCAAATCTGAGTACAAATCCTTAAATGAGAAAATTCAGTAATAAGAGCTCAGATCATTGTTGACTTATGTGGCAGCAGATGGCAAAACAGTTTGGGCACAAGGGCCCCGGTGAGTATTCCTGTTGGTCCAAGGGTCCCCTGGTGTGCTGTCACAAGCAGGGGTCTTCAAAATGATCTTGAGAGAACCTCAAGTAATGTTAAATGATAAGTAGGCCATGAATAAAATCTGAATAAAAGAGAAAGCTGAATTTCTTGCTTATTATGTGAGAGCTATGCTGGCTAGGCACAGTCACTCTGAGTAGAGCAGACTGCTGATTTAATATAGGGATTTTTAGGAAGCTTGGAGTTCAGGGATTGATGGACTTTCAGAAGTGTAAATGATCTGACATAATCTGTAAAATCATGGTTACTTGAGTGAGATTGTTTGTTGTGAAGCTGTACCCCATAGGGTTAACAGAAGCTGGTGCCTTAACAGAAGTCCTTGAGTGTGTCTTACAGAACAGCAGGTAAAGGAATGGCTTGTTAAAAACCCCTCTGCTTGTAACCAGCCTTTACTAATTAAGCCTACTTTAGTTGTTTTTTTCTTTTTTTAACTGCATACCCTCTAAGCTTCACATAGCCTAGGTAATAATAGATCACCAGACTTCTTAACCACTTCTGTAGATAAAACCTCTAACTTATGGGTCACTATAGTAAAGGCGGGGGGAGTTAAGTTGTTTTCCAGGAAGCTGGAGTTGGCTCCCGCCCAGTTCAATCCAGCCTAGACTGGTTGGGACCACCCCAAAACTGAGCATGTACTGGTGTCCTGTGAGAGACCTTTTTATGTCAAAGGGCCCAAAACTCCACCCTCAGATCATGCTAAGTGCCTCCATTTTTGAACATTTATCAGTGAAGAAGCATGTAACCCAGATATGTCTCCACAGAACACTGATTACCTCACCATTTTCCTACCTCCAAACTCCTTTCCCCATTCCCAAGACTACTCTGCTTCTTTATCCATAAATATCTCAAACACCTCGCCTTTGGGGAGGCGGATCTGAGACTTGTTTTCCCATCTTCTTGCTTGGCTGCCTTGTGAATGAACTCTTTCTCAGCTCCAAACTTCCATGTCTCAGCATTTGGTTTGCTGTGTGTTGGGCAAACGAGCCTAGTTCAGTAACAATTGCTTGGCATCCAAAGGAGATTTATTGGAGCTTGTTCCTGACAAGGTGACTTTCAGAGGGGAGCAGCTCCTACTGATTGGTTGATTTGCAAAAACATTTTCACTGAGGCATATTGCCACTGATCCATTGAAAAGGTTTAAACTGTTTCTGGTGGCTAATTGTTACTTTCTGCCTGCCATTTCCTGACAATCTACTTGCCATTTCCCCTAGGCCTAAGTCTATTTCCCACAAATTCTGAATTCCTCCAATTTCATTGGTAAGATTTGTCATCTGTAATTTGCTTCAAAGCTTTCACCACTTATCACAAATAGATATCCATCCTTGCATCAAACCCTAATCTACAATCTGATATACCACAAAGGATCAGATCATCAAATCAGACTCAGATGAATCAGAGATCTTGCCCAATGTTAAGCTTTACTAATTATTTCAAGGATAGAAAATCAAGAAGCAGATTTGGGATATGGAAGTTGACTCCCACTGTGTGAAGTAACTTCACAAGACCTCACGGCTGACCTCTTCTGGGCCAGAGAGTTGCATGTTGGCTACAGGAATAGTGTCGGAGCCATCCTCAACTATATGGTTTTTCTTCTTTGACTTATTAGTATGGAAAATATTTGAGTAAATTTCTAATGATTGAACTATCTTTGCTTTCTGGTGGTATTTTAATATTTCTAAGCATTTTGAATTTTTGAGTTAAAAATTCTTTCTGTGTATTATTATTAAGTGTATTATTATTGTACACTTCTCTGAGAATATGACTCATTCAGTTTTTGCTTTTTGAAGTGTCTGCAGATTTTTCTCGGTGATCTCTTGATTATTTAGTAGTGCGCTGTTTAGCATCCATGTATTTGTGTTTTTTATAGTTTTTTTTTTTTCCTCTAATTGATTTCCAGTCTCATAGCATTGTGGTCAGAAAAGGTGCTTGATATGATTTCAATTTTCTTAAATTTTCTGAAGCTTGATTTGTGACCCAAGATGTGATCTATCCTGGAGAATGTTCCGTGTGCACTTGAGAAGAAAGTGTAATCTGCCACTTTCTGGTGGAATATTCTATAAATATCAATTAGATCTATCTGGCCTATTGTGTCATTTAAAGCTTGTGTTTCCTTATTGATTTTCATTTTGGATGATCTGTCCATTGGTGTAAGTGGGGTGTTCAAGTCCCTTACTATTATTGTGTTACTGTCGATTTCCCCTTTCATGGTTGTTAACATTTGCCTTATGTATTGAGGTGCTCCTATGTTGGGTGGGTAAATATTTACAATTGTTAGATCTTCTTGGATTGATCCCTTGATCATTATGTAGTGTCCTTCCTTATATCTTGTAACAGTCTTTATTTCATTTTATTTATTTATTTTGGGGGGGGGGCCCTGCATTGTACCTCTGCCACATTCTGACTAAAACTGCAGTGGATTTAGCCCCTACCTGGCTTCTGAATAACTAGGCCTTAAAATGCTTAGGCCCTGAATTCTACCTCAGCCAGTTTCTGACTAAAACTGAAGTGGATTTAGCCCCTACCTGGCTTCTGAATAACTAGGCTTTTTTTCCCCTTGTTTTTTATTTCTATAATTAATTACTTTTAATTGACATTTATTATGCATTTATTTTCCAATTATACTTTCTTGGAATCTTTTATTTTATTTTTTTTACATCTTTATTGGAGTATAATTGCTTTACAATGGTGTGTTAGTTTCTGCTTTATAACAAAGTGAATCAGTTATACATATACATATGTTCCCATATCTCTTCCCTCTTCATCTCCCTCCCTCCCACCCTCGCTATCCCACCCCTCCAGGTGGTCACAAAGCACCGAGCTGATCTCCCTGTGCTATGCGGCTGCTTCCACTAGCTATCTACCTTATGTTTGGTAGTGTATATATGTCCATGCCTCTCTTGCTTTGTCAGAGCTTACCCTTCCCCCTCCCCATATCCCAAGGCCATTCTCTAGTAGGTCTGTGTCTTTATTCCTGTCTTACCCCTAGGTTCTTCATGACATTTTTTTTTCTTATCCCAAGGATCCATATCCCAAGGCCATTCTCTAGTAGGTCTGTGTCTTTATTCCTGTCTTACCCCTAGGTTCTTCATGACATTTTTTTTTCTTGAATTCCATATATATGCATTAGCATATGGTATTTGTCTTTCTCTTTCTGACTTACTTCACTCTGCATGACAGACTCTAGGTCTATCCACCTCATTACAAATAGCTCAATTTCATTTCTTTTTATGGCTGAGTAATATTCCATTGTATATATGTGCCACATTTTCTTTATCCATTCATCCGATGATGGACACTTAGGTTGTTTCCATCTCCTGGCTATTGTAAATAGAGCTGCAATGAACATTTTGGTGCATGACTCTTTTTGAATTATGGTTTTTTCTCAGGGTATATGCCCAGTAGTGGGATTGCTGGGTCATATGGTAGTTCTATTTGTAGTTTTTTAAGGAACCTCCATACTGTTCTCCACAGTGGCTGTATCAATTTACATTCCCACCAACAGTGCAAGAGAGTTCCCTTTTCTCCACACCCTCTCCAGCATTTATTGTTCGTAGATTTTTTGATGATGGCCATTCTGACTGGTGTGAGATGATATCTCATTGTAGTTTTGATTTGCATTTCTCTAATGATTAGTGAAGTTGAGCATTCTTTCATGTGTTTGTTGGTAGTCTGTATATCTTCTTTGGAGAAATGTCTACCTGGGGCTTCTGCCCACTTTTGGTTTGGGTTGTTTGTCTTTTTGTTATTGAGCTGTATGAGCTGCTTATAAATATTGGAGATAAATCCATTGTCAGTTGCTTCATTTGCAAATATTTT
>NW_020185328.1:8532105-8534306 GCF_003031525.2 Neophocaena asiaeorientalis asiaeorientalis
GTACCTGTCCAGTTTTCCCAGCACCATTTATTGAAGGGGCTGTCCTTTCTCCACTGTATATTCCTGCCTCCTTTATCAAAGATAAGGTGACCATATGTGCCTGGGTTTATCTCTGGGCTTTCTATCCTGCTCCATTGATCTATCTTTCTGTTTTTGTGCCAGTACCACACTGTCTTGATTACTGTAGCTTTGTAGTATAGTCGGAAGTCAGGGAGCCTGATTCCTCCAGCTCCGTTTTTCGTTCTCAAGATTGCTTTGGTTATTCCGGGTCTTTTTTGTTTCCATATAAATTCTGAAATTTTCTTTTCTTCTATGAAAAATGCCATTGGTAGTTTGAGAGGGATGCATTGAATCTGTAGATTGCTTTGGGTAGTAGAGTCATTTTCACAATGTTGATTCTTCCAATCCAGGGACATGGTATATCTCTCCATCTATTTGTATCATCTTTAATTTCTTTCATCAGTGTCTTATAATTTTCTGCATACAGGTCTTTTGTCTCCTTAGGTAGGTTTATTCCTAGATATTATATTCTTTTTGTTGCAGTGGTAAATGGGAGTGTTTTCTTGTTTCCACTTTCAGATTTTTCATCATTAGTGTATAGGAATGCAAGAGATTTCTCTGCATTAATTTTGTATCCTGCTACTTTACCAAATTCATTGATTAGCTCTAGTAGTTTTCTGGTAGCATCTTTAGGATTCTCTATGTATAGTATCATGTCATCTACAAACAGTGACAGCTTTACTTCTTCTTTTCCATTTTGGATTCCTTTTATTTCCTTTTCTACTCTGATTGCTGTGCCTAAAACTTCCAAAACTATGTTGAATAATAGTGGTGAGAGTGGGCAACTTTGTCTCGTTCCTGATCTTAGTGGAAATGCTTTCAGTTTTTCACCATTGAGAATGATGTTGGTTGTGGGTTTGTCATATATGGCCTTTATTATGTTGGGGTAAGTTCCCTCTATGCCTACTTTCTGGAGGGTTTTTATCATAAATGGGTGTTGAATTTTGTCGAAAACTTTCTCTGCATCTATTGAGATGATCATATGGTTTTTCTCCTTCAATTTGTTAATATGGTTTATCACATTGATTTTTTTTGTGTGTATCTTGAAGAATCCTTGCATTCCTGGAAACCCCACTTGATCATGGTGTATGATCCTTTTAATGTGCTGTTGGATTCTGTTTGCTAGCATTTTCTTGAAGATTTTTGCATCTATGTTCATCAGTGATATTGGCCTGTAGCTTTCTTTCTTTGTGACATCTTTGTCTGCTTTTGCTAGCAAAGTGATGGTGGCCTCGTATAATGAGGTTGGGAGTGTTCCTCCCACTGCTATATTTTGGAAGAGCTTGAGAGGATAGGTGTTAGCTCTTCTCTAAATGTTTGATAGAATTCGCCTGTGAAGCCATCTGGTCCTGGGCTTTTGTTTGTTGGAAGAGTTTAAATCACAGTTTCAATTTCACTGCTTGTGATTGGTCTGTTCATATTTTCTGTTTCTTCCTGATTCAGTCTTGGTAGGTTGTTCATTTGTAAGAATTTGTCCATTTCTTCCAGGTTGTACATTTTATTGGCATAGCGTTGCTTGTAGTAATCTCTCATGATCTTTTGTATTTCTGCAGTGTCTGTTGTTACTTCTGCTTTTTCATTTCTAATTCTATTGATTTGAGTCTTCTCCCTTTTTCTCTTGATGAGTCTGGCTTATGGTTTATCAATTTTGTTTATCTTCTCAAAGAACCAGCTTTAAGTTTTATTGATCTTTGCTATCGTTTCTGTCATTTCTTTTTCATTTATTTCTGATCTGATTTTTATGATTTCTTTTGCTAACTTTGGGGGTTTTTTGTTCTTCTTTCTCTAATTGCTTTAGGTGCAAGGTTAGTGTGTTTATTCAAGATGTTTCCTGTTTATTAAGGTAGGATTGTATTGCTATAAACTTCCCTCTTAGAACTGCTTTTGCTGCATCCCATAGATTTTGGGTCGTCGTGTCTCCATTGTCATTTGTTTGTAGGTATTTTTTGATTTCCTCTTTGATTTACTGAGGCTGCTGGGAGAGATTTCCCTTTCTCTTCTTTGTTCTCACAGCTCCCGAGGCTCAGCTTTAGATTTGGCCCCGACTCTGCGTGTCGGTCGCTGGAGGATGTCTGTTCTTTGCTCAGACAGGATGGAGTTAAAGGAGCAGCTGCTTCTGGGACTCTGGCTCACTCAGGCTG